>NC_133798.1:29260822-29581179 GCF_043250625.1 Sebastes fasciatus | reverse complement strand
ATGACTACAGTGTGTTGTGTGTATGATAGTGTGTGTGCGTGTGCGCGTGTGATTGAAACGGTCTTTCTACCACCATATTGTTCTGGTATGTCCTCCTGCTAAAGGGTTTTTTTCGGGGTTGTTTTCGCTCTGGATATATCTTCTTTTTTTTTTTTTTGCTGATGTGTGTTAGTTAGATCTTATCGCCATGGGACTGCCAGGCGGGCGGTGCCAACCAGCGAGCCCTCCACCGAGCCACAAATGAGATAAAGAAGACACATCACAAACACTCCCAACCGGCTCGCTCAACGCTCTTTTTACAGGAATTATTTGTGGATATTTTTATTTTTTTCTTCTTTCTGAAACAGCAGACCTGGCAACCTCAGCTCTCCTCTAATGCAGTCCGATTTTTTTTTTTTTTTATTGTTTTTCATTTTTTTCCCAGCCCAACCTGTGCCATAAATGCACCACTTGCTGCTCCCAGTTTACCGCTCCAGCAGCTGGTTGGAACGCTTGTTTGGCATCACGCTCCGGTCTCCTGAGTCAAGAGTGATCCCAGTCTGATCCAGAACTGGGAGCTATTTTTTTTTTTTTTTTTTTCCCAGTCATGAACTCGCTGAGCGGCTGTTGGTATCGTGCCGGTTGGTACAGAAAAGCTGAGAGCAATGCAGGAAAAAAAAAAAGCAGAATAAAGAAAAGATTCTAGATTATTATAGAGATGTGAACATTTTTGTGTAAAGATGATACTGGAATCATTGCACAGTTTTCGTTCTTTTTTTTATATCTATAAATATATATATATTGTTTTGTCATAGCCTTATTTATTTGTTTACTAATGTTTTGTTTTTTTCTATGATTTTAATGTTCTCTGGTTGCCTTTTCTCCAGCAAGCGAGCGTCCCTCCTTCCTGCGAGGAGGATGAGGATATGGGGGAGGATGCAGGCGGCGAAGGTTTGGCGTCCTCCGGGCATCAACCTGCTCCACGGTGTGACAGTGAATGCCTCTCTGGCGAGCAGAGAGAGTTCTTAGAAGATGGCAAGATGACACTTTGTTCCAGATCAGACATGTAATCTGAGAACGAAGTAGTAGTGCATCGGTGCATCGATATCTTTAATGTGATGGGGATGACCACTGGTGCGTTTATGCACCATTAAAGCCGATCAGTAAATATGAACAGGAAGATGGTTCATTTCACGTAGCTACGTCGGTTGGACAAGTTCGGAAAACAGTTTAATTTAAAGGTGCAGTGTGTAAGATTTGGTGGCATCTAGCGGGGAGGTTGAAGATTGCAACCAACTGAAACTTCTCCCGTGTGCAGGAGTACTACGGTGAACCACGCAAAAACACGAATGTCTCTCTCTAGAGTCAGTGTTTGGTTTGTCCGTTCTGGGTTATTGTAGAACCATGGCGGCCGGCTCCGTGGAGAGAACCCGCTCCCCATGTAGATATAAACGGTTCATTCTAAGCTAACAAAAACACGACGACTGTTATTTTCAGGTGATTATACACTAAAGAAAACATACTTATTAATATTATATTCCATTTCTGGCAATAGATCCCCCTAATTGTTGCACACTGGTCCTTGTCCTCATGTACAGACTACATGACGTACACATGACACGCCAAAAGCAACAAAGGCGTTATTGCACGTGAAATTACTTACAAATTATAGTATCATTCATACACCGTTTGGTGAGACCGGGCCGTGTCTCATGTTGTCTCATATCACAAATCGTCTTTGTAGTTTCTTTCTGCTTCGTCATATCAGTGCCGACTAAATGACGTGAGCAGAGGAAAGAGAAACACGCACAAAACAAAGAGCAGAACAAGACTCAGTCCAAATGGAGTATATGTGTCTGAACCGTGTTCGGTCAGTCTGTGAATTTGTGGTTGAATTGTTCCACTAATAGTCAGTGGTTATGTCTATAACGATGTCCACCAGGTCCGGCGTGGACACTAGGGGACGCGCTTCTCCACCCATATGGCCGTTCAAGCGGTGACGTTGAATGCACCTGATTGGTCCCTGGTTCTCTGCTCACTGTTTCAAACAGGAAACAACATGGCGGCCTGCTCGTAAACCATTGTTATTCCGTCTAAACAATCCACCAAAATCTACTTCTGATAGAGAGGAAGATGCTTTGTCACTGCTGAATCTGGTTTCATTTTAGAACTAGATCGCCTAGTTTGACAGTTTGGTCCAAGTTTTGTGAGCCGGACGCGTCACGCTGGACGGACTCATTTGCATAAAGGACTGTTCCCGCCTTTTCATTTTGAAAGGCCAATGAGGAAACTCCAACACTCGGCCGACCAATCGTGTAACTTTTGCGTTTGTACGGCTGACCCGCTGCAGTCCAGACAAAATCCAAAAATGGACGACAAACTTAAGAAGCGTTACAACATGATTTAAGCTCAAAGGTTTTTGTGGGGGGACAGGGCTTGGACTGCATCTCGCGGTCTTCTTCAGTGTTTGATTTCTGTGATTTAAACATAGCGGACTTGTTTCTGGATCTGGTCTCTCTGATGTGCTTCTGCTCAGCCTGCAGGTTGATGCCGGAGGAAGAAGGCGGTCAAGGTTTTTGGTGTAGTCGTCGGAGAGTCGCGGTGTTGTCGAGCTTTTTGGTCTCGGTGCGTCTGAGCGACTTCGCCAACTGTAGAAACACAGATCTGTCCTCTCCCAGCTCGAGCCGATCTCGTGTACATGTGTACTATACTGAGTGATGACATACTGTAAACTACGTACCGTGCAGTTAGCCTGTACTGTTTATTTTTTCTAGCTTGGTGTGGTGAGCGCTGCCCTCCCTGCTTGTAAATGAGACGTCCTGATTCGTTGAACTGCCTTCACTTCTTTTTTCTCCATCTGACGTCGGGTTTTATCAAAGCGTGCCTACTCGCCATCCCACCGAGGGATCCCGCTGTACAGAACATCCCAGAACCCCCTGCAGCACCCGGCCGAGGAGCATGTGGGCATGTGAGTGAGTGATGGATGACATGTCTGTGTGTGTGTGAGTGTGTGTTGCCCACAGATTCTGGACTGCGAGTGCGATCTCCGATCAGTTCTTCGCCGTTCTCGTCCCGAGCGATGACGACTAGAACATTTCTTGATTTTAAGTTTGTAATGATACAGATCTTTTTGTAAACAATGTTTTGTGTCTGACTCCATGGAGCTCCTGATCATCTGATTTATTTTGTTCCCCCCTGTCCACTTTTCTTTATTTGATTTCTTTTGTTGTTCTGTACAGATGAAAATTGGACAGTTTGTTAATAATAATAAAGTCTGCAAGGTTTCTATTCTGTTGTCCTGTGTGTTTATTTCAAAACCGGCTTTAAAATAGTTCTTCTTGTCAACAAATCTCCATTCAAACCAACAGCGGATTATGTGGATCACCAAATGTGGATTAATCTGTCCTCAACAAATTCAGTTTTTCCTCCTGTTTGTTTGATTAAAAACTACAGTGACCAGCTAATCACTGAGATGTTTTTTAAAAAAAAAATGAAACTATATTTATTTAAAGGTGAAGCGTGTAAGATCTGGTGTTATCTAGTGGTGAGGTGAGTATTGCAACCAACTGAAGCCTCTCCCTTGTGCCCAAGCGTGTTGGAGAGCTAAGATGGCCAATGCAAAAACGCGAATGTCCCCCTCTAGGGTCATCTGGAGCAGAGCCAGTGTGTAGTGTGTGTGTGTGTACGTAGGAAGTGAGTGGTGAAGCGAGAGAGAGAGTAGCGGCGACGGGAGCGAGTAACGTTATTGACTCCGGCCCAAGCAGGAAAGGTTAAGTGTTTGGTTTGTCCATTCTGGGCTACTGTAGAAACATGGCGGAGCAACATGGTGGACTCCATGGAGAGGACCCGCTCCATATGTAGATATAAACGGCTCATTCAAAGGTAACGAAAACACAGCTAAAGAAAACATAATTATTAATATTATATTCAATTTCTGCCAATAGATCCCCTAATTGTCACTGTTCCTTTAAGGATTGCGGTTCATTGCATCTTATTTTACAGGTTCATATCAGTCAGTTAAGGACGTTGTCGTGTTCCCAGATCTCCAGAGAACAACTGACGTGAGTCAATCTATTTGTTACTTGGAAAGATGATAGTCATTTTTCAGAATTTTTTTTCTTCAGACTTTATTTCTCCCGACATTTTTCATACTATTTTTCCCTGACTTTTTTTTTTTTTACTTTTTTTCGGTCATTTTTCAAACTTTATTTCTTCAGACATTTTTCTGACATTTTTCAGACATTTTCTCAGACATTTTTCAGAATTGTTTTTCATCAGACTTTTTTTCGGATTTTTTTTCTTCAGACTTTATTTCTTCCCACATTTTTCAGAATCTTTTTTCTAGACTTTTTTTTCAGGTTTTTTTGGGGGATATTTTCTTTCAGACTTTATTTCTTCCGACATTTTTCATACTTTTTTTCCAGACTTTTTTTTTACAATTTTTTTTTAACTTTTTTTCGGTCATTTTTCAAACTTTATTTCTTCAGACATTTTTCTGACTTTTTTTTCAGACATTTTTCAGAATCTTTTTTCTAGACTTTTTTTTCAGTTTTTTTTTTTGGATATTTTCTTTCAGACTTTATTTCTTCAGATATTTTTCTGACTTTTTTTCGGTCAAACTTTGGTTCAAACTTTATTTCTTCAGATATTTTTCGGAGTTTTTTTTCTTCCGATTTTATTTCTTCCGACATTTTTCCTACCATCTTTCCCTGACTTTTTTTTTTTTCCTTTTTTTCGGTCATTTTTCAAAGTTTATTTCTTCAGATATTTTTCTGACTTTTTTTTTCTGACTTTTTTCAGACATTTTTCAGAATTTTTTTTCTTCAGACTTTATTCCTGCCGACATTTTTCCTACTATCTTTCCCTGACTTTTTTTTTTTTTTTTTGGTCATTTTTCAAACTTTATTTCTTCAGACATTTTTCTGACTTTTTTTCAGACATTTTTTCAAACATTTTTCAGACTTTGTTTTCATCAGTTTTTTTTTCGGATTTCTTTTCAGACTTTATTTCTTCCGACATTTTTCAGAATCTTTTTTCCAGACTTTTTTTCAGACGTTTTTCAGAATTTTTTTTCTTCAGACTTTATTTCTTCCGACATTTTTCTGACTTTTTTTTCAGACATTTTTCAGACATCTTTCAGAATTTTTTTTCATCAGACTTTTTTTTAGTCATTTTTCAGAATTTTTTTTCATCAGACTTTATTTCTTCCGACATTTTTCCTACTATCTTTCCCTGACTTTTTTTTTTTTTACTTTTTTTTTTCTTTTTTTCGGTCATTTTTCAAACTTTATTTCTTCAGACATTTTTCTGATTTTTTTTCAGACATTTTTCAGACCTTGTTTTCATCAAAGTTTTTTTTCAGAGTTTTTTTTCGGATTTGTTTTCAGACTTTATTTCTTCCCACATTTTTCAGAATCTTTTTTCCAGACTTTTTTTCAGACATTTTTCAGAATTTTTTTTCTTCAGACTTTATTTCTTCCGACATTTTTCTGACTTTTTTTCTGACTTTTTTTCAGACATCTTTCAGAATTTCTTTTCATCAGACTTTTTTTAGTCATTTTTCAAACTTTATTTCTTCAGACATTTTTCTGACTTTTTTTCAGACATTTTTCAGAATTTTTTTCCTTCAGTCTTTATTTCTTCCGACATTTTTCCTATCTTTCCCTGACTTTTTTTTTTTTTTTACTTTTTTTCGGTCATTTTTCAAAAAAAAATTTCTTCAAACTTTATTTCTTCAGACATTTTTCAGAATCTTTTTTCTCGACTTTTTTTTTGGGATATTTTCTTTCAGACTTTATTTCTTCCGACATTTTTCATAGTTTTTTTCCAGACTTTTTTTTAACATTTTTTTTTAACTTTTCTTCAGACATTTTTCAGACTTTTTTTCCAGACTTTTTTTCAGACATTTTTCAGAATTTTTTTTCTTCAGACTTTATTTCTTCCGACATTTTTCTGACTTTTTTTCTGACTTTTTTTCAGACATCTTTCAGAATTTCTTTTCATCAGACTTTTTTTAGTCATTTTTCAAACTTTATTTCTTCAGACATTTTTCTGACTTTTTTTCAGACATTTTTCAGAATTTTTTTCCTTCAGTCTTTATTTCTTCCGACATTTTTCCTATCTTTCCCTGACTTTTTTTTTTTTTTTACTTTTTTTCGGTCATTTTTCAAAAAAAAATTTCTTCAAACTTTATTTCTTCAGACATTTTTTCAGACATTTTTCAGAATCTTTTTTCTCGACTTTTTTTTTTGGATATTTTCTTTCAGACTTTATTTCTTCCGACATTTTTCATAGTTTTTTTCCAGACTTTTTTTTAACATTTTTTTTTAACTTTTCTTCAGACATTTTTCAGACTTTTTTTTCAGACATTTTTTCAGACATTTTTCAGAATTTTTTTTCTTCAGACTTTATTTCTTCCGACATTTTTCTGACTTTTTTTTCAGACATTTTTTCAGACATTTTTTCAGACATTTTTCAGAATCTTTTTTTTTTACTTTTTTTTCTGAATTTTTTCAGACATTTTTCCAACTTTTTTTTTCATCAGACTTTTTTTTTGATATTTTCTTTCAGACTTTATTTCTTCTGACATTTTTCATACTTTTTTTCCAGACTTTTTTTTTTTTTTACATTTTTTTAAACTTTTTTTCGGTCATTTTTCAAACTTTATTTCTTCAGACATTTTTCTGACTTTTTTTTCAGATATTTTTTCGGACATTTTTCATAATCTAATTTAATGATGAATTAAATGGACAGATAATGTAAACTAAAATCAAATACACAGAAACTTCACTTTAAAATGTAATTATTATTTCAATTCTAAATCGGAAATCGATCAAAATTAGCTTCCAATTTCGACCACTGAAATCAAAAGCAGGAACGGTAATTATTTTTTTTCTCTATGCCCACGCTTACTTGCCTGTGTCCATTTATGCTCGCCGTAGTTTACACTAAATGCAGGTTTACACTACATACATGCATGTAGGCGCCGACAGGGACTTCTTGGTACCTTCAGGTGTGCCTCGTAATATCTGAGAAAGTGTATCTCTATCGGTTGTTTTTAAGATTATTTTCTTGGCTTTTGCCTTTATTAGATAGTTACAGCGACAGTTATGAAAGGGGGAGAAAGAGAACAGCAAAGGGCCGCGGGTCGGATTCGATCCCTAGGCTGCTACAATAAGGTGTCATTCTTCGTACATGGGGTGTCCGCTCTACCAGGTGAGCTACCGGAGCGCCCCCATCTCTGAAACGTTTCTCCGATATTGTAGCTCGCTATAGAGCCTTGAATTACAGTTTGTCATCTGAAATGTATATTTGTTTTGCCTCCAGCTAACACTGTGACGTAATCATGACGTTGACACAAAAGGGGTTTATTGTTTTTATTCTGTAGATGTCCTCCACATCACCATCATCCTCTTGTAGTTCTGTTGTTCTACAGCTACAGAGATAGTCACTGGTAAAATCTTCACTGGGAGATCATCCACAGTGTAAATTAATGGAAACATCCTCTCAGTGAAAGTGTGTGTAATGGTGTGAATGTTTGAGTTAGTATCCGGGTCAAAGAACGACAGCTTTCCTTCGTTCCAGTCCAGATTCACTCTGATCCTCTGGAGCTTCTTCTTCACTCGGCGAACAGTAGGTAGACGTGACGGGGAGAACGGTGAGTATTTACCATTATAGAACCCTAGTCTCCATAATCCAGAGCGGATGAACCCCTTCCTCTGGACAGACTCTGCTAACACACCCAGTTCCCAGTATGTACAGTCCCCAACCTCAATGTACCAGCTATGAGTCCCTGAGTTAAAGCCCTCAGAACCCAGGACGGCGAGGAAACCTTCGATCCTCTCTGGATTATCAGGAAGCTGCTGTTTCTGTCCTGGTCTCACACTGGTCAGATCTTCAGACAGGACGAGTCCTGGATCCGCAGTGTTTGGGTCCAGAATCACAGGAGTGTAGGAGACCATGTCCTTCATCTTGTTCCAGATGTTGAAGGTCAGGTTGCCCAGGTGTTTGGCCTGGTCTATCAGAGCTCCTGAGAGCAGCTGTGGATCCTCCAGCAGGGGGCGCTGCTGGACTCTTTCCACTACAGCCTTGTAGTTGAGCAGGAATGAGACGTCTTCAGCTCTCAGCTCGTCCTCTGTGGCTCTGACTGTGTCTGAAAGAGCTGCTATCTCTCTGCTCACAGCCTCCATCTTCTCCTTCATCATCTGACTCTTCTGCTCCTCTTCCTCCCTCAGTGCAGCCATCCTGGCCTCCTCTTCCTCTTCTAGAAACTGGTGAAGCTTCTTAAACTGCTCCTTAATCTGCCTCTCTGTGTGTCGGGCCTGGACCTTCATGTGTTCTGCTGTTTGATCAAACTTCATTTTAACTTCTACAAAAACCTTTAACTTCTCCTTTAAGGGCTCCAGAGTTTCCTGAAGTTTCTTCTTGTGTTGTTGTGCAGCTTCATCGATGGGTCTGATTATGTGGTCAGTGTGTTTTTCTGAATCTCTGCAGACGAGACACACCGGCTGCTGATGGTCCAGACAGAAGAGTTTGAGTTTCTCAGAGTGCAGACTGCAGAGAGCCTCTGAAGATCTTTGAGCTCTCTCCTGTAACAAACTCTCACACAGGTTCTTTAAAGCCAAGTCAGGAAGTAGTAAGTCCTTTGAATGTCTTCTCTTACAAAGTGGACACTCTTGGATGTGTTTCTCTGTCCACCAGCTCTGCAGACAGACTTTACAGAAGCTGTGGCTACATGACAGGATGACAGGATCTTTAAAGATGTCGTGGCAGACAGAACAGCAGAGATCGTCCTCTAATCTGGAAGCCATTTAGTCTCTGAGTGAAGCTGAAAACACAGCAGGCAGACGGCTCAGCCACCGTTTATGTTGTACATCTTCCGTTCAGTTTGTGGATTCAGCAGCTGGTTGTAGTGGTGGTATCCCAGTATTCCCAATATTCCCTCCTGTAGATGTCGTCTCTCAGTGGAAGTGGTGGTTGTGGTCTGAAGTTGAGTCATCTGTCAGTGTGTGTGTGTGTGTGTGTGTGTGTGTGTGTGTGTGTGTGTGTGTGTGTGTGTGTGTGTGTGTGTGTGTGTGTGTGTGTGTGTGTGTGTGTGTGTGTGTGTGTGTGTGTGTGTGTGTGTGTGTGTGTGTGTGTGTGTGTGTGTGTGTGTGTGTGTGTGTGTGTGTGTGTGTGTGTGTGTGTGTGTGTGTGTGTGTGTGTGTGTGTGTGTGTGTGTGTGTGTGTGTCGTCTCAGTGAGGCAGAGTAACAACCTGTTTCCTGATTTGTCTCAGGTGAGTCAGATGACGGAGCTTCATTGTTCCAGTTTGTCAGGTTTCAGGAGTTTTATTCCAAACTGATTCATAATTTGTTATGTAAACACAAAAGTATTGTACCCATTAGATAGTCCTTGATATCTGTTTCAGTGACGCCATTCATGTCACAATTCCACCTCTCTTGAGGCCTGTACTATGAGGCGACTTCAACATACCCAGAGTATCTTCTGGTTATCTGGCTTAACTAACCCTAACAAACAAGGTCCCGCTAAGCGGTATAGGATTTTACTTTGCTAGGCGTAATATATATTTTAAATTAGTTCAGACTTTATGATTCTCACAAACCGTCGTTTTGACACTAAGCATGAAACACCATTCAGACGTATAGAGTAGTCCTCTCACACATCTGACAAGCTTTGTGACAGCAGATTCATAACTTTTGCACTGTAGTGTATATGTATATATAGTGTAGCGTGTGTATTTATCTGGATATCTATAAATCCTCACACACACGTGAACGTTTTATGTGAACAGAGCTGACGTCACAGTCTTGTTTGCATGTGTGCCGTCTTCGTGTAGACATACATGTTGTGTGTTTTCTGTCTTGTACGTGTGTGTGAGAATGTGTCTGCAGACATGCAGTGTAAACACATGTGTCTGTGTGTGTGTTTTTAATGTGTGTGTGTGTGTGTTCTGTCTGGCCTGTGGAGGAGGCTTCAGGCCATCTGACAGATCTGTGTTAAATTCTTCAGACCAAAACACGTCGACCATCGAACAAAACTACAGTTTACAACTCAAATGTCTCAAAACATCCAAAAATACCTTCGTTGATGATTTACAGCTTGTAACATTAAACCTGCACATGACACAATGTCTGAGTAAACATGTTTATTATGTGTTGAACAGTCATTTCAGCAATATAATCAGGATAAATACAAAGTACAGTCACAGAATATCTGCAGAAATCTTTCAACAAAGCAAATATACTGACTCATACGTAGCCCCAGTGTGCACCTCTCATGCATTATTATTATTATTACATACAATTCACAGAGATAAGCATCAGTTTCTGAAACAGAAATCCCTCAAAGACTCTAAACTATATAGTCTGCATTAGAACATACTCAATCTGCTGCAGAATATAAAAGACTTTCTTTCCTAAAGTGATCTTCTGCTCATTTTAAAAAGACGATGATTAGCTCTGTGACTCGTCATGATAATGCATTAGAGGAATAATAAGTGGTGGAAGAAGTATTCAGATCCTTTACTGCAGTAAAAGTACTAAGACAAGTAAAAGTCCTGCATTAAAAACCTTACTGAAGTAAAAGTATGTAAGTATTATCAGCAGAGTGTACTTAAAGTACTTAAAATTAAATTATATGGAGGACAGAACCTGCCAAATTAAAGATCAATCAATCAATCAATCAATAAATGACTCGATAAATAAATAAATGTAATTTCATATAGGAAAAAATAATTAAAAAAATAAATGTAACCATTAATTATTTGATAAAAATGTGATATAAATTTATATTTGTTTTAATTTGCTTCTTTATTTATTTATCTTTGTGTTAATTCCCTTATTAATTTACTCCTCTGTTTAGGTTTCCCTTTTATTTATTTATGTATTTATTTTTAGTCATTTTTAAATGTATTTATTTATTTTTGCATTTATTTTTAATTTATTTTTGCATTTATTTGATAAAATAAATAAAGCAATAAATGCATAAATAAATAAAAAAACAATAAATGCAAAATAAATAAATAAATAGAACATAAATGCAAAAATTAATAAATTCATTTAGAAATAATAAAAAAAACAAATACATGAATAAATAAAAAGGAAAACAGAAGAGTAAATAAATAAGGGAATTAATACAAAGCTAAATAAATAAAAAAGCAAATTTAAACCGAAATATCAATTTATGTCACATTTGATCAATTACTTATTGGCTATATTTATTATTAATATATTTTTGCTCAATTCTTTGACATATTTATTTAATAATCGAGTCATTTATTTATTCATTTTATTTATTTTTTATTTTAGCAGGATCCATCCTGCATAAAAGTATTGATAATGCGGTAAATGTTCCCTGTCAGTGTTTTACTATTACTATATCTGATGTTTCTGTATTAACATTACTGTTGAATTAGTATGTATGCTACATTTTACTGCTGTAGATGTTTTTAACTACGATCTACTTGATCGTGGCTACATTATATACAGAATTCATAGTTTTACAGAAGAAATTCAACAAATGCAGTAAGTCACCTGCAGAGAGGCTAAAAACACTCAGTGGTTGGACACCCCCCAACCCCACCCACCCTCCCCGTCTGTTTTGCTTCCTGCCCTCGCATTCATTACAAAACCTTCAACCTCATGTTCCCTCGTATGACCAGACATTTCTGACCCGACCACCTCCTCTTGCCAGTTTTTTACACATGCTTTTACTTTTACATAAAAAAATCACATCTTGGTATGTCCCCCTTGTACATAAAGGATGGTGGTGTGACTGGTTTTTGGAAAATTCAACATAAAGGTCTTTGCACACCATGACCGTATTTTTTTTAATCCGTCATCCGGTAAAAATTGTTACGCACAGAAACATTGCGCACTGAATCAATGCGTTTTATTATTCTATTCGTTGCGAAAGATGCGTTTTATTATTGTATTCGTTACGATAATTTGCAATACAAGACAAAACTGAATTAATTACGTGGGTTCAATGAATAGCGCTAGTCCCAAACGGGGTTAATGAATGAATGACATTATCAAGAAGCTATCGTTTAGCTGCCTAGAGCACAATCACTACTGTCGGATCTTTCCTACATCCTTTGTTTTGCGACCGTCCCTTATTCCAAGCTGTTCTGCATCACCTGCCACAATCTATCTTTAAATTCTACATCTCTGTTTTCTTTTATTTCTTTATCGTAAAGTGCTTTGTGCTGAGAGATGAAGTGAATCAGTTAACCAGATGCCATTTTGAATGGTGACATTTGCACGGCTGGTGGCTCCGAGTGGTCAAACAACCCTCTTTTTGCTTTTGACGGATGCGAGAAAACACAGAAAATCAAACCTGTTACGAAAATTTTTATGATGGGCGAAAGTTTTAGAGTTGCTGTGTAAATGTGATTGACACAACGGGAAGTTGTATTTATTTTTAAATGTGCGTCAATTTCAGACGAAAAATCAACACATTCTCACTCCCAACTCGTCAAATACCGCCGCTTGACTGATGTGACAAAATTAGTCAATGGTACTTTTAGCTTCACACTGGACACGAACAGCCATGTCCGTGTCACTCCTGGTTGAAAGTCTTGTGTTTGTTTGACCCATCCACCTCCCCTCGCCTCCTTCTGCCCTGAACGGACTCTTATGCTATTAATACTACGTCACTTGCTCCAACCATCGAATAACGCCACAGGTGGGTTTGGAGTTGGAGTTAGCTGAAAGCCCAGTTTGTCACATACTGTCGCTAAAGGGTGCCTCCGTGTGTCGGTTTCTGATGCCGAGGGGCACTGACCAAATGGCGATATTTGATGAGTTGGGAGTGAGAGCGGGCTGGAAAATTTGAACTTGGTATGCAAAGATCTTTAGGGTTTGTGACTTCCAGAAGAATTTACTCACCGTTTTACAGCCGCTCCTGTACCAATTATTTATGGGCCGGTGTGCGTCAATTGATGAACATGGAAGTTGCAATACCTCGTGTGGCAACAACTCCAAAAATTGTATATCTTTTTTATATCCCTCAATAATAAAAAAACATTAACAGTAATTTAAAAACTCACTTTTACAGATTTTTAACTTGTAAAAACGATAACTGTTGTGACTTCAGTTGGACTGTAAAAGTTCATCAGGCTCTTTATTTCTGGGTGAACTGGTCCGGCACCAAACGCTGGTAAACCCTGAACCCCTCAGTCCTCCCCCTAAAACTCGTATGGAGAAACGAACAGGGTGACCTTGGTGAGGTAGCGGCCCAGCAGGTTATGGCGTTCCAGCTCGCTCATCTCCACCTCGGCCTCTAGAGTGGCGGGACCCTTGATGGGCGTCACCAGGAGGAGTGTGCCGGTTTGCCGGCCGGATCGCTGCACGCTGAAGTGGCCCCGCCCACGGCCGCCTGCCAGGCCGAAACGCAGCGTGTCGCCCAGAACGCGAGCCGACGACACCCGGAAGAGGACGCGGGGGGCGGACATGTTTGACACCACGGACAGGAAGTGGAAGGAGATGGAGTTTGGCGCCTGAGTGCACGCCTTGTCTCCCAGCATGCACGGGTTCCTCTCACAGCGCCTGCAGAAACACAAAGTAAATATCGTTATGGATGATTTAGGATGTTTTTACTCTAAAGTCACTTCCTGTCTGGTATCTGCACCTGAGAAGATGAAACATGTTCCTGGAGTTTACCGTCCACATGAGATAAATTAGTTATGTTATGATTTATAAGTTATCTGTCAAATTGAGCAATATGTTAACAGAGTCTGAAAAGCAGTAAGGCCGGCAGTCACCGAACTCCAACTCCAGTGGGCTTTTGTTTTCGGGATAACGGGCTGTTGAACTAATGGGCTTTCACTCCAATGGGACATTTATCGAAGAATTTGGGTTTTGGAATAATGTGCTTTCGTCCCCCCTTTGACATGGAGCATTGAGTCAGCCGGACGTTTGAAGAAGACATTTATGAAGCGCTCCAGAGTCCAGAATTATTTTATGAACTGGTGGACATCCATCGACATCGTCGATTGTTTTTAAAGACACAGTGATATGAAAAAAATAGCCTTTTTATTTCTTATCTTGTGGTTTAATTTGCTCTGTTGACAGATTTTTTCCTGTTAGACATTTCTGTGAAATAGTCATATGTCAAATTGCTGAAATTTACATCACACAGATTTTTAAGGTGTGGAAAGTAACTTTTTCTCTGCATACAAAGTGAAGACCAATATCTAAAGAACTAAATTCTTAACCCCAAACCCATTTTTTTAATCTTTAGTAAGCAGCTTTTGACATTGTTATTTGCAACTCTCTGGCAGAATGAACATGTAACCCTGCTTCCCGCCCTGAGAGTCTGCGCACCACAGCGCTGCCCTCCCTGCATTACTAAAACACACAATTATGATCCAGCTGTAGGAATAAATCAAACCTCTAAAACCACTTTTGATTTAGTTCCTATTTCACGCCTCTCGACCGCCACCAGCTGATCAGCTGACTGGAGTCTGAAAACCTCAGCAGGGCGTCTGAGGCCAAACCTCAGGCTGACTCTCAGCCCGGTGGCTGTCAGAGGAGGGACGCTAACGGTCGGGAGGAGACAGGAAGGGGCTGACATGGAGGTAGAACTCATTGTTTTCAAATCTCTCTCCATCGCCCAGTCTTTGTCCTTTGTGGTGAGAAGGTTTCTGGTTTTCTTTGTCCTCTGCTTGCTTTGTTAGCAGTTTCATTGTGCTGTTGAGATGTGATTTAACTCTTTATTATTTTAAAGCTCGATGATGTAAGAAGAATTTTTTTTTTTTTTACTTGTCACATCCTACAGATGTGGTGTGGAGATTTGTAGCGCTGCAGTGATGAAACTAAGGAAAGCTATCAGCAGAAGGATGTAAATGTTACTGGATGTGATTCTTACATCGGTGACGTCTTGATGTACGTGGCGTTTTTCATGTGAGGACACTCCACCACCACGCACTGGAAACCTCCGTAGGTGTTCACACACACCTGGTCTGTTGTGCAGTTGTGCATCCGGTTTTCACACTCGTCGGCGTCTGAGCACAGAAGGACAGAGACGGACAGTTACAACACGTCTCTAAACATTCTCCCCCCAGCATATCGGGATGACCTTTGACCTCTGACCTGTGCAGCTGCGTCCGTCTCTGGAGAGGTCGTAGCCGGCGGGACAGAAGCAGTGGAAGCTGCCGGGAGTGTTTACACACTGATGGACGCAGAGCCGGCCGGGCTGACCGAGAGGAAACAGACGGCACTCGTCGATATCTGAAACACAAACAGGATCTTCAGTAGTAGTAGTAGTAGTAGTAGTAGTAGTAGTAGTAGTGGAAGAAGTAGTATATGGAATATGGAAATCAGATTGAGCATTTATTCTTGACATCAGACGTCAGTTTCCTCAGTCCAGAGGGCCACTAGTGCGTCAAAAAGCTGACTAGTATGTACTTTGGTGGTACTACTGCGGCGCCCGGCGTCACTAGTATGGATTCTGATGGAACTCTTTGGACAAAAGTGCCACTAGTTGCTGAAAAGGAGTGACGACTAAGTGACTAGTGCAACCAAATATCCAACTAGTGCTGACAAAGAGTGACTAATAGAGTAAACTCACGTCTGATACCAAGGATTAAAGCTCAATTGGTTTTCCATAAATATTAGTAGTAGTACTAGTAGCAGTATTGGTAGTTCCATATGTTAGTGGTAGTAGTAGTGGTAGTTCCATATGGTAGTGGTACTACTAGTAGTAGTAGTAGTTATTGGTGAGAAATATTTATCACCTGTGCAGATGTTGTTGTCGCGTCCTGATATGGTGAAACCCACGTCACAGGTGCAGCGGGTGGAGCCCAGGAAGTGAGTGCAGTGAGACGGACGGACGGAGGAGGAGGGGGGAGGCGTGGGTGATGAAGAGGAGACAGGAGAAGGCGAAGATGCTGAAGAGGAGGAAGAGGAGGAGGAGGAGGAGGAGGAGGAATCTGACTGAGCAGCAGAGATGGGGAATGAAGAGGAAGGAGCAGCAGGAGAGAAAGAGGCCAGGGTGTTTCCGGTGCTGTTGAAGACTGAAAAAAGAAAAAAAACGTCATAAAACTACTGGTACTGAACCAGTATCAGTACTCTGGTCCAGGATTGGTACTTACTTCTGCACATTGGCTGCTGGCCGCTCCACCTCAGAGACTCCAGACACACTCGTGTGCGTGGGCCAATCAGCTCGTAGGCAGGCTTGCACAGGAAGTGGACCTCGTGTCCGACGCCAAACACCCTGCCCAGTCTGCGGCCGTGAGGGGGCGGTTCTGGTTTGGAGCAGGATGCTGGGAGCAGATAGAGACAAGTTAATTCACCTTCTGAACGTACTCAACCTTATACCTTATACCCCAGGTGAAGATACTAGTATCTCTACACCAGGATAAAGTCTCACCGCCAGTCTTAAAGAGGGCCATGGTGCTGTTGTGCAGAGCGCTCATCTTCTTCCTGAGGGAGCGAAGGCCCTGCTGGTACGACGCCTCTTGGGCCACCAACATCTTCTCCACCTCCCGCAGCGAGTTCAGCAGGTCGTTGGTGGACGTACAGTCCTGTGGACGGGGACGAGGAGACATTAGAGGAAAGACTGAGAAGAATTTTTGATCTGCTTTATTTTACTGAACCCACTTTGCGTCCTCGTATGGCTCTTACATGTCCAGACTTGTGAAACGAGTCTTGATGTTCAGCCTTGATGTCTTACACTAAAACGTTTTCTGATATTTGTAAAGATCTGTTTATTGAAAGAGTTTCACGACCAAAAAGTTTGCAGATCAAAGTAAAAAGGAATAGTGGAAACTGATACACTGTACTGTCATCCAAAAGAGCACGGGTGACATGAACAGGTTGCATTAAGGGTGTCTGATCTGGTCAGACGATAAAATCGGACCCACGGGACTGCACCGCCCTGCACGCTCATATGACATATCCGGTTCTGCCAGCTTCCTGCTAGCTGTGTGCGGCTGTAATAATGGATATATTGGCTGTAATTCATCACTTTTATTATCTTCTAATACACCCATGTGCTGTATGCTGTCAGCCTGTACCGTGGTGGATGTATTAACGTCTCTGTTCCCAAACAACCGGCTGTCGGCCAGTAGCTAGTAGTGCTAGTAGCATGACATCAACATAATTTAATGGAGTTGTAGGCTATTTAATAACACGCAGGACAAAAGCACAGGACACAACCTCTTCTACATCCATGGTCTGTGGTCTATTGGACTCCATTTTGGATCCTTGACATGAAAAAGCTTGAGATTGTTCTCAAAATCTGTGTATTTTTCTAACTTCCATTAAATGTCCATCGCTCACTTTATGCTCCTCTGGGAAGCAGCCGGGCAAAAAAGTTTAATAAATAAATAGTTATAACGGTATGCATATGAATTATATTGTTATTGTTCAACACAGACCATTTCAGTATAGACATTAAATATGACGATAGAATATAAATAATTTAGTTTTACTTTTGGGGGCTGCACAGTGGTGCAGTGGTTAGCACTGGCGCCTCACAGCTAGAGGGTTGCAGGTTCAAATCTGGCTTGGGGCCCTTCTGTGTGGAGTTTGCATGTTCTCCCCGTGTTAGCGTGGGTTTTCTCCGGGTACTCCGGTTTCCTCCCGCAGTCCAAAGACATGCAGGTTAGGTTAATTGTTGACTCTAAATTGCCCGTAGGTGTGAATGGTTGTCTGTCTCTATGTGTCAGCCCTGTGATGGACTGGCGACCTGTCCAGGGTGTACACCGCCTTCGCCCAATGTCGGCTGGGATCGGCTCCAGCCCCCCCGCGACCCCTAACGGGATAAGCGGTTGCAGATGGATGGATAGTTTTACTTTTGTACGTCACTTTGTAGGCGGACGTTTTACTATTGTCCAGATGCTTTCAGTCCAAAATGGCTGGCTTTTCCCAAAAGTTTCTCATCTGGGAAACTTCTCTCAAAAGAAGAGAAGTTTCCCAGATGAGAAACTTTTGCTGAAGAATGTGTCAATCACGCTACACCTGTAGTTTAGTCCCGCCCCCCAGCTCTCACCAGCCAATGGGAGCCCGGCCTACTAGCAGAGCTAACGTCAGTGCCGCTAAAGAGAAGAGGCAGCAGGTGTTAGAGCTCAGATGTGAGAAGGTAAAACGTTTTATTTACTCTGTAGTTGTTGTTTAAGCTGCTGATGAAACTCGCTTGCGCACATTTCATGTGTTTGATGCACATGAGAAAGTGGAGTTTGCACTTTGAGGAGCTGAAATTGAGGCTATTTTGAAAATAGCTAACTGTTCTACACCATGCTGTCTGTCTCTGCTGTAAAGACTGAGGAACCAGGTTATAGGAGTTATTGTGCAGACCTGGTTAATGTGTTATTTGTATATGGATCAGCAAAATGTCCTCTTACTTTAGTATTGTAAAAGTACTAATACTTCACTGTAAAATACTGTGCTGCAAGTAAAAGTTTGAATACCATACTGTAAAATACTGTGCTGCAAGTAAAAGTACTAATACCACACGGTAAAATACTCTAACAAGTTAAAGTACTAACATTACACTGTACAAATACTCGGTTACAGTAAAAATACTAATACCACACTGTAAAATACTTTGTTACAATTAAAAGTACTAATATCACACTGTAAAAATACTGTTACAGTGAAAGTACTAATACCACACTGTGAAAAAATACTCTGTTACAGTAAAAGTCCTGCATTGAAAATGTTCCTTCAGTAAAAATAAAGCAGTATGACACTTTGAGCAGTGACACTGGCTTATGAGAGGTGGAAGTTACAAAAACTAACTGATAAAAATGGAGGTGATGAAGATGCATGTGAAGTGAAAACTGGAGTGATAAATGATCAGGTGATTTGATTAATTTAAAGCTGATTTCTCTAAAACAGTGAAAACCATGTCTCATCATTTTCACCATTCATTCACAACACAAAATTGACATTTATCATTTAAGGAAAATGGCCTCAAGGGGCGATGTCACAACAAATAATTGAAGAAAAGGGAAGTTTTTACATCCATTTTTTTATAGATAAAAAACACATTTCTGGAACGCCCTACGAACAGAAATAAAAATACAACCTGACCTGAAAACATTTAATGAAAAGGTGGAACACTGGCTGAAACTAAACCAAACCTGTGATCACTGAATATTGATTGGGAACATACAGTACATATGTAAATTGATTGTAATGTACGATGTTGGATTATGTGATTTCATGTAAGATGTGCTATCCTTTATTTTTTTTAAATGTATTTTCTTCTCTTAAAAGCCTAACCAGGGACAAGGTCTGCAAATTAGCTATGGCTAGAAGTCCTATATACCTTGCATCAGTTGCACTTTAATTAAGTGTAACAGTGCCTATGTATTGTCCCTGTCAAATAAACTAATAAATAAATAAAAATAAAATTCACATGCATCTTTATCATCTCCATTTTTATCAATGAATTTGTGTTTCTTCCACCCCTCATAATAGTTGTGATATTTGTGTTATGTGAATGAAATACTGGTGCTTTCTTGTTGTTGCTGTTGGTGGTACGTTGTAGGGGAGATACAGAGCACGTGCCTGCCTGGAGCTTCAGTATCTTTGTACTGGAGATAAAACTGATTTCCATCTTCTCAACTGACTGTGGGGACGATAATAAACACATTTTGAAAATGCCATATTGTTGATTAAAGATAAATAACAAATAAACGTCCCTCACAGCTTCCCCCAAAACTACAAATTTCTAGGGCTGGAACTAGCGATTATTTTCTAATCGATTAGTTGTTTGGTCTATGTTTGGATCAGTGTTCAAAAATATTCAGTTTACTGTCATAGAGAAAAAATATTCACATTTAAGAAACTGGAATCAGAGAATTGTTACTTTTTTTCTTGAAAAATTACTCATACCGATTAATCGATTATCAAATAGGTGGCGATTAATTTAATAATTGACAACTAATCGATTAATTATTGCAGCTCCACAGATTTCCTGTTAATCTGAGGCAATCATTACCCACCCTGTGTGTCTCCAGTCTGCAGTGAGTTTCAGGTGTGAGGTCTATACATAGAGGTGAAGCTGCTGTAACACCTGAGTGATAGTTGGACCGGAGCCAACCGCTGACCTCCAGCTGACGGTTAAAACACTGGTTCACTAACACAACACAAGAAAGAAGCTCTGGGTTTGTGTGTCTGGAGGCGTCTCTGAGGTTTGTTAGTGACCCAGTGGTGGAGAAAGAGGAGGGTGAACCTGAGTTCAACATGTTGGAGCGCAATTACAGAACATGCAATGTTATAAGACCAGGAAAGAAAATAAATTAATTAAATAATCAAGCATTAACAAACTAAAACTTAATATATAAAAACAAGGGCTGCCAAAGTTAACATGATGATAACATGTTAATGCAAATTCATTTTAACGCCAATAATTTCTTTAATGCATTAAGGCAACTTGCAATTTTTAGGTTGTAGCGGGCTCAGTTTTAAAGCTAGAGTGAAGATACTGGTATCATGTGAAACTAGAAAACCTATTGGTACCAATGGATTCCTTAGTAAACCTAATGAATCCATTGGTACCAACCATGTCATACCAGCTTGTCGTAAAGGAGGCTAAATAACGCTCCAAACTTACTCTAAATTTTGGCGAGGAAAAACTGTCATGGCCATTTTCAAAGGGCTCACTTGACCTCTGGCCTGGGATTGAGGTTGTCGTGTTATGATTTGAGCATATTTTTTATGCTAAATGCAGTACCTGTGAGGGTTTTTGGACAATATTTGTCATTGTTTTGTGTTGTTAATTGATTTCTAATAATAAATATATACATACATTTGTATAAAGCAGCATATTTGTCCACTCCCATGGTGATACGAGTATTGAATACTTCGCAAATCTCCCTTTAAGGTTTGAACAGATAAGAAATATGCAATTAATTTGTGATTAATCGGGAATAAATATTTAAATCGATTGACAGACCATATAAAATACCAAAACTAAACCTTTCTGAAAAACTGAAACTAAACTAAAACTAGTAAACACACTCTGAAGGCTAACTAAAACTAAACTAAAATTAAATTGAAAAGTAAAAAATAAAATAAAATAAAACATAATTGAAAATTCTAAACTATTATAACTTTGGTTTGAATGCAGGACTTTTACTTGTAACTTGTAGTTTTGCACTGTGGTATTACTACTTTTACTTAAATAAAAGATCGGAGTACTTCTTCAATCACTGCTGTGCACATGATGCATGTACAGATTTCAACATTTCACCAAAGAAAACAGCAAAGATTTGAGTAAAAATAAACGTTAAATAAATAAATAAATATATATATTGTTATCCTTTAACTGCTGCTCTAACCTGAGCATCAATCTAGAAGTATAGTGAGTACAAAAATACTACTGTTAGGACTCAGTGAAACAAGTATATAATAAACTCTTGGATGCAAAGAGAATTAATGTTCCTCCTCAGTAGAAACACTGTGAAACAAACCACAGTAACACAGAGTCACCTGTACTCACCTGAGCAGAAGAGAAGGACATGTGATGAAGACTCAGCATCAACAGAACGACCCCAACGATCTTCATCCTGATAAATCTCTTGTTTCTTCAGACTCCTCAGCTCCTCCACGGCGTCTCTAAAACTAAATCAATTCCTCTCCTTCGGCTTCTTTTCGAGGGCACTTGCCAAATTTCTCCTCCACTCACTCGCCGCCACCCCTCCACCCTCCTCCACCCTCCTCCTCCTCCTCTTCAGAGGAGAGAGGCGCCCACATCTGGAACCACACTTTCACTTTTTTGATCCATCAGCATCCCCAGAAATAGACTCTCAAATTAGAAGCCACTGGTGGCGTCTTTTTAATCATCATCCGAAGAACAAAGCGGCTGCAATTTAGTGACTATTTCAGATTCATTCTCCGGCTCAGGAATGTGACTTCTGCTCCACTTACAGCAGCTTTTTTTTGAAACCCTAAACCTGCTGTCATGAAGGATAATGTGGTGTGGCTCCTAAATGACAGGGCAGCCATATCTGCTGATAGCCCCGCCTGGATTATCCCCCCAGAGAGAGAGACCCTGAAAGCATCATCAGTTATATGGAGTCATATCTAAAGAATGATAATGGCAGAGTGTGAACAGACACTATAATCTACATGTACTATCTCTAAATCCCTAGAAGCTCGTGAACTAAAAGAAGCAAATAAAAAGACACGATCGGTGTTTTTAAAATTACTGAACAAGATTTATTCTTTCTACCAAACAAGGTCTTGACTGTCCTTGAAAACTCCTTGAATTTGATGTGAAGTATTCAAAAATATAAAACTGTAATCAAACGGAAAGCTTTTATGAAAACTGTCCTGTAGTCCTCTAATGTATGCAGTAGTGGAGGAAGTATTCAGAACCTTTACTGCAGTAGAAGTACTACTACCACACTGTAAAATACTCTGCTACAAGTAAAAGTAATAAAACCACACTGTAAAATACTCTGTTACAAGTAAAAGTACTAATACCTCACTGTAAAATACTCTGCTACAAGTAAAAGTACTAATACCTCACTGTAAAATACTCTGCTACAAGTAAAAGTACTAATACCTCACTGTAAAATACTCTGCTACAAGTAAAAGTACTAATACCTCACTGTAAAATACTCTGCTACAAGTAAAAGTACTAATACCTCACTGTAAAATACTCTGTAAAAAGTACTAAAACCACACTGGAAAATACTCTGTAATAAGTAAAAGTGCTAATACCGCTCTGTAAAATACTCTGTAACAAGTAAAAGTAGTAATACCTCACTGTAAAATACTCTGTAAAAAGTACTAAAACCACACTGGAAAATACTCTTCTACAAATAAAAGTAGTAATATTACACTGTTAAAATACTCTGTTACAGTAAAAGTAATAATACCACACGGTAAAATACCGTTACAGTAAAAGTACTAATACCACACTTTAAAAATACTCTGTTACAGTAAAAGTACTAATACCACACTGTAAAAATACTCTGTTACAGTAAAAGTCCTGCATTAAAAATGTTCCTTCAGTAAAAGTATGTCAGTATAAACATTAAAATGTAGTTTAAGTATTAAACTGTGACTGTTGTACTATCATATATTCTCGTATTTGATTATTATTAGTCATACATTATTATCAATTAAAAATGCAATATGAACAGAAATATGTAATTATAAATATTTACTGTAGAATTGAGAATCTGAATATGTTATCGTGTAACATGTTCCACACAGTAGTTTTAAGATGATAGATGATGGTTAAATATAACTAAATCAAAATGTAGAAATGCTTCAGTTTGATGTGATTTAGTGTTGTATTGGTGCAGCGAGTCTGGCGTCCACCAGGCGGCGCCTCAGTCTCTCATTACAACCTTTGTGTTGCAGAAAAGAAGTTTTTGTCTTTTTCCAAATATGCAGCTGAAGTCTGAACCCAAAGAAAGTCCTCTCAGAAACACATATTTGGGAAATGATTATTTATGTTGGTGGAGTCACTAAATACAACATGAAGCTTTGAAGCATGAAAAACCACATGAAGGCTGAGAGCTGATTTACTAAAGTTGGTTTTCAGACACAAACAAAACTCAGGTTCTCTTTGTTTCTGAAGTTAATGTTTGTTTTATTGATGCCTCTGTAAAAATAGAAATCGAACAGAAAGCTTGTATTAAAAACTGACCTGTAGTCTTCTAATATACACAGTGATGGAAGAAGTATTTAGATATTTTTGTAAAGTAAAAAGTACCAGTACAACAATGTAAAAATATGTCATTTAAAGTCAAAGTCCTGAATTCAAAATGTTACTTAAGTAAAAGTATGTAAGTGAAATTAACTAAATGTACAGTATTAAAAGTAAATGTACTCACATCACTTGATTTATCTGCAGATTACTTATTCGTTCAGCTCTATGAAATAGTGAAAAAAAATTCTCATCTAAATTTCTCAAATAAATGTCTTCAAAATGTTTGTTTTGTCCGACCAAATATCCAAAAGTTAATGCTGAAGCTGAAGAAAAGGATTAATCAGTTAGCAAGATAGTCGCCAATTATCTCTTTCGATTTGCTAATCGATTCATTGATGATCATTTCAGAGCTAATATTTTTCTTTTTTGTATTTTTTTTCTCTCTTTTCTCTAAAAATACAAAGTCAATACATTTGTAACATGCATAACATAGTATAAGTGGTACAGTATAATATAATGTATAATTAACTAATTAATTAATTTTCGCATGATTTGCATGATTTTTCTTTTGCATTTCACCCTTTATTTATTTATTTTCTTTATACATTTCTTTATGGATTTCTACTTCATTATGCAAATAATGGGGCTACATAAATAGATAAAAGGGAACATTAAACAGAAGAGTAAATAAATAAAGGAATTCAGATAAAGATAAAAATAGACAAAGATAAATAAATAAATAAATAAAAACAGAAACATTTTATCAATTAATTTTATCAATTAATTTATGGCTACGTTTATTTTTACTCAAATTTTTTCTACATTTAGTGACATTCATTTATTTATCGAGTAATTTATTTATTTATACATTTTTTATTTTTTATTTTGGCAGGTTCCGTCCTCCATAGTTTGGCACGCCCTCAAACAAAGCTAGTTAGAGCGGCGCTGGAGCGGAGTCTGAAGAGTTTGGTTTTGTTGACAAATCACAAAAGACTGGGCCAGCTGATGTTTTTTGAACATTAAAGCATGTAAACATATTCTAGTAGAAACCAAAAATACAAGTATGCACCTGAAAATGAGCATCATGGGTCTTCATATGCTTCCTCTTTGTTAATTGAATCGCCTGCAGCAGCTTTCCAAAGTCGTAGTTTGATTGACATCTTTCTCGTATCATTTCCTGTTGACACAAAACAGTAAAACGTATTTATTTAATGTGTACTTCCTGTCAAGATGGTATACTGTGTAGATTATACTGTAATATATTGCATACTTTATAATAACAGTAACTGATACAGTATGAAAGATGTTTCAAAATCAAACTACAAACAAAAGCAGAGAAATCCGAAACATATAGTTGTTATTTAATATTTGTCAAATGTTTGTATATTTATATATTTGTGTTTACGGCAAGAGACGATTATTGTGTGTGTGTGTGTGTGTGTGTGTGTGTGTGTGTGTGTGTGTGTGTGTGTGTGTGTGTGTGTGTGTGTGTGTGTTGCACTGACCGTGTGGTCTGATGGATAAACCCTCATTTAAATGCATGCCGGGAGGCTGCGAGCCGGCTGCTGACGGAGGTTAACTCCAAGATAAATAAAGAAGCCCAGGAGACGCCCCGGCTCCCCTCATCATCATATCTTAATTAGATGGGACAGCTTTAATTAAAATGAAATCATGTAATGGATTTTGTAATTAAAACAGAGTTGGACAGCGGCTGGTTGGTCGGGTCAATTTATAAACGCTGATTAAACTTTTATCAACCAATCAAAGCTTCCTGAAGTCCAGAGGTAAACATATCGTTTACTTTCTGAGAAGAGTTTTAAGGCTCGAACTGAACTGATGAACTGATATTTAAAAGGTCAGTTCATGCAGATACTTTTGGTTTAGAGATATTAATCTCTGAGATTTCTGCCTCCATGCCAATACAATGTCATGCAATGTGCTTTTCTTTGTGCTACTTATAGCAATAAAAAAATCTTTAAAAATTAAACAATATTGTCTGGCTAATCTAGAGACCCAATTTGAGCTGTTTTCATTGGGACTATTATTTCTACTAAACAAAAATAGGTTTTGAGACATATACCTAACAAATATGGAATTTGTGTGAACAGACCCTTTACATACCGGGGGCATTTTTTTTGTAGGATTAATTTGCACGTCAATTTGTTGTTTTTGTCAGGAGCATTTTCACACAGAACATGACTATTCCATGGCAAAAAAGCAACATCATTTTAATTTGGAACAAAGTTGATTTTTCTGAGCTTCCGCACCGGGCATAATAATAATAACAACAATAATGATATAAATATCTTTATTTTAGGGTTGTCACAATTAACGCAATAATAACACGTTAACACAAATTTGTTTTAACATCACTAATTTCTTTAACACATAACACAACTTGTGATTTTTAGGTTGTAGCTGGCTCAGTCTTAAAGCTAGAGTACTGATACTGGTATCATATGAAACTAGAACACCTAAAGAATCCATTGGTACCAACCATGTCATACTAGTTGGCGTGGAAAAAGTGTCATGGTCATTTTCAAAGGGGTCCTTTGACCTCTGACCTCCAGATATGTGAATGAAAATGGGTTCTATGGGTACCCATGAGTCTCCCCTTTACAGACATGCCCACTTTATGATAATCACATGCAGTTTGGGGCAAGTCATAGTCAAGTCAGCACACTGACACACTGACAGCTGTTGTTGCCTGTTGGGCTGCAGTTTGCCATGTTATGATGTGAGCATATTTGTTATGCTAAATGCAGTACCTGTGAGGGTTTCTGGACAATATTTGTCATTGTTTTGTGTTTTTCATTGTTTTCCAATAATAAATATATACATACATTTACATAAAGCAGCATATTTGCCCACTCCCATGTTGATAAGAGTATTAAATACTTGACAATTCTCCCTTTAAAGTACATTTTGAAACGATAAAAAATGTGTGATTAATTTGCGATTAATAATGATTAACTATGGACAATCATGAGATTAATTGCAATTAAATATTTTAATTGATTGACAGCCCTAATTCTTACTAACAACAATTACTAACAATATTCCATGAGACTCTTTTCCTTTCATGAAACCAAAAAATATAAATGTCTTCCTTCTGGTTTCTTATATGTTTTCAGATTTGTATTTGCCGTAACAGAAAAAAAATACATATTTAATTTCAGTTTGTTTTCATCCACTAGGGTGCGTAGCATCTCCACAGGACAAACACTGAGGATTCCCTGACTGTTATTGGACCTGGATGTACAGGATTAATGGAGAAACATCATAAACTTCAGGTCAGTGTTGTGGTACCTTCTGTTGCTTCTATTTTTATTCTATTGATTCCACTTCTCATTGCTTTACACCACCTCTAGCAGTGTTGTCAGATCTCTCTCTCCTCTCAGACTCTCTCCCCCTTCCCTCTCACCCGATAATGAACCGGTCATCCCTCCTCCACCCCTCTCAGTGGAGTGTTAGATGGTACAACCCACTGCCATACTCAGCGGTCACCTCTCTCTCTCAGTGAGGGAAGCATCAGTCAGACACTCTCAGTCGGCAGGGTTTATCTCTCTCCTCCTCCTCCTCCCCCTCCTCCTCTTCCTCTTCTTCTTCTTCTTCTTCTCTTGTCATGACCCATTTCAGGAGCGACTGCCACCGAGACAGACGTGAGTAACACACACACACACACGCACACACAGTGAGATCAGTAAGAAGATGTTGTAACTGAAGATGCTGATGTTGCAATGTGACTGTTAGCAGATTAAAGATGCTCTGAGTGCACTAAAGAGACTTCAGCTTCATCGTGCAGTTCATGAGAGGAAACAACTAGTGCGATAAGAGCAGCACTGACAATTGACAGAGTCATCCTTTAAGCTGTGAGATGTGAACTGTGCAGAAAGAGCTCATATGAGGGAGATCATTCATTCATTCATTCATCATGAACAGAGCATGACGGGATGTTGCACCGTTAAGGACCAGTTTGAGTTTTACATTTGGGCAGTTGGAGATACTGAACCCAAATTTCTCCCAATGATGATGGTAGCTCACTGCCATCCGTGTGTGAGAGAATTAATGTGTGTTGTGTTTCCATTCAATTGTCAAGCGAAATTTAAGCAAACTTTTGAAATGTTGCAAAAAGAAATGTGGATAATTACAGCGCCACCATGTGGCTGATTGGAGTCATACTTCTTGGGAAGCACTTGCACATCATTTCCAGTTATTGTGCCAAGTTTCATGTTTCTAGCTCAATTTGAGCTGTGGCATAAAACAACAAATACGTATTCTGTCTAACAGCCAGCAGGGGGCGACTCCTCTGGTTGCTAAAAGAAGTCTGGTTGTATAGAAGTATATGAGTAAATGAGCCTACTTCTCACTTGATTTATTACCTCAGTAAACATTGTAAACATGAGTTTATGGTCTCAATCACTAGTTTCAAGTCTTCTTCAATACAGAATGATGTTCATTTAGTAAATTATGGTCCCATTTAGAATCAAATGGACCATCAAAGTTCATTATAACATTTTTGGTCGCCTAAAAATGTCTTATTCAGCGTTCAGTTGTACTCAGCTCCACCGTCTCGTGTCACTTATGGATGCAAAAAAACAAGATGCCTTCTGCAAAAAATGCCTAACTCGAGGCTTCAAAATGGCAGTACACAAACCAATGGGGGACGTCACGGTGACTACGTCCACTTCTTATATACAGTCTATGATTTCCACTTCGTTTTTTTATATGCAAATTGAAAATATGCACAAAAGCATGGAAATGCACTGAAAACTGTGTGACCACGACTACAATAACTATTTAGAGTCAAGTTGAAGCAGGAAGTCGTCTGTTAAGTGTGATTGATGTTTGCCTTTGTATTGTCTTCCAAATAAGTTTGATTACAATTAGGGCTGTCAAAGTTAACCCGATATTAACGCAAATTTGTTTTAATGCCACTAATTTCTTTAATGCATTAACACAATCGATCTTTCAGAGGTTGTAGCAGGCTCAGTTTTAAAGCTAGAGTGAAGATACTGGTATATGAAATTAGAAACTCTAAGAGCTAAGTTAAAAATATACTAGCTTGTCGCGAAGGAGGTTAAATAAAACTCAAAACGTATGCCAAATTTTGGTGAGGAAAAACGGTCATGGCCATTTTCAAAGGTGTCCCTTGACCTCTGACCTCAATATATGTGAATGAAAATGGGTTCCATGGGTACCCACGAGTCTCCCCGTTACAGACATGCCCACTTTATGATAATCACATGCAGTTTGGGGCAAGTCATAGTCAAGTCAGCACACTGACACACTGACAGCTGTTGTTGCCTGTTTGGCTGCAGTTTGCCATGTTATTATTTGAGCATATTTTTTATGTTAAATGCAGTACCTGTGAGGGTTTCTGAACAATATTTGTCATTGTTTTGTGTTGTTAATTGATTTCCAATAATAAATATATACACATATTTGCATAAAGCAGCATATTTGCCCACTCCCATGTTGATAAGAGTATTAAATGCTTGATAAATTTCCCTTTAAGGTACATTTTGAACAGATAACAAAATGCGCGGTTAATGATGGACAATCTTGTGATTAATCGCGATTAAATATTTGAGTTGATTGACAACCTGTCGACGCACATTCCTGGGACATTACCAAGTAACGAGAACGCTGTATTTCTACTGTTTAAAACACTATCGTTATGATTTTAATAAGACTGTAAAGACTCTTGGCGAGCAGTGATCTGTGGCTCCTCTGGCTGGAACAGGTGCAAAGATTTTCCTTAACGTGTTTAAATTTAGTTCAGAGTGATTCAGTTGATAGAAGGCAGCTGGTGTTTGTGGTTTATTGTGGATTTTAATGTCAGAGTTGTAACAAACTGCTCCACAATGAATTTTCTGAAATCATCTACTGTCTCTTTAAACATGTATCTCAGCGGACTCTCGGGTCTTTTCTTTGATGAAAACAGTGCTAACCACGATAAAGATCAGCATCCACTTCAGCCTCCACACTCACTACTCAAGTTCAAGGTTGTGTTTATTCATCCATAAAATCATGGAAATGTCAGCGCTCACATCCTCACCACCATCCAACGGTCACAGATGAGAAATAACATCAGTGTTACAGTTTCTAAAACTGGTCCACTAACATTTCATCAGAGGCTGTGATCATCAGGGAGTGAAGAAACTCTGACATGTTGTTTTACTGCTGCAGGGATGAGTGGAACTGGAAACCGACATGTAATGTTTTAGGTTTTTGTGTGTTATTATGTAATTTGTTAGTGAGAAGAGAGAGGGTGGGCACTCACTTACAGACAGGATTGATTGACTCAATTAATCCCAAAATGCAACAGAAATGGCGGACGGAACCTGCCAAAAAAAAAAAAGATCAAATAAATAAATAACTCGATAAATAAATGTAATTAAATATAGCAAAAATAATATTCAAAATAAATGTTGTCATTAATTAATTGACAAAATGTGACATAAATTGATATTTCTGTTTTAATTTGCTTCTTTATTTATTTATCTTTGTGTTAATTCCCTTATTTATTTACTATTCTGTTTAATTTCCCCTTTTATTTATTCAGGTATTTATTACATTTATTTATTTATTTTTTATTCATTCATTTATTTTTGCTTTTTTATTTTATATTTATTTTTAACTGATGTATTTATGCATTTATTTATTGCTTTATTTCTGTGTAGTTTTCCCTTTGCATTTCACCCCTTATTTATTCCCTCAAACTTATTTCTGTATTATTTCCTTTATACATTTTTTTTCTCACATTTCTTTATGCATTTTTGCTTCATTATGCAAATGAGGGGGCTGTCACTCAACCTGTGTCATCGTGGGTTCAGAGTGCAGATAATAGATCGACTATATGGTATAAAAATACAATACAGAGGTAAATGAATAAAGAAGCAAATTAGAACAGAAATATTAATTTATGTCACATTTTAATAATTAATTCATAGTTACATTTACATTTATTTTTAATATGATTTTTGCTATATTTAATTACATTTTTTTAATTTAAATTTATCGAGTCATTTATTTATTTAATCATTTATTTTTTATTTAGGCAGGTTCCGTCCTCCATGGGCAACAAACACTTTGCATGAACGATGACGATGCAGTACAGAAAGGCAGCAGTATAAAGACTTGTGAAATGAGCTGTGAGATATGTTGTTTCCTCCAGTCTCATGAAGCATGATCAGTGTTTTTTCTTGGACAGACTCAAGTCAAGTTTGTTAAAAAGACAGAATCTACATGTTGCAGTGTAGAAATGAAGGAGGAAGAAGAGCTGAGCTGGTGTTCAGACAGGTGTCTCACCTGGCTTCTGTTGATTCTGTGTTCATTTTCCTTTCAGTATGTTGCTAATGTGCACAAGAGAAACAAGTTGTGGTTCTCCCAGTTGTTTCTACTCATTTGTTTTTTAATGCACATAAAAACCCACTAATTGATGACAAGGCAGCAGTAAACATCCATCCTCTGAAATGAGCTGCCAGACGCATCGTTTCCTCCAGCTTCATGAAACGTGATCAGTGGAGTTATTGTTTCAGAGTTTCACATTTCAACAGGATGAACTTCAGAATAAAGTTTGAACCGAGACATCATTTAGGTGAACAGACAGAAAATAATGAATCCAGGATGAAGAGAGAAAGTAAAATGGATCTGTTGTTTCCTCCCTGATCATCCAGATGGTCTGAATGAGAAGCTCCTACTTTATTTCTTCTTTAAGTGGAGGTGATTGTGTGTGAGAGGACAGGTGTATTTACCTGTCATATAGCTGCAGCTGGATTTAAAAAGTTGATAGTGGGCAGTGGTTTTAAATATGTTTCATGTGTTGACTTTACAGACTTTGATCTGTTCCTGTTTATTTATTAGATCAGGATTTACACTGACACTGTTAAGGCCACCTGACAGGAAGTCATGTGACTAGGTCATCAGCTCACCTGGATGTAGTTCCTGTTTGTATCCTGATGAAGTCACATGCAGTTAGAAGTTTGTTACACACCCAACAAACAGGCAAAATGGAGGCTCAGTGAGTTTTACTGGATTTATTTGACACGTCATTTATTTAAACAGGAAGTCTGTTAACACCATAGAGAGCTCTGGTCATCATGGGAGATGGTTAACGTGGAAATACACATTAAAAAAACATGAAAACAGATTTAAAAAACAGAGAAGAAACAATACTTTAAAAAGTTACAATCTTCAAGTTGTTTTTTTAGTGTGTACTGATATGATGGCCATAATCCCCAAATCCTTAACTCCATGTGATACAAGAGTTGATGTTTTTCTGCAGTGAGTTCTGCCTGTTTGATTGGCTGCATATCTGGCTAGAGGACGGACTGGATGAATATGATTTACAGTAAATGTTCCAGGACATTAAATCTCTCTCTCTGCTGCGCTGATTCTCTTCTGGATCTTATTACAGAACTGAGATTGTGTTGTATGATGTTGAAGAATGTGATAAACTTTAGATTATGTGCTCTGAGAAGACAAATGTGACACAACAAATGAAGGCTATCATATAGAAGTCAGCACGTTATTTACATATTCCCTCAGGACTTACTGTACTGCAGCGGCCTGTAGCTCAGCTCTCTGCTGAGGTTCAGGGCTCAGATTCGTTCATGTAGTCAGACAGTAGACCTGTTAACCTGTTAGCTTGTTAGCCTCTGGATATTATTCCTGGCTTTCTGTATGCCGACGTTGGCGAGACTCGCTGCCACAGTTTGGTTGATAGACTAATTTCAGTGCCAGTTATTATCAATATTTGTTTTAGATATTGATTGAAATACTTTTATCGTCTCCATGTCATTTCTAATATGTAAAACAAAATGGTACTTTAGTCCTAAATTAACTAAGTTAAAACAGGAGGTATGTTGTGTTTAACATGGACCTGTTTTTAATAGCACAGTCACTTATAGGTTTCGTTTAGAGAAACTTAAAGGGAGGGTCCATTATTTTTGAAATTTTTCCCACGTGACCTGACGTAGGTTTCTGCATGATGTCGCTGCTACATGTACAGTATATATACATCCTTATAGTCAGTGTATTAACCAGGGCTGTCAATCAATTAACATATTTAATTGTGATTAATCGCATGATTCTCCACAGTTAATCGCGATTAATCGCAAATTAATCACACATTTTTTATTTGTTCAAAATGTACTTTAAAGGGAGATTTGTCAAGTTTTCAATACTGTTATCAACATAAGAGTGGGCAAGTATGCTGCTTTATGCAATGTATGTATTTATTATCGGAAATCAATTAACAACACAAAACAATGACAGAAATTTTATACTTTAACATATTAACGATACTTATGATTTTTAGGTTGTAGCGGGCTCAGTTTTAAAGCTGGAGGGAAGATACTGGTATCATATGAAACTAGAAAAGGAATCTATTGGTACCAACCATGTCATACTAGCTTGTCGGGAAGGAGGCTAATTAATGCTACGAAGTTACGCTAAATTTTGGTGAGGAAAAACTGTCGTGGCCATTTTTAAAGGGGTCCTTTGACCTCTGACCTCAAGATATGTGAATGAAAATGGGTTCTTTGGGTACCCACGAGTCTCCCCTTTACAGACATGCCCACTTTATGATAATCACATGCAGTTTGGGGCAAGTCATAGTCAAATGTTCAGTTGCTCTGAACTGACACAAATCTGTTGGAGGCGTACTCATCATCATCGTCGTCGTCGTCATCATCATACAGCAAACAGATATTTCCTGACAAAAGTGATCGTTGTGGCCTCATCCAGATGCCAGCAGCCGGCCTCCTCTCCGCTCTGCTCTGCTCTGGATTTCCTGCCAAACTTTGAATAGCCTGTCCCTGAAAACCAATAACCATGAGGGTGTGAAATTGTCCTGTCATCATTCTCTCTTCCTTCCCTCCTCTCTCATTTTCCCCTTCTCTTTCTCCTCCAGCCCCCTCCATCTTTCCCCCACCTCTCTCTAAAGCCGATGTGTCGTCCAAACAATGCGAAGCAATAAGCAATAATAGCTGTAATCACTCAGTCGATGATGCACAATCACCCGTTCAGCACGCAGCAGGCGTAGCGGCGACCTGGCAGTCTTATCGATCTCCAGGGGAGGGAGGGGGGACGATTAAAGGCACCCCAGCAGTTAACAGATGGTGAGTGACGGCGCTCATAAACCTCGCACTAAAAGACTAATGTCCTACAAGCTGCAGCCGGCGTGGAGGCCATAAACAACCTCGCCGCCGACTGTCAGCGCGGCGGGTGGGGGAGAGGGCGATGATGGGAGGCCAGCTGCTGCCTTCCCGAACACGGCTTGACATGCGGGGGGTCCTAGGAGCCGTGCACCGAGCTCTGATGGAGGTCGCGGAGAGACAGGCTGCTCTCAGCTTTCAATTACAAAATCCGGTGACTGTTCAGTCTGACTGAAGAGACGGAGGGAAACAGGAAACACAAAGTTGTTTTGTCACTACGAGGAAGGGGCTCTAAGATCTCAACAAAGACAAGTGTGTTGTCTTATGCTGCGTTCACACTACGAGCGACAAAGCAACAGGCTACATGTCATTTTCAATGGAAACCGGTGACATAAAGCTACAAACTGACGCCCGACACTTGTCGCTGCATGACAGGCTACAAATCAAAATTGAGCTGGTCTCAACTTTTTTCAGCGCTCCAATGACGTGGTGAAGCGTCAACCAATTCCTGTTCTGTCTAAAAACATTCAAGAAAAACATATTCTTGCCGTTGCTATTTAACGACATGTTTTTTTATTAGGGCTGTCAATCATTTAACATGTTTTATCTGTTCAAAATGTACCTTAAAGGGAAATTTGTCAAGTATTTAATACTCTTATCAACATGGGTGTGGGCAAATATGCTGCTTTATGCAATTGTATGTATATATTTATTATTGGAAATCAATTAACAATTCTTAACAATGACAAATATTGTCCAGAAACCCTCACAGGTACTGCATTTAGCATAAAAACATGCTCAAATCTTAACATGGCAAACTGCAGCCCAACAGGCAACAACAGCTGTCAGTGTGTCAGTGTGCTGACTTGACTAAAACTGCATGTTATTATCATAAAGTGCCGTGGGCATGTCTGTAAAGGGGAGACTCTAGACATGTATGACATGGTTGGTACCAATGGAGTCTTTAGGTTTTCTAGTTACATATGATACCAGCATCTTCACTCTAGCTTTAAAACTGCTATAACCTACAAAAGATCAATTGCGTTAATGCGTTAAAGAAATTTACGTTAACGCGTTATCATGTTAACTTTGAAAGCCCTATTTTTTTATGAGTAAGTAATAATAATGTATAAATCCCAAAATAGCCCATGAAATAAGGAATAGTTCCACAACATTATTCATTAAATATAACTAGTTATTCTCAGACGAATATCGCTGTTTGTTGTGTGTAGAGATGCGTGTGTGTACAGTAGTGCAGCAGTGGCGCTGTCTCTGGCACTGAAACGCCGGTTTTGTACGTTTGGGCATCTGTGAACACAGCACAGCAGGTGAGCTGTTTTTCATCTTGTGTAACAGGACAGACTGACTATTGATTGCAGCAGTAAGAAAAACAGACTATTCTTCACTTGAGTGTATCCCACAATCCTTTGCTGATCGATACGGCTTGCCTCTGCTGCTGATCAATGAGCCCCTCAGTTTATACAGAGTGTGGAAACAACACAGTCTGGCTCAATTTCTCTATATAAATAGCACCAGAGCAAGGATTTTTTTGAAGTGATGGTGAGGTATAAGAAAGAGCATCTCTGGAGCTTTTTAGCCTCTTTTAGAACATGAATGGTGAATTAAATTGATGCAGCTTTAAACCTTTTAAACAACGAGTAGATCTTATACTTCAACAAGTCAACTAAACATGTTGTTTGTAACTGCCCTTTAGAACAACATATAGAAGTGATTTCTGATCAGTAGGTAACCAGTGGGGTCTGAGAAGTGAAGCCAAAGCTGAAGTACGTTAAACCTGCATTCTTTCTAACAGCCAGCAGGGGGCGACTCCTCTGGTTGCTAAAAGAAGTCTGATTGTATAGAAGTCTATGAGAAAATGACCCTACTTCTCACTTGATTTGTTACCTCAGTAAACATTGTAAACATGAGTTTATGGTCTCAATCGCTAGTTTCAAGTCTTCAATACAGCATGATGTTCATTTAGTAAATTATGGTCCCATTTAGAGTCAAATAGACCATAAAGCAGGGGATGCTTTAGGACTTAACGTCCACTTCTTATATACAGTCTATGTTTCTGATATGATGCTCCTTTAGGCATAAATGACTTGGTTAAGGGGTAAAAATAACCCTTTCGTCGTCATGGCTGCGATGATAACCACATGGTTAAGGTTAGGGAACTATAGTGTTGACTGTCTTTTAGAAACAGGAAACAAACAGCGGTCTCCCGTGTTCAAATTAAATGTTTAGTTGACCCATCCGTTCACCCTGACCTCCTACACCTGTCGACTTTTTTTGTCTATAACGTCATCAATCTTCATCACAATTCTTTCGGCCGCTAGATGCTTTTTGCCACTTGAACGTAAACAGATGACGTTTTGAGGATTTTCTCTTCTTAACTTCCAAACACAACCTCAGGATTTCATGAAGGTTTCAGATTATTTTCACATGTCTGTCTCTCAGGCTGACAGACAGCTACATGTCTGCTGTTAAGAAGACAGGAAGCGTCATGAATGTGAGAGGAAATTAATTCCAGCCTGACAGATGGAGGCCAATTAGACTCTCAGGCTGCTCGTTAAGGTTTCCGGCTGAGCCCGCTGGGTCTGTGTGTGTGTTTGTGTGTTCATGTGTGTTTCCTGTCCACCTCCATCGCTGTCTCCCTCAGGTCAAGTGGTGAGACGGCTGCCGTCACGGTCTAACCTGATCTGACAGTTGTTTTTTGTTTTTCAGACGGCGGGATGCACGGCGAGCTGAGAGCTGGTCGCACCACGACGGTCAAGAGAGGAAGCAGCGCCGCCGACAGGTTAGTCTGCACCGCTACACTGTGTGTCTGTGGTTCAGGTGGTGGAGACGGTTTAGCGCTGTTGGATTGTAACGTTACCGTTCAGTTATTCAGAGCACCTCACTCTCAGAGCCACGGAGCACACTCAAACGAAAGCATTAATGCCGATCTCCATATTGAATATTTTTACTGAATATCGAGGCATCCCTAATGAACGGTCGGACAACTGAATGAGGCATTCCACTTACCCGAACACAGAGTTCAAACTGATTTTGTCGCTGACGCTCGCTTACATTGCATTCAGTTAGAACACGGTTCTTAAGTAGTGTTGTTAATGACTTTGCTGAGAGTAAGGCCCAAAGGATGAACTTCTAATGGATGAGTAAAGGTTTCTCTTTGTTATTATGGAGTGGGATCAGGGATCTAAATCTATAGTGGTGTAATTGTTACGTCTCATATGTTGGAAAATGTGCACCTACAGGTTGTTAAATTAGCTTTGATAAATTTGGCTGCTGTCCGTGGTACTGATCAAAGGCTGGTTAGCAGGATTGGAGTTGCATAGTGATCCTCTGCATGGCGGCGTAGCAGTTGTCTGGAGTGGTTGTGTGTGTCGAAGAGTGTGTGAACTTGTGTTTAGGGCGAGAACCCAAGAAACTAAATTTGCACCGGGGCCAATCACAATTACATGTTACGCTGCTGACACCCACTTTACGCTGTGATTGGTCAGCTGTGTGAAGGTGAATCAGTAAGATGGGTTTGAACCTCTCTCTCAAGCTTTTTTGTTTTTTACTAGGGCTGTAAAAATTGTTTTAACGCCACAAATTTCTTTAATGTATTAACGCGACTTGCGGTTTTTAGGTTGTAGCAGCTCAGTTTTACCAACAAACCAACCATGTCATACTAGCTTGTTACGAAGAAGGATAAATAACGCTCCAAAATTACTCTAAATTTTGGAAAAACTGTCATGGCCATTTTCAAAGGACCTCGACCTTGACCTCTGACCTCTAGATATGTGAATGAAAATGGGTTCTATGTGTACCCACGAGTCTCCCCTTTACAGACGTGCCTACTTTATGATCATCACATGCAGTTTGGGGCAAATCATAGTCAAGTCAGCACACTGACACACTGACAGCTGTTGTTGCCTGTTGGGCTTGAGTTTGCCATGTTATGAGATGAGCATATTTTTTATTGTTTCTAGACAATATTTGTCATTGTTTTGTGTTGTTAATTGATTTCCAATAATAAATATATACATATATTTGCATAAAGCAGCATATTTGCCCACTCCCATGTTGATAAGAGTATTAAATACTCAAGAAATCTCCCTTTTAAGGTACATTTGTCATGATTATCTTCCAGGAGAGACTGAAAATGTGGTCCGTTATCAGAAATCAGGTTCGCACATACAAGGAATTAATGCTGGTATTTTGGATCTGAATACTTCCTCCACCACTGGACATGGGGTTTGATTTCATGAAAATATATGTTTTTGGTGATGAGTCTGTTTGTGTTTACAAGCATATTGAACACACGTTGTTAACAGTAGTACTATTCAGAGTAGCAGCAGTACTGTGAGTGTTGTGAGTAGTTTTCAGTGCTGGCTGTTTGTCTGTTGGTGTTTGTGTGAAGCTGACAGTGAGTGACGATCCAGCTGTCCCCTCCTTTAACCTCATTCTCTGTTTACATGGAAACTAAAGCCAAACCGTCCTCCCAAATCCCACCGCCGCCCGCCGCTGGACGGATTAAAGCCGGGACAAACACGACTCTGCGCCGGCCAGAGTCGGGATTTACAGCCAGGCAGCCCAAGAGAGAAAATCTGCAAGGACCAACGTAGACTGTCACATCACTCTGCAGCTCTGAGAGAGAGAGAGCAGGTTTAGATCAGCTTTATTTCTTTATTGTGAGAAAGCGAGTTAAAGGGTCAAAGGTCACCAACTGAACTGATGAAAGATTGAATTCTGTGTGAATCTGCCACGTCTGATACACCATTTATCCGATAACACTGATCCAACAACGTTAAGTGGTATTTTAATAATTTGAAGTTGCAGGTTTTCTCTCTTTACTGGGTGGAAAATTATTGATTTTTATACTGAGAGAATTTTAGGCACAAATTCAGGAGGCTTATTCAGAGAAGGAGAGAGCTCAAATCCATCAGAAGAGTCAAATCTGATGAGAAAAACAGATATTTAGTATCAACAGGCTCATTACTACAACGGTGTATTAAGGTCCTGACACACCAAGTCGGTCGTCGGGCAGTTTCGGCCCGTCGGTGAGAGAAATCACTCTGATTGGCTGTTCAGCTTAAATGAATCAGTGCACGAGAAGAGAAACTGAAGTGAGGAAAAGCAAGCCAACGAGTATTCTGTAGATAAGCAGGAAGTCAACGTAAAGCAAAGTAGGCTACCTGGCAACAGTAGTAAACACTAAACACCGACGTATGTACCGCCAAACATTGCATTTGTGTACTGTAATTATTACTGTCGCTTACGCTTAAGTCTAAATTACTTCCTGTGTCTCGGTGCTTCCCATCGGGTCGCCACTCTTTCCATGAGACCTTTTCTTTTTAGCTTTTTACCAAACAATCGCTAATATTCTAGATAAAAAGCTTCTTCTTCCTCCAGTGTGTTGCCTATTTCTTTCTAAGTATTTTATGGTCATGTGACTGTCCCTGTGGTCATCTGACTGTCCCTGTGGTCTCTCAATGAACAGTTGTAGAGACATCTGTACAGGCGAACCTAATCCCTTGAAGGCGTGTTGAAATGAAAAGTGCAGCGGGTTCAGTCGGCACGTAGTTACAAAAATTCAGAGGTGCACGGCAGAGCACGGCGACAACTTGCGGAACCTTTGCGCACCACGCGAAAGCCGTGATGACGTAATTTTCTGGCGCGCACATCTCGCGCCGGCTTCACTACGGCGAGCATAAACCAAGCTTAGTACTTCCCTCCGCCCGGCTTTGTAATTATAATTTTTTTTTTTATCTACAGTAATCATAATATGCCGTTTACAAACCTGAGAGCTTGACTCAATGGAAGCAAACACCTGTTTAGTTTAATCCATCACTGATAAACCTACGAAGAATGACGTGAGTACAACTGAGGTGCGATTTCCTGATTGTGTCTTGAGTCACCACGTAGCCATCCTGAACTTATAGCATAAAATGTCTGTTAGAGAAAAGGTTTGAGAAACCAATAGGTGTAATGATTCAGAATCGTTTTCTCTTTAAGGAAACTGTGATAAACCAGCAGGATCTGACTGATGAAACTTTGGACAATGTGTAGAAGTTTTCTTTTTTTCTTGTCATGTTTTTTTCTCCTCGTTGTTACTTGTGAATGCTTTTGTCATTGATGAATGTCGGATCGTCTCTGAGCTCCTGGATGTTTCCTCAGAGCAGGTTTACCGTCGTTAGTTTTGATTAGGAGACAGAGGAGGAGGCCGAGCCCATCTGGACCACAAGCTGCTGTTTTAGCATGAGGAAACACTGAGGGGAGGAGAGGAGAGGAGGAGGCAAGGTGTGGAAGGTGGTAAAGAAAGCAAATCTTGGTACCAGTATCACTTGATGGAGTGTGTTACTGATAGTCCATTATAAAGGGAGGACAGTGGTGGAATGTAACTAAGTATATTTACTCATGTACGGTCCAGTGTGTAACATTTAGGGGGATCTATTGGCAGAAATTGAATATAATATTAATAAATATGGTTTTTGTTTAGTATTTAATCACCTGAAAATAAGAATCGTTTTCCTTATCAAATATCAATATTATAAAGTATTTAGTTCTTTATTGATTCTCTGGTACCAGTGAATGTCCTGCTAGTTTCCTGTTAGACAGTCTGAACTGTTTCGCTTTTTCTTTAGTTCAGCCTTTTGGCAGATTATTGATTTTTGTTTGCTGAGTGTATTTTATAAATAGAGCTCTGTTAAAACTGTCAGCTCTTCATAACTGAATTTGTGTGATTGATTTCTCCTCGTTTCCAGTGAACTCAGATATTGTCATGTAGCGTAGATGATCGAACATATTAGGGATGTGTATTGGCAAGAATCTGGCGATACGATACACATCACGATAAAGGGATAACGATTCAATATATTGCGATACTGCAAGGTGATATTTTGCAATTTTTTTAACCAAATTTTTAGGAAAACTGTCATAGTAGAACACCACCATATGCATACAATCTGAATTTTAAAAAAGTTAACTTTTTCATGCAATCTGAACAGTGGGATCTGGATTTGCTTCCATCACAGTCTGTGTAACCTCCAACATCACAGCACTACTTTGAGAGGGCACATACACTGAGAGGGTGCATCTCTTTACAAATTAAATAAAGTATTGACTTAGTCAGTCTTTGCATGTAAACTGTTATCAATTAAAAATCGATACTGTGTTTTTGAGAATTAATACAGTATCACAAAACATAATATTGCGCTATTCAATATTTTTCGATATTTTCTTACACCCCTAGTACATATTGCAGAATCACCTTGACGATGGTGCCGTTGTTATGGACTCATAATTTACCCTCCGAGTCCTCGCTCCGACCCTGATCCTCCTCAGCTTCGTCTCTCAGGCTGCAGCCCTGAGAGAGCTGCCGGTCGCTCCGTCCTGCATTTTAAATCACTTCTCTCTCTGCAGACGTCCTTTCATGTTTTAAAGAGAAGCTTTTTAAAGCAGCGCCGGCTTCTCCGAGCTTCAGTCTGACTCTGAGCTTCAGAGACCAGAGACTCCGGGGAAACTGAGGTGAAGGAACACTTTATAAACTGCAGCACCGGTGCAGTGAAGCAGTCTGTCGGCCCTGTGGCATCACTGTGGTGGCTTGGAGCTGCTCGATGTTTGTTAATTGATTACATTGTCTTAAATCATATGAGATGATTAGCTGATTCAGTAGAAAGCACATTATACATTTGAAGATGAGTCAGAATGAATCAGGAGGATGTACAAATGTTGGAAAGTTGGGATCAGTGCACAAAGAAAGGAAGAAAAGTTTCATGATGCGGCATGATCTGTGTGAAGCCAAAAGTAAACGTTGACTTAGCGCTTGTTACATAACGTCACGTAAGAAAGTCTGCTAAGGGCGGCTGTTATTTATTTACGCTACTTACAGTTGTTATGTTACGTTACGTTGTTACTAGCGCTGTCAATCGATTCAAATATTTAATCGCGATTAATCTCATGATTGTCCATACTTAATCATGATTAATCGCAAATTAATCACACATGCCCACTTTATGATAATCACATGCAGTTTGGGGGCAAGTCATAGTCAAATCAACACACTGACACACTGACAGCTGTTGTTGCCTGTTGGGCTGCAGTTTGCCATGTTATGATTTGAGCATATTTGTTTATGCTAAATGCAGTACCTGTGATGGTTTCTGGACAATATTTGTCATTGTTTTGTGTTGTTAATTGATATATAATAATAAATAAATTTAAAAATACATTTGCATAAAGCAGCATATTTTTCAACTCCCATGTTGATAAGAGTATTAAATATTTGACAAATCTGTACATTTTGAACAGATAAAAATGTGTGATTAATTTGCGATTAATCATGTTTGACTAATTTAATCACTTGAAAGCCCTAGTATAAACTAAACTGGAACCATCTCAGTCTCACTAAAACATCTAAAATAAAATGTCAAAAAGGAAACTTATGTATAGAAGCATGATGTCTTGTTGTGACACTGTAGTGCTTCAGTGTCTCTGTGTGTTTGTGTGGTTTGAGTCGGTGTGAAGGGAAGTTGTTTGTCATCATGTTGGATGATCTGTGTCACAGAGTCCAGCAGCTGTTAGTTCAACATGACATCATGTCGTCAGTCAGACACACACGCACGCACGCACGCACGCACGCACGCACGCACACACACACACACACACACACACACACACACACAGAGGCATTGTTGTGTAATTATGCAACTCCTCTCCGGGGCCTCACTAAATCACTCCAGTATGATCGATGGCTGAATCCTCTCTGTGGTTGGTATGCCAACAGACACACAAACAAACCCTCATAACGGACGCATTCAGTGCGTCTACATGCACTTAGCTAATTTCTTAAACGTCATTTCAACAAGAAACTTGGTTTCTGTAATCTGGGTCGAGGATTAGAAAAACCTGGTTTCTCCAGGTAGACTTCTCCTGGAGAACGACGGTTTCGCTGCCAGGTGTACGAGTAACTTTTTACATGAACACCTGTGCAGGACAAAATACTTCTAATCATAGATTGTATATAAGTAGTGGATGTAGTCATCATGATGTCACCCATTAGTTTGTAGACTACAGTTTTGAAACCTCGACTTTGGCATTATGGCCGTCTTCATATTGGTTTTTGGTCGTTGCCATCTCGGTCTTTTGCAACCAGAAGTGAAACAAGAGGGTGGAGCTAAGTACAACCGAACGCTGAATAAGATGTTTTTCGGTGACCATAAAGGATATAATTAACTTTGATGAAGTGAAAACACACTGTGAAAGGGTTAAAGTTGTAAGACGAAAACACAGACAACTCCCAGACCGGACAACGCCGTGGTAATGTCCTGTCAATTACAAGGTAGCCACGCTACCTAAAGCATCCCCTGCTTTATGGTCTATTTGACTCTAAGTAAGTAAGTAGTAAAAGGATGCAGTAGTATTATTGTTAGAGCAGCTTTTTTGATCAATAGTATTTCGCTGGATATTGCTAGGGGCACGTCCCTACCATCCCTACCAAAATCTACACCCTTGGTCTCGGAGATGCACGGCATGCTGGGATGCCTGCAGGTTGCTTCAATGTGAATGAGCGTTTAATTACCTGATGGGAAGCTTCCCAACAGGCTCCCAGCAGGTTTCAGTTGGTACAGTGTTCACATTGATCTGCTGTTTTTATTAGAGGTGGACTCTCCGACTGCATAAACTGTGTTTTCATCATCTCCTGATTAACTTCACATCAACGCGAGTGAGGAGGCAGACGCAGGAAAATCAAAGGAGAAACAGAGGACGAGAGAGATAACGTGTTGATAGGAGAGAGAGAGAGAGAGAGAGAGAGAGAGAGATAGAGATAGAGAGAGAGAGGAGCGTGAACTGTGCAGAACGCTGTAATTATGTCTTCTTGTCCCTCGGTCGCCCTGCTGAGATGAGCGTTTAGTAGAAAGAGATGAATCAGCGTTTCCTTTGAGGAGAAAAATAACAGCTCGATAAAGAGGCCGCACAAGAAAACAAAAACCATTTAACCCACCGCACACACACACACACACGCACACGCACACGCACACGCACACGCACACGCACACGCACACACACACACACACACTGAGATAAAACTGAACAGCCTCCTTGTTTAAATTTAAATATGGCCTTTGATGGCGCTGCGACGACGGCGGCTGTTTCACCTCATCTACTCTGAAATGACCCAACGTGTTTACATGAAAAGACAAAACGTGCAATTTAAATATAATTCAGATAATAATGCAGATAGAGGCTGACCAGCAGATGCACTATCATGTTGTTTTGTTCCTATTTGGAGCTGCAGGATTATTTCTCATATTTAAGCTGCGGTTATAGTTTCCACAAGGACGATCGCACGGACATGAGCTGACGTGGAATCGTGACGAAGTTACGTTTGGATCATTTATACTCTAATAATCTCAAATCTCCTCAAAGTTCTCCATTTTTTCCGCCCATCCGCATAGTTAGAAAAATGTACAATGTTACCCGGATGGGCGAAAACCTGCCGCACGTAACCCGTGAAGGGCCGCGTCTGATGGTGTGACATCACAGCTTTGGCCGTGTGGACACTTGCTATCAAGGTTTATCCTCCTGCTTTGCAGAACATCTAAAGAACATTTTCTTTAAATCTCATTTTCTCTTTTTTTACAGATAAAATATTTCACAATATTTCCCTCATCTTTTATCCCTTGTATGTTTTTATTCTATTAACCTGATCTCTGAAATAGATCAATGAATTTTAAAATCAGTGATTAGATGCTTCTTGCTGAAATGCACCATGGGAGTTTTACCCCGTGTCTAGACCGCAACAATTTTTACGCGGATATTTTCACAGCGACATAGCCGCCTGGAATGAAGCCAAGTGTTGAGTGAGAGTGGTGTGAAAATGGTCGGCAGATGTCGCTTTGTTTCATGTACCTATCATAACAACGGCTAGTATATTCGCCGTCCTCGTTCTTCCTGTTTCCCTTTTTGAATGATGAATACAGACTACCGCCGCCTGCTGGTGTGGAGTGTTAGTTCCTCTCACGCAGTCGCAGAACGTAAGTGCTAACTGGCCGTAGTCTTTGTGGTGTGTTCGAGTGCAACTTGTCAGCCAAGACAAAGGCAACGTGAGGGGACAGTGGGCCTTCATCGCCGCTAGTTCTCTGATGTCGGCTTGGTACGTCTGGACCTTAAAACTGTTCACTTTCTCAGTTCCATTGATGTAGACGGGTGTGTATCTTCACCTCTTTTTTTTATAAAATCAACGATCAGCTCCTTGGTTTTGCTGACATTGAGCAGTAGGTTGTTCTCAGTTACAGATGTTACAGTCTGATCCAACTAGTAGGTCTGTTGTGGGGATGTTGACAGGAACAATATTTACAAACTTGTCATTGCAGTAATACATTGTGACATAAGTTCCTCTGTGACCTCACAGCAGCCTGAGGTCACCGCCGAGCCGCCTTACCTCCTGACCCCCCCTTCGGTCCGAGCCCAGCGAGCTGAGGTGGCAGGAGCACGGCTGTACGGCCCATTAACCGCCGTCTCACTACGCCGCGCTACAGCACGCCGCCGCTGATTTATGACACTGCAGCAGGCCGGTGAGGGAGAGCGGTAAATCAGAATAAATGGATGGTGGCGGAGGAGAAGGAAGTCAGCGTGGCCTCACCTGCCGCCAGACGCCATGAATATGTATGAACGCGCACACACACTGTGCGGTTTTGGTGTGTGAATGCTGTCATTAGTGTTGGAGGGGGGGTGCGTTAAGTAGCAGCTATATAAATGCAAATTCCTCATATTGTTTCCTCGCCGTGTCTCCTCTCATTGTGCTGCGTTTAGAGTTCAGTTCAGCCATGTTTACTCCTCCGCTCGCCTCACCTCGTCAACGCTCTCCCCTCTGCTCACCTCCACTTCCTGTCTCACACCTTGTTATGCGTCTTCTTCCATCAGATTCCCGCCGCCGAGTCGACTCTCCTGCTTTTAAAAAAAACACTTCTCATATCGCTGGCTGCAGAATGAAGAGATGATATTTGAACAGATCATTGATTTCTCCCTCTCCACTGACGCTCTCTCTCTAGATGTGTTTGTCCGTGGTGTTTATCGACGTTCTTTGCTGCTTCGTAATTATTCCCATCAGGAGAACCGTCACTGAGTTCTCTAATAACACCATTAGGTTCTCCAGCAGTGCAGCGCAGAGCAAATTAAAAGCCTTATTGACACCCGAAGGGGCTTCTTCACTGTGATTATTAGAGGCACAACACTGACGCAACCTCACGGCCAAAGTGTTCTGGGTTTTATACAGCAGCAGCACTTGAGTACATTTAGTGTATTTACATAGTGTTTATGTTTATTTGTTTCACACATATAAAACAACAATAAAATACAATTCACATTAAAGGAATGTAAAACATGTGTGAGGATGTGGTAGAAACCTATAATGGCTTATATAAAAAAACACACCCAAAGGACATGCAAAAGGTAAAAATAACTACCATGACATAAATCACCAGTACATTTTAGATATTAGTGTTCAAAACATTTCACATATAAAAATATACAGTGTAAAGTGTAGGAGTAAAGTTCAAACAAAACAAAAAAAATACAAAGAAGAAATACATAGAAGCAGGAGTAATAATCCATATATACAGTTTCTAAGAACGATCATTTTCTCCCAAATCAAATGTTTTTGTCAGCAGAGCATTTCTAAGCCTCTTTTTATACACAGACAATGACGCAGAGGAATCCATTAAATGGACATTTTCATTCCATCAGATAACTCCACGAAATCTGATAGAAAACTGACCAGGGGATGTTTTATACAAAGGAAGATGAAGAATATCAGCCTGTCTGGTAATTATGGTGTTGAGAGTTGTTACAAAATAATATCTAAAACAATGAGGTAAATCTGCATCCATATATCTCGCCTTAAAGACAAATGTACAGGTTTGAAGAATGTTGATTTACATTGTTATATTAAATACATTTCAGAGTGAATTATTGTACCTTTGTTTAGTTACTTGGCAGAGGAAGCAAATATGATAATATTTCTGCAAAAGAATTGCTGAATTTTGAAGCTGGTAGCGTACCAAGAATACCAACTCAAAATGTATTTTGCTGTTATTTAGTGTTAAGTTATTGTACGTTTTATTTATTATGTGAATTTATATCAATTTGTGAAGTGTTTTGTATTAACTCAAGTGCTGTCAATGTCAACGCGACAATAACGCTTTAACGAATGTGATGTTGTATATAGTATGTATGTGATAAATTAATGTACATGATTTCGGACCCCAGGAAGACTAGCTGGTGCCATTGGTATCAGCTAATGGGGATCCTTTTTAAATAAATAAATAAACGCAAATTAATTTTAACGCCACTGATTTCTTTAATGTATTAACGCAGTTTGCGATTTTGAGGCTCAATTTTAAAGCTAGAGTGAAGATACCATATTTTATAATAATAATAATATTTCATATTACACACAGCACGTGATGCGGCCTCTCTCTGCTGCATTTCTTCGGCCGTTTACTCTGGCTTGAATAAATACAGCTGAATATCCGAGTCAGCCAAAACAATGTAAAATGTAATGTCCTCTGCACTCATATTTTGGTACGCCATTGTCACTGTTTGCAATACAACCGAAGAGAACAAGGAAGTTCTGTTGTTGAGTAGCATCTAGATTATGCCCTATATGCAAAAATGTTTGCTTCATTCGCGTCGCCCAGCGGTGTCTATTCGCCTCTTTGCATTGACTTTGTATGTAATAGTGCCGCGCGAAAAGTTTGCTTCGCTCTTGGTGTGAATGCGTCATGACACTATCTATTGATCCTGGTCTCATTCAGCCTCTACGAACCTCCTGTGAATCAGGCTGTAACTGCCTGGAGAAAATGCAATAACTTTAAATTTACCCACTTAAATGAGATCACACAACATCTTCATTGACTTCCTGTATAACAGGAGGTCCTTTAAACACTCATGGAGCTGTTGTGTAATTAATCTGGTGAATTGAAATCAGTTGATTGGGAAAAGTGCTCGAGCAGCGATGAGGAGGAGAATAAAAAGGATTAAAAAGTGAGGTTGTGTTCATTTTCCTAAACGCACCACGGTGGACCCGAGCCCAGACTGGTGCTCATAAAATCCAAAACAGCCTGAAGGACATTTTTTACTGGCATTATGAGGACCTCAGTAGCCGCTCGTATCGGCTGTTATGTGCCCGTAATCACAGCGAGGAGCGTCCTCTCAGGTGGCGCCGCTGCTGTAATATCAGACCTAATTACACAGATAAACCAGCAGTGCGAGCCATAAAAGAGTCATTTAGTGTGATCCCGTCTCAGAGGAGCGGGGCCGTCCTGCAGATCAATAGTCATGTTTAAAGGTTTGCTCCTACACAGCTCAATAGGAGACGCACGACTGAGCCGAGGCTCCGAGTCGGCCCCCGGATCGATGGCGTCGTTAAACGCTGATTAACACCACATCACGGCTGATGAAGATGAACGATCAGCAGCGGGAAGAGGAGCGATGATACGACTGCTTACCAACAGTGGAAGGATATGAGTTTGTTTCTCCATCAGAGACGTTACCTCCTCTATCTGTCTCCACCTTTATCTGTCCAGCTCCATCTCCTCCTGGCTTCTCTTTATTAGCTAGAGGCCTGTCGCTGCTGGTTGTGTGTTAGATGGTTATTGATTCCTCCTCAGTGGATAAATAGTGCCACCATTTGGACTTCAGTCTCCATCTCTTTTTCATTATCTGTATGGCTGAGAAAAGGGATGTTGTTTCTTCTTCTTCTTCTTCTTCTTCTTCTTCTTCTTCTTCTTATTCTTGTTATTCTTCTTGTTCTTCTTCTTCTTCTTCTTCTTCTTCTCCTTCTTCTTCTTCTTCTTCTTCTTCTCCTTCATCATCTTCTTCATCTTCTTTTTCTTCTTCTTCTTTGTCATCTTCCTCTTCTTTTTTTTCATCTTCTTCCTCTTTCTTCTTCTTCTTCTTCTTCTTCTTCTTCTTCTTCTTCTTCTTATTCTTCTTCTTTTTCTTCTTCTTCTTTTTCTTTTTCTTTTTCTTTTTCTTCCTCTTCTTTTTCTTCTTCATCTTCTTCTTCCTCTTTTTCTTCTTCTTCTTCTTCCTCTTTTTTGGTTGGACCGCAGAGGGCCAGCCCTACAAACGCAAAAGTCTGTCACTGAGTGATGAAGTTAATTGCGTTATTATATTGCGTTATAATATCCCGTTATAATATTTTATTGCCTAAACCTAACCAATCGTTTCACTATGTTAACCACATGGCATTGTACGTTTCTGCAAGCGTGATACGAGGCTGATATGAGACATTCATTCAACGTATCTCTTGGGTTACAGAAACGTCCAATGCCAACATGTTTTCTGGCGACTGGATTGACTCAATTGATCTTTTATAATATAGGACGGCTGCTCATCTCTGTCTGTTTCTAACCTTCATTTCTCTCTGTGTCTCCTCAGATCTGACTTTGAGATGGAGTTTGACAGATACCCTGATGACCACTACAACAGGTAACCCAACATCTATTCACCTTTTATTTGTTGCACTTCCTGTTTCATCTCTTAACTTGTGGTTGCTAACGCTGGCTAAAGTTCTGACTGGATATGTTACTTAAGTAAAAGTGCAAAAGTATAGGCATCACAATATACTTCTGAGGTAATCAATCAAGTGAGAAGTAGGATCATTTTCTCATAGACTTCTATACAATCAGACTTCTTTTAGCAACCAGAGGAGTCGCCCCCTGCTGGCTGTTAGAAAGAATACAAGTTTAAGGCACTTCAGCATTGGCTTCACTACATAAAAGTACTTCAAACATCTGGGACTTGAATAAGTAAAACATGGAAACACATTGTTCTGCAAACAAACTACTTTGTCGTGAACCGGTTTTAGTGGCAACAAGAGAAGATAACTGTCCAATCAGAGCAGAGTGTGTAGATTATGTGCTGATGGTGAGATTAGTTGTCTGACGGGAAAAGACAGAGTCAAAGGGTCGATATTTTATTTATTAAAGCTGTCGTAAACTGAACTGATATTTTGGCAGCAGCTCTGGACGACCTTGTCTCAACTTTTCAGTGTTTCAACAGCTTCTAAATGTGTTTTTCCTGAATGACTCAAACTGCACATTTTCAGCTGAGAGGAGGAAATTGGTCGCCCTCTTTGAGAACATGAACTGCCTCAACTCTCCATTTGTGTCTGGCTCGCAGCGGCAAATTCGATTTCCTGTTTGATGGCGGCATATATATACGCTGGACTGTGAGGTTAGGAAACGATCCTCCTCTCTGAGAGCTGTTTACAGTTCCAGATAGAGATGAAAGTGGATCCCAGTTTGACCTTGTTGTGTTCAGTTTTCAGCCGGTTGAAGAGGCATTTTGTGAGGATGAGTGGAGCTGCTGGCCTCCATCCATCCTCAGCTGCCATTATTCTGCACGGCGGTAAAAGACAAAATATAGTCATATTCTACAAAATACATCAAACAAGCAGAGAGTGGAGAGAGAGAGAATGACAGGTTGAAATCACGTCTCTAGGATTTATTGAAACAGAAGAAAGTAAGAATGACACAGAGACTGAAATAAAGAGATATACAAGGAGAGAGATCAAGAGAGAGGGACGGACAAAGGGAAAGATAAAAAGAAGAGTTGAGAGATGAAACAGAAAGAAAGAATCACGATAAAGAAAGGTGAAGGACAACGAGAACATCTTTAATTTTTTTTAATTTCTGCATTCATTTATTTATTTGTACATTTATTTTAGTTTATTCCTTTATTTTTACATATATATATATATATATTATATATATATTTTTAAAGAAATATAAAATGTAAAATGAAATGTATAAAGAAAAGAATACAGAAATAAATAAGTTTGGGGAAATAAATAAGGGGTGAAATGCAAAGGGAAAATCGTGCAGAAATAAATAAATGCATAAATACATAAATGAATACATACATTTAAAAATAAAACAAAAGTAATCAAAATAAATACATAAATAAATAAAAGGGAACTCTAAAAAGAAGAGTAAAAAAATGAGGGAATTAATACAAAAATAAATAAAGAAGCAAACTAAAACAGAAAAATCAATTTCTGTCACATTTTATCAATTAATTAATGGCTACATTTATTTTTAATATTATTTTTGCTGCATTTAATTACATATTTATTTATTTATTGAATTATTCATGTATTTATTTTTGATTTTGGCAGGTTCCGTCCTCCATAAGCGCCATCCCCCGGGTCGATGAAATGTTTGCTGGGCAACTGCAGTTATATACTTGACAGAGGAAACAGAACTAAACTTTCATCTTCTGAAATAATCCATGAAGTTACGCTGCTGTTCCTTTTGTGTAAATGTGCACAGCGTCTCTCTCTTGCCTGACGAAAAATATAGTAGCTCCGCAATGTTCACATTTTAGAGAATGTAATTAATATTTTCCTCATTAGTGATGTATTATTTCATCCACCCACAACCCATCTGCTATTAATCAGAATGTTAATTTATATGACCCGATCTGTCCGATCCGTGGATTAACCATTGAACTGCAACGTGCACATCTCTGGTATCTTGGTCAGTGTATCGTTTCATCCCACCCTCTGTGAACATCACAACACCCGACTGGAAAAAGAAAAGTTTAAACGAGTGCAGAGCAGCAGGTGAACAACAAAATGTGTTAAAACAAAGAGGGAAACTCTTTAAACTGAATTAAATTAGCTCTGATGCAGAAAACAGCTTAAACTAAATTACATTCAATTAAAATAGCCCTGACGCAGAAAATGGGAAATGAAACGTGTGTGTGCGCGCGTGCGTGCGTATGTGTGTGTGTGTGTGCGTGCGTGTGTGTGATGAAGACAGTATATTGTTGCTGCTTTACATGAACCTTGACGTGTCCTTGTGTTTCCTGCCAGCTGATCTCACTGTAAGACTCAATATGGACATGTATTATTCACAACAGCAGAATGTAACTAAGTACATTTACTCAAGTACTGTACTTAAGTACAATTTTGAGGTTAGGGTTAGTACTAATAACCTTTGTACTCTTTTTTTCTCCATTTTCTGCTACTTTATACTTCTACTCCACTACATCTTCTACGTAATGAGTACTTTTACTTTTGGTACTTTTGTTACAGCGTGTAACATTTCGGGTGAACTATTGCTGATACTTTTGTACTTAACGGTAGGGTTGGTAGTCTTTTTCAAATAAATCTTTTGTTATATTTGTTGAAATTTTCATTACATCCCAACAGCAATCAATTAAAATGCTCTGACAAAAAAAGGACACAGGACTGTAATAAACCCGTCCAACCATTACATTCGAGCTGGATATAATGATTGGACGGGCTGAGTCTCCCACAAGCTGCTAGCTTGACAGCTGTGAGTATTAACAATAGCCATGTTTGTTGTTTATAATGATCATTTTGAGGGAGTGGCTTTGGAGGGAGGCCTGAAGCCACGGACTGTCAGTGTTGCAGACTTAGCGACTTTCCTGCTAGATTTAGGGACTTTTGGAGCAAGTTAGCAGCTAATACAAAAGATCTGAATACTTCTTCCACCAGTGCGACTCTTGTATTACAGAGTGCGTTACCGTAAAAGACTGTTGGATTGTGGGTTGTTTGTAGCTTCAATGTGCCTCAAAATTGATGCAGCAGAACCAGAGATATCGTCTTTTTTATTTCTTGTCAAAACCTGGCTCTGACATTACCCACAATGCAACCTTGCCTCTGACAGCTGTGTGGGCGGATCGTACAGGTGTGTTATACTGTACTAGTAGCAGCTAATGTATCATGGAGCTTCTAGTCTGCAGCAGAGATGATCAGCAGGAGGTCTCACTTCTGTCTAACTCCACACCTCCAGATTATTTAACTTTTCTAACTTGTAGTCTTCAAACGACGCTGACTCAAGTGACATCACTTGAGGACATTTATCAGACATCACACAGCAGCTCCCTCTGGAGACACTAAAGGCTACTTTTATCACACATGGAGCAGTACTCTCCAACACCTAGAAACACACTTTGAGGTGTAAAATAGGCGAAGGTTAGTTGGTTAGTTCAGTATAAACTGTAGAAAAAGACCGGATTTTGCAGGGAGAAGATTCAGTTTTGATGTTTATTTCCGTTTGTTAAAATGTGTACTACATTTGTTAGTTTTAATTTTAGTCTCAGTTAATTGTATTATTCTTTGTAACAACACGCTCTGCTCACTAACACAGCAGTAAGGAAATAATCTGCTGTGCTCTGGACACATTTTTATCAGCTGCTTATTCACAGCCTGTAAAACTCCCTGACAGCACTGAAGGTGACACAGCTCTTATGTGTGCACACAGTGGACTCAGCAAATTCCAGACAACAGAGAAAAAAAACAACAACAAACGGGTCTGCCGGGAAATGTGCCACTACGGCAATTTAGTGTGAAAGAGGACGACAATTTCAGTGAAAGCAGGAGTTCAGTTATAAATCATCTCTTAAAGCTGTAATTCCTCCTCCATCAGCTGCTCTGAACTCACCTGAGATATCACAGAGAGGCGGCAGATCAACCAGAACACAATGAGACGCTCAGCCTTCATCACAGAGAGTTCATACTAACAAAAACACCTCCCATTACTACAGCCCGTTCTCAGCTTGGTCAGTGGCCTTACGCTTCAAACTATGGCCGTTGTTATGGCGTGAGTAAAGGAGGATGATGTAGTATAAAGAGCGACAAAGACCAAGGCATTGTCATCGTAGAACTTTAACCCACAGTGTGTTTTCAGGTCATCAAAGTTAATTATAACTTTTTGGTTGCCTAAAAATGTCTCATCAGCGTTCGGTTGTACTTAGCTGCACCCTCTCGTGTCAATTCTGGTTGCAAAAAACCAAGATGGCGATAAATATTAATATTATTTATTATATTGTAGATGTTCCCCGACTTCACTCAGGTTCATTTGTTAGTCACAGCTTCACCAAAATAAAAGTCAAAGGAAGTGGAGTCAAACCATTTTATTACAGTTGAAATAAAATCAGTTCTTTAATCCAAACTTAATTATATCTAACAAGAGAACAAATACATCTCTAATAAAACCGAAACCAGACTTGTAAATTAGATTGAAAACGACCGAAAAATTCAAACTAAAATAAAATGAATGATAGTTAACTTGCGGAGGCGAAGATTTTCAGAGGCAAGATGGGAACATTTCACATTAACGAATATCACAGTGTCATTTTAAAGTGCTTAACAGATTACATAAAGGAAGTTTGCTCCAACACTGTGAAACAAGGTGATTCTGAGAAACAGCAGCCTCACTTGCCTTTCAGATGAAGGTTAAACGAAACAAATGTCTAATGAAAATGCAAAAAGAAGTGTAAACAGCAGTGGACTGACTGCCCCACCGCGGGCTGAAAGCACAGATCACTGCAGGCCGCCAAGGACAGGAGGAGGAGGAGGAGGAGGAGGAAGAGGAGGAAGATAACTGTATATTAGCTGTAGAGGAAGAGTAAGGAGATGAAAGAGTAGAGGAAGAGGATAGAGAGAACAGCAGATGAGTGTAGAGAGAGAGAGAAAAAGAGGCTGACAGCATGAAAAACGAGTGTGTTGGCAGCCGGCAGCCGCTCAGATAAACGCTCTTCTCAGTTTCCTCCCTCTCTTCCTCCGTTCACTCGTCTGCATCATCTCATTTCCTTACACATGCCCTCATTTCAACAGGGAAGCCCACGTGATTCAGGCTACATCCACACTAATGCATTTTAAAACGCATAACTTTTGCTGCGTTTATGCCTAGCGTCCACACTACTCCGGCGTTTTCGAGGCCCTAAAACTGAGCCGCTTGAAAACGCTGCTGACTCCGTTTCAGTTTTAAAACTACGAGGTTGTGTTTTAGTCTGGACGGACAGAAACAGAGACCTTTTCAGGGGAGGGTAGGTGGATGGGTCCAACAAACACAGAACTTTTAATCAGGAGACCGCTGTTCATGTCCCAAAGTGTTGTTGAGTTTTTGTGAAGTTACGTTAGTTACGTTAGTTACGTGAGTTACGTTAGTTACGTTAGTGACATGTTTTCAGTACTTCCGTTACGTTGTTTCGTACATATTTTAGGCTCAACCGTGATGTTTTTACTAAACCAAACTAAGCGGTTTTGTTGCTTAAACCTAACTGAGAATCTTACCGTAGTTTTGTTATGTGGCAAAACAATTACACGCGAAAAAGCTAAAATGCGTTCTCATGACACGTGCGATGTCCTTGTAATGTTGGGCTATTTATATGCCTTCCAATGAGATTGGGTTTGGTGACGTAGAAATAAAGTGACAAAGAACAAACAAACACAGGAATTTCACCCAAGAGACTACTATTAGTGACACGTAAGTTAACTTAAGCTGGTCATACATTGTACGATTTTAGCCCGTTTCTGGCCCGAATTTTGAGCCACACAACTCATTTTAGAGTTGGACTGAATTTCAGCTTCGTCGGGCGTCGTTTGCCGTGCAGTGTACAGGGGGGACCGAGGACTGATAATCTCCTCCCGACCGGCCGTCGAACAAACAGATGAATTTCTGACATGTCAGAAACTTTGGTCGGCCGACCATATGCTCTCACACAGTTGAAGCAGAGCTACGAGCTGATTCCCCAACGTCAGTGCCTTTTTTCTACTTTTCTTACAGCAATCAGAGAGTAGCTATCAAGATAACAATGTGCAATGGATATAGTAAAACTTAGCTAGCTTACCTCCAATTCTCTGTGCAAAATAGACGAGCCATACTGCCCACGTCTTCCTCGCCAACTGGGAGTCCATATAAAGTTACGCCGACGCCTCTTTTTTTAGACATTTCAGCAGTCTGGATGGCACAGATGATTAAGGCAGCACGTTCCTGCCTTTTTAGCATTGTGACCCGTACAGTCCTCTGCTAGCTAACAAACTGTACCTGCCTTGGAGCTTTCAAACCAATCTTTATTGACAACTGTAACAGGTAACTTACTAAACTTATGTACGTAACCTTAAGTTACGTAACAAACGTACTTATTTTAACTCAAACCATGATCTTTTCCTAAACCTAACCAAGTAGTTTTGTTTGAATTCACAACGTTAACCACGTGTTGAAGTCTATTAGACTACCCTGCACGTTGAAAAATGGTGCTAAGGGGTCCTGACCAAGCGTCCGTATGACGTGTGACGAGTCGAGAGCGTTTCAGTATCATGTGGGATTAGAGGATTTCAGACATAATGAACTTCTGCATCCTAGTTATTTTGTGTAAATCGCCTGAACAGTGTTTGTCCAGCTATAACAGAATATTTGACCCGTCCAGCCAGCAGAAGGACAATATTTCATGCACGCTACCTTCTCTGGAAAAGCCTCCAGGAATGATCTATTTATTTCCTTTTTATCTGTAGAATTACACCGCTGCACAGCCGGGCCGCCTGGCTCTGAACGGAGCCAGACAGGATGTAAAGCTGTGGAGCCCGGCCGTGTCAACACCGCCATCCTGTAAATATTTATAGGCATTTATCTGCTGGGCTGCGGATTATCAGCTTAGCGAGGTACAGTAGCCCGCCCTCGACCAACACACTTACTCACCGGTTATCCTGATGTGTTGAGACTGCAGGGACAAACACAGCAGCAGGTCTGAATATGTATGTGCTAATCATACAACCTCACAAATCACACAGTTGCTGATCATATGTTAATCCTCACTGTTCGTGTGACACTTCCAGAACAGCAGAGCTCACAAAGTGCCTCACAGACAGACATAAAGATCTGACTACTGACGTCTATAAGAAAGAGATAAAAATAAAGTGTGTATGAGGGAAGTCAGAGCTGCAGGCTGTCAGTTTGAGACTAACGAGACAAACCTCCTGTTCTCTTTGACGGAGCAGGTTTCTGTATTTTTAGCTCTTCTTTTACCTGGAATCACATCTCCTCTACCTTTAGGAAAACCTTCTACTCAACCTGAACTCTGTAAAATATTAATAACGTTATTTTTAAACTTTGTTCTTGGGCAAGAAGTGCTTTTTTCACATTGCTGGTCAGTCGAGATGTCCCATAGCGCCGTGTTCGTTTGAAGAACTATTCAGATTCTTTACTTCAGTAAAAGTATTAATACCACAATGTAAAAATACTCCACTACAAGTAAAAGTACTGCATTCAAAACATTAACTTAAAGCTGCGGTGGGTAGAAATGGAGCAAATCTCATTAAAAAAAGTTATTTTTACTACCTGACAGTAGTGCATGAAACAGGTAATCTGAAAAAAAATCATGTTCTTCTGTGTCCTCCGGTGCTCCTAATGGCATCTGCAAGATTTCACAGACCGGAGGAAAACAACCAATCAGAGCCGAGCTGGAGTCTGCCATCTCTGAGCAGATACTGGTATCATATGAAACTAGAAAACCTAAGGAATCCATTGGTACCAACCATGTCATACTAGCTCGAGGTCCCTTGACCTCTGACCTCCAGATATGTGAATGAAAATGGGTTCTATGGGTACCCACGAGTCTCCCCTTTACAGACATGCCCACTTTATGATAATCACATGCAGTTTGGGGCAAGTCATAGTCAAGTCAGCACACTGACACACTGACAGCTGCTGTTGCCTGTTGGGCTGCAGTTTGCCATGTTATGATTTGAGCATATTTTTTATGCTAAATGCAGTACCTGTGAGGGTTTCTGGACAATATGCGTCATTGTTTTGTGTTGTTAATTGGTTTCCAATTATAAATATATACATACACTTGCATAAAGCAGCATATTTGCCCACTCCCATGTTGATAAGAGTATTAAATACTTGACAAATCTCCCTTTAAGGTACATTTTGAACAGATAATAAATGTGCAATTAATTTGCGATTAATCATGATTAAATATTTTAATCGATTGACAGCCCTAGTTTAAATAGTTCATCCTGAATCATCTTTACAGCCCACTGTACTGTTGAGCCCATGTGTTCCTACTGACAGTCCAGAATTACGAGGCTGAGAACTAAAATCCAGATTTATTCAAACTTGTCAGACTACTTGTTTAATAAACCTGCAGGATGATGGAGGATATCTGCAGCCTGTAGCCTCTCATGTCAGGTGAAATCCCCTGAACATTATTACATGTTTTTGTTGCACATATTATAATATTTTCCTCAGGCCTTTTGAAGTGTAAATGTTTTACACACCACTAAAGCAGCTTTTGAAATGAACTGTGTGTGTGTGCAGGTGTGTGTCTATGTGCATGTTTATTAATGTGACAGTGAAAGAGATGAAGTGTCTTCATGTTTACCTGCAGTCAGTCCTCCTGCAGCTGTAGATGGCTGCTGTGATAGACGGCAGAGGTTGACAGGGAGAGGAAAGGCAGCTCGTCGTCTCCCCGATCGTCTCCTCTATCGCCTCCTCTATCGCTCTCTGCATCAAATTGGAGATGTCAGTCAGATCTCACCTGCAGCACAACACACTCTATCAGAAAACACGGCGTCGGCGTCTGTTAGAAAAAGGAGGGGATGTGGGATTATTTGATGAAATGAAATCAGTGCCGGTTATCCGTTTTCATAAGATAAATTGTTCTGTCCTTCATAAAGTTTCAGCTCACCTCCAGCAGGTAACAGCTGTGCTGCAGGTTTAAAACCAAATTCACTTTCACTTGACTTTCAACTGCAGCGTCATCATAACGTTAGAGCTTTCATTCTCAATTAATTTCCATATAGATCATTTTAATACTTTTATAAGAATGAAGGGGTATTTCTGCTGGGTTAGCAGGTTAGTGGACATAACAGAGAGAGAGCGCCCTTAAGGCAGAGGAACTGGGTTCAAACCAACGCTGCAGCATACCAAATGTTTAATAATTTTTTAGGGCTGTCAAAGTTAACGCGATAATAACGTGTTAACGCAAATTCTTTTTTACGTCACTAATTTCTTTAATGCATTAACACAACTTGTGATTTTAAGGTTGTAGTGGGCTCAGTTTTAAAACTAGAGTGAAGATACTGGTATCATATGAAACTAAAAAACTTAAGGAATCCATTAGTACCAACCATGTCATACTAGCTTGAGGTCCCTTGACCTCTGACCTCCAGATATGTGAATGAAAATGTGTTCTATGGGTAATCACGAGTCTCCCCTTTATAGACATGCCCACTTTATGATAATCAGATGCAGTTTGGGGCAAGTCATAGTCAAGTCAGCACACTGACACACTGACAGCTGTTGTTGCCTGTTGGGCTGCAGTTTGCCATGTTGTGATTTGAGCATATATTTTATGCTAAATGCAGTACCTGTGAGGGTTTCTGGACAATATTTGTCATTGTTTTATGTTGTTAATGGATTGCTAATGATAAATATATACAATCATTTGCATAAATTTGCCCAATCCTATGTCGATAACAGTATTAAATACTTGACAAATCTCCCTTTACGGTACTGGACATTTTGAAAAACAAAAAAAAATGTGTGATTCATTTGTCATTAATTCGCAACGGCTGCACCCTGAAAAATAGGTGCTTGGGAACACTTGCGCATCGGGGCGACGCCTACCGTGCTTTTACATTGAAAACAATGGATTTGAGCGCGCAAAAAAACGTGGCATGTGTACGGCCCCTTAATAGGCTTCTTTTTTTGACAAATACAGTGTTTTCTTCTCTCTGACACTTGGTTATTGTTCTATCAGCTCTTTGGTTGTTTTAACTGCGTACTTTTCTAATGCGGGACGAGCTTGGAGCCGAGAGCCAAAGACAGGAAGTCAGAAAGTTTAGAGAGAAGAAGTAACACTTTGTTAGTTTTGGTCTTTTCTCGAGATCTGAAATAAGTATCTATCATTCAGGCAACAATCTGCCCTTTGGTGGATTCATTTTATGCCTTCAACATTTAAAAATAAGGATAAATGTTCTTTTTAATGAGTGTTGTATTGCTGAAAAAAAAATTCTTTGTATTTCTTCCTAAACTGGTTTATTTCCATATATTATAAATAACTTCACAGACTCGTCCGCTCCTCAGTTTGTTACCAACATAAAGATTAAATCTGTTCATGACACAAATTACCCTCCCCTTCATCACAGTAATAAAACAATCCAGAAAACAGGCCAGCGCCTCGGGCAACGGTGCATCATGGGACTCTGATGTGTGTGTTTTGCAGGGTGTTTGACTACCAACGTGTCCCCTCCTCGGTCCCAGTGGATCCCAGTCCTGTCAAACGGCCCCGCCCTTCATCCTCCTCCTCCTCCTCTTCCTCTTCCTCCACAGCAGCTCTGAAGATGAAGAGCAGCAGAGCTTCCAGCAGGAGCAACAACAAACACACCTCCTCTGACAGCAAATGTAAGAGAGATGCTCTACTCACTCTACTGTGGAGGCCTCTAACTCGTCTAGTCTCTCTAAACTATTATCTAAACTAATCTGTTCACTGATGAGGAAAAATGTCCAAACTGAATGTAGCTGAACTTGTTTAAAGGAAAGATTGTAGTCTTTTTGGTAAATATTGTAAAAGCAGAACATTTAGCAGTTAAAAGCCAAATATGTTTCTCAGGAGTTGGTGTTCCGCCCATGGGTGTGATGTGATGGTCTTAAAATGAGGTGTGGTCAGGCGCTTTGTTGGCGCGTTGCTATCTTGAGGCAGAAGAGAGCGATTGCGCCATTGACCAACAACCTGGTCTAAAGTCTGGCGCTGTATTTTCCTGCTATTTAAAGGGACTCTATGTAAGAATCAGAAATTGATTGTCAACAGTGACACCTGTGACCGTGAAGACAGTCAGCGTCCTGTCGCTCGCACTATGTAGACACGAGCGAGCATCGGGCAAAACAGTGAGGTGACACACACAAGCCTGAACTAGATTGACAGGCATCATGTTGATTAACGTTAGCAACATTAGCGGCTAAAACCACAATATCACTATATTTCACATGCTTGGCAGTAATGTTAGCGTACCTGTCCAAAGGGAATTTTACCAGTTCGGGGTCTGTTTTGAAACCTAAACCAAACGAAGGTCCCTCCATGAATTGAAGGCTGATGTGATCCTAGTTCTCCCCCCCCCCCCCCCCCCGACGTTGGTCACATTGCTGTTTTACAGACGGGTTTCACCAGATATAACTTTGTTTTTTTATGCTTTCGTGGAGTTTGTGTTGGAGTCTGAGTTGTGGTGGAGGCTGGTCGTTTTTTGGCGTTAGCGGACGCCATTTCAAACCGAACGTTAGATATGGTTGCAGACTGTTAGCCCTGTAAGCGGAGCTGAACAGAGTAAAGGCACTCGCGAGCGTGCATGACCTCACATCCGTTGGATTTTCCCGGAAAAACTGGTCCGCATTTTTCACATTAAAAGCAGTCTACAGCCTGATAGAGGAAACACAGAAGGTTGCGGAAGGTCTCATTTTTTAGGTTAGGTTACAACCTGTTCACACATTGGCAATAAAAAATGATTAAAAAGCGTTTATACGTGTAATTTGAATGTAATTCGATTCCTGTTACACCAAAAACACACCTGTTATTAATTAAGAGACTAAATACAACCCTTTTACCCCTTGCACCTTACTTTGTGCCTCTTAACTAGCAAAAGTGGAGTTGTACACGCCCTAAATGCACTTGTACCATGCACTTTAGACCATGAGCTATAGATCATTAAAATAGGGACCTAACTCATTTAACACACTGAATCACTTTATTAAAATTGAGGATTTTGTTCGAGGACTTGATTCGGCTTCAAGGAAAAACTGTTCTTCTTTCCATTACAACATCTTTGCACACATCAAGTCTTCTAGCATGCAGGAGTACATGTTGCATGTTGGGTATTTCACCTCCACAAAGCCAGCTTTTCAAGGACTTTCGTCATTCAGATTTTTGTCCTGTGCTTTGGTTTGTCAAAAGTATTTATGAGTTGTATCTCTCGACTGAGACGCACATGATCGTTGAACCAAATGAATACATAAAAAATCATTATAACTGGGGTTATGACCGCAACGCTGCCGAGTGTAAACGATGAAAAGAAATATTATGACTGCAGTTGTGTGGGTTTGAATGTTAAAAAGCTTTTATCCAGAGAGGGCAGAGACACAGGTCGATACGCAGGGGTGTTTAATGCCTGGACCCTCTCCAATTAAAGGCTTTTAAATCTCACACCCACACAGGAACCTCGGCCTGGGCGTTCATATGTGTGGTCGTAATATTTTTTTTTTCTAAAATCTTTAAATCTGCAGCCTGGATCTTTCCTTTTCTAAACCCTGCTCATGTTATCTCGTCTCGGTGGTAGGGCCCCAGGGTGCTGCAGAGAAGGCGGGTGAGGGGCGGGGGGGTGCCAGATGGTCTCTTCATTAAAAGCTTCTGTACCGCGGGGCTCTCCTTCCTGCTATAACCCAGCCGAGCCTATCAGCGCTCGCAATTAGACTGAGTTAATAGTGCATGGCAAATAAGAATTGTTTATACTAGTTTATTACAAGCCTTAATAGTTTTTACTTCGCCCCATCACAAGGAAATTAGATTGCCTTTGCAAGCTCCCGAGGTCGAAAAGCTTTCAGGAGTGAAGTAGTTTTCAGGGTCGTTTGGTGAGCCGGCGGTCCGTTACAGAGCACAGCGAGGGCGAAGGATCGTGCAGTGGAAGGAGGTGGGAGTGAAGCACTGAGAGCACTTGGCGGTGCAGGACTACAGGCTACATGGCTACAGGGGTCACTGGACCACATTTGCATCTGCTTGGAGCTGCAAACCGTGATCCAGTTTCAAGTGTGTTTTTAGCCGACTTATGAAGGGAAAACACTTCAAAAAACAGTTCTGAGTGATCTTACATGTTGTTGTTGTCCGCAAAGTTAGACGAGCACAGGGATGTCCCCATACTTTTGACAACAGCGCATCACTCACTCGTCTTATATTGTATTCATACTCTCTGTGTGTCTCTCTGCAGTGAAGATGGCGGAGCTACTCGCTATAAAGAGGGAGCTGACGGTGATCAAGGTTCAGATCGACGGCCTGTTGGACTGTGTGGATAAGATGGACAGACAGAGGAAGGACTGCTCAGGTAGAGACAACAAGCAGTTGGACAGCTTCCTGTCCAGCACTACTGTTTAGTTGATTTATAAAATCTGACAGACATTTTTATACCTGGACTGAAACCGAACCCACAACCACAGAGAGACAAATATAACCAATGATGGAGAGTAAGTAAGTGGGATAATGTACAGCTAGCGGGTCATTGTTGTGAGAGAAACCCCTTCAGGGCGATGCAAGACCCTGCCTGGGTTTATTTCACAACAATGACCCACTAGCTGTACATCATCCCGCTTATTACACGGCTACTTACTTAATAAATCAATAATTTGACACAAAAGTGGTCCGACATCAGAACTGCGCTCATAGCAACGGTCTGTTATAAAGAAATAACAGACCGCAGAATGCCGTGATTGACCAATCAGAACCGAGTATTCAACAGAGCCGTGTAATAAGTACATTTACTCAAGTACTCTACTTAAAGGTCCCATATCGTGAAAATAGGATTAGATTGTGTTTTGTGTTTGTTACAAACTCTGGGATGTAAAACGAAAGCTGTGAAAATGTGAAGTTGCTTCGAAAAGTAATGCACTGTAATTCGTTATATATATATATTTATATATAGATATACTGTATATTTATATATCTATATATAGATATATATATCCCACGAAATAATTTCTTATTAAATCCACGTAATGGAGGTCGGTGTGGATGGGTGGGTGAAAAAACACCAGAATTTCGCCCAGGAGACCGGCGTTTGTGCCCCTTGTGAAACCAGAAGTCAAAGTTGATTTATGTCACTTAACTTCCGTATTTTTAGGACGGGTCCATCTACGTTCTTTTCCAGGGCTTTCGAATGGAACCACTGTCAGCAAAAAGTAGTGACGTAGGTTACCAAAGTAAACCAATCAATAAGGTTATGAACAATGTGAACGCTAGCACTAGCTGAGTCAACGTTAGCTGTGCTAAGTTTGGCAATAACTGAAACGTTTTTTTTTAAGTGGGGTTGTATGTATACTCCCGCGTTCTGAGAGGTAAAATTACTGTTTTGTGAATGTAGACTGGTGGCTTTGAAGAGAGCGTTATAACAACTTCAGTTCCCCGTCAGAAAGGGCTGTCTGACAGCGAGGTAAAGCAGCTGTGGACAGGAGAAGCAGAAAAAAGCATTTTAGCCACCTAAAAAAATCGATATCAGTTTGGGTCGGGATTTGAATACTTAAGGAACTCCACTGGGAAGCTACAGAATGATATAAAAATCTCAGAAAACTCAAAAATAATGGACCCGCCCTTAAAGTAACACAACTTCCCTAGATATTTTAACCCAAACCACGATCTTTTCCTAAACGTAACTAAGTAGTTTTGTTGCCTAAACCTAACCAAGTTGTTTCCTGTGAAGACAGAAGCTTATTTTGAAAAGACTGTATGCATGTAACGAGCGGAAATTGACACGTGTTGCTGGACATTCATTGGAGAACACACGAAAAATGAGGAATAACTTTTCATAAGATATCACCCGAATAGTTGTATAACAATATGTTGCACAGGTGGATGACACTGACTGGTCCAGATCCCAGTTTTATTAAAGAATATCAGTCTGATCCAGGTTTTAATCCACCCAGACAACGACTGATCTGATGTTTAATATTTACTAATGATCAGCTGGTGATGCACGGAGAAAGAGAGTCGGTTTGTTTACCATCAGATGTGATACGCTATCATACTGCATCTGTGAGTAATGGTTCAATGACAAAACTGCCGCCAGCGGAGCGTGGATTATGACAGGGAGGTAAACAGCGATAAACACCGGCCTCATAACCTTTCATAAGCTCCCCTTCAGCGCTCAGGAGTTATCTTGTCGTCCACCAACTCTGTGTGTGTGTGTGTGTGTGTGTGTGTGTGTGTGTGTTGGTTTTATTTCTCTACCTCGGAAAAGGAAAATTTGCTTGCGATGATAAAACGATGAGGAAATGATCCAAAGTGGCATGTTGACAGTCTTCACTTCTTTGGGATGATTTTAAAATGTTTTTCATTACATACATTAATATTAGAAAACTTCTCTCACTCAGGTAGCAACACGGTGTGCTGGAAAAATGACTTTATTACTTTAACGAATGATGAACCAGCAACGTCACCGGTTCCATATCTGAAACCCAGCAGGTATTGAGTTGGTGATTTGCACACCGATGACTTGCAGACAAGTGGTGGAAGAAGTAAAATCACAGTGTAAAAATACTTTGTTGCACGTAAAAGTCCTGCATTCAAAATCTTACTTAAGTAAAAAAGTTTAAAAAGAAAGACTTGAAAGACTAGATCTTCAGGTGAAATAACACAATGACTGTATTCAGAGCAATGTCGTCACCTCTGACATGCTGTCAGTGACGGTACTCACAACTGTAGTAATACTGATACTGTGTGCGTGTGTGTGTGTGTCAGAGTGTCCTCAGGGCAGGGAGCCCAGTGTGTCCGACTCTCCTCACCGAGGTTCAGTCAGCAGTCTGGAGAGAGAAAGTCCTGAACCAGGAGAGGCCAGCGAGGACGAGCCGCTGCACTACCAGCACTACTACCCCCATAGGGTAAATATATACTACTACTACCCCCAGAGGGTAAATATACACCACTATTACCCTCGCAGGGTAAATATACACCACTACTACCCCCACTACTACCCTCGCAGGGTAAATATACACCACTACTACCCTCACAGGGTAAATATATACCACTACTACCCTCGCAGGGTAAATATACACCACTACTACCCTCACAGGGTAAATATACACCACTACTACCCTCGCAGGGTAAATAAACTGGAAAAACAAAGTTTGGAAACTTGTGTTTGGTCGATTATTTCTCTGTTGTTACAATGCTAATGGTCATTGTATTTTACATCGTTGGAAAGCCTGTTTATTTACCTTCACAATGATGTCCAACTTGTATGGATCATGTATTTGTGGGATGAGCAGCACAGCTGATTATGTGGGTAGCGCCCAAGAAAAATTTGCCAAAATGCTCCGTCAATGGTAAACAGTGTATTCTCCTGTTGGTATTGACTCTTGTTTTGAGTTGTTTGGTGGATTGGATGATTGAACTCTCTTTCAGTAACAAGCAACAAACAAGACATATTGGCTATTTTACACTTTATTAATTTAATACACCGTCAGGAGCCTCAGTAGCGGTGGAAGATCCATACGCAGCCACAACAGCCTGGCACTCCTCCTCATGGTGGTCACCAACCTGGTCACACGTTGCTGTGGGATGGCGTTCCATTCCTCAACCAGGATTCGTTGCAGGTCAGCCAGCGTGGTTGTGTTGGTCACTCTAACACGTAAAGCATGCCCAAGCTGATCCTACAAGTGTTGAATTGGGTTGAGGTGTGGACTCTTGGCAGGCCGTTCCATTCTCTCTACTCCCACATTGTGGAGGTAGTCTGTGATAACCCTGGCTCTGTGGGGGCGAGCGTTGTCATCTTGGAGGTTGAAGTTAGGTGCCAGATTGTGGAGATATGGGATCGCCACTGGCTGCAGAATCGCATCCCGATATCTCCCTGCATTGAGATGGCCTTCAATGATGACAGACCTTGTTTTGCCAGTGAGGGAGATGCCGTCCCACACCATGACACTGCCCCCACCAAAAGCTGTTACTCGATCGGTTCAACAATCAGCATAGCGTTCTCCACGTCGTCTCCATACTTTGACCCTGCCATCCAATTTTCGCAGACAGAACCTGGACTCATCACTGAACATGACATTCCCCCACATGTTCAGGTTCCATTGTCTGTGTTGTCGACACCAGCGCAAATGGGCCTGACGATGAAGGGCAGTCATTGCAGGCTTCCTGGTAGCCTTATGAGAATACACTGTTTACCATTGGCAGAGCATTTTGGCAAATTTTTCTTGGGCGCTACCCACATAATCAGCTGGGCTGCTCATCCCACAAATGCATGATCCTTACAAGTTGGACATCATTGCGAAGGTAAATAGGGCTTTCCAGCGATGTAAAATACAATGACCATTAGCATTGTAACTACAGAGAAATAATCGACCAAACACAAGTTTCTAAACTTTGTTTTTCCAGTATACATACCACTACTACCCTCACAGGGTAAATATATACCACTACTACCCTCACAGCTACCCCCACAGGGCCATAATTAATGTTATTAATTACATGTGTGTTTACCCTGCAATGACATGTCAACATGGCTGCTGTGAAAAGTGCATATTACACCTACCCCCCACGGGGTAAATGACTATCCTAACTGCCCCCTCTGCATTGAGCTCCACTATAGAAGGTAATGTAATCCTGCCATCTTGTGGATAAGCTATTATTAACACCAACTTCTGTCAGCTCAACACAAGGAAGCAAACTCTGCTGTGAGTCCGTTAGTTGGTCTATAAAGTGTCAGATAAAAGTTAAAAATGTCACAACTTCCTGAGGTCATTAAATATCCAAAACCTAGAGATATTATAATGATATAAAGCAGCAAAAAGCAGAACTGAAAAGCTAGAACCAGTGAACTTTTGATAGTAGAAAATTACTTTGATAATTCAGTTATCAAAATGGTTTATGGTTAATTTTCTCCCAATCAAATTAATTGTTTCAGATAGACTTGATAGATTGACTTTTTAGAATGAAATGTTGTCACTACCGGTACGAGGCAGCGGTGGGGAGAGCAGCATTAGGCCGATGACCCGCTGTACGGAGCAGGGGATGAAGACTGGAGTTAATAAGCAGAAGCAGCTAGCTAGCTAACTAACATAATAGTCATGCACCCTGCCCCCATGACGACACATGTTGAGTGACAGCCCCTCTCATTTGCATAATGAGGCAGAAATGCATAAAGAAATGTAAAAAGAAAAGAATACAAAAAATAAATAAGTTTGGGGGAATAAATAAGGGGTAAAATGCAAAGGGAAAATCATGCAGAAATAAATAAAAAATAGAAAATAAATTAATAAATAAATACATACATTAAAAAATAAATATAAAATGAATTTAAAACAATGCATGAATAAATAAATGCAAAAATGATATGATAATGAATATTTAATAAAAAATTATACATAAATAAAAAAGGGAAAATTAAGCAGAAGAATAAATAAATAAGGGGGTTTCTACAAAGATAAATAAATAGAGAAGCAAATTAAAACAGAAATATCAATTTATGACACATTTTATTTTTTATTGAATGTTTATTTTTTTATATTTTTTATTTGTATTATTTTATTTTTGATTGATTAATGCTACATTCATTTTAGCTACATTTAATGACATGTATTAATTTATTGAGTTATTTATTTCTTTATTCATTTATTTTTTATTTTGGCAGGTTCTGTCCTCCATAATAGATCAGAGTTATAAATGACTGAAACAATTTTTTTTATTTTTTTATTTTTTAAAGGACAAATGAGACTTATTGTGGTTGATGTTAATCTAAAATTAGGGGATGGACTATTTACCTGCCTCAGTCCATCCCTTCACCTGTCTGAACAGTTACTTCTGTCATGTAGAAAATCTCAGACTACTGATTTAACTAAAAACAGTAAAAATCTCGTTGCTCCACGCTGCACAGAGTGGCCCGAAGACAATTTGCATAATCTGTGGTGGACGATGTGTTCACTGTTTACTGTCTCTATTTAAATTCAGCACCTCACCGGCGTGAAGCAGATCAGCCGCGGTGCTTTCAGTGTTTCCGTTTCTTTACAGGGAAACATAATGATATAGAATTAGCCTGCAGGCTTCCTACTGTACCTGCCTGACAGAGCGGAGCTGCCTCATTAAGCTGAGCGGAGGCAGAGAACAGACCGGCCTTTAATCTGCTGCATTGTTCCTCCGTCAGGAAGAAACTGAGTGTATGTGAAGAAGAGAGAGTGTGTTAGTAATTACCATTTGGCTGTGTATATGTGTGCTCAGCAATGTGTGTGTATTACAGCCGGCGAAGATGAGGCTACAGTGATGATGATGATAAGGAAGAGAAAGGGGATGTGTAAATGAGGTGCTAACTATAGTGTGTTTTATCCGACCCAGTGTCTCGTTAAGAGTTGCTTCCTCTGTGTTTCCAGATAAAGCAGCATCAGTCTGATCTGGAGGACAATCTGTGATACTGCAGCTCAGGTATGAACGCTCACACTGAGACAAACGGCATCAAAAGACCAAAACCAACAACATGTTAAGGCCCTGATACACCAAGCCGACGGTCGGTCGTTCAGACAGTTTGGGGTCGTCGGTGAGCGTTTATCGGTCTAGTTTTTGCGGTGTGTCCCGCACCGTCGGCTCTAGTCTGCCCGTGTTGGATTTTTTTTGGCTGATTCAGCATGTTGAATCAGTGGCGGCGCCCGTCATTGAAAGAAGTCACTCTGATTGGCTGTTCAGCTTAAACGAATCAGTGCACGAGAAGTGAGGGAAGCAAGAAGAGTAAAGTCAAGAGGACACACACAGAAGGCTCTTCTCATTTTTCATCTTCATCTCATCTGATCATTCCAACACACGGATATTTTCACAGCAACATGGCCATGTGGAATGAAGCTAAGTGGTGAGTGAGAGTGGTGTTTCATGTACGTATCATAACAACGACTTGTATATCTGCCGTCCTCGGTCTTCTGGTTTCCCTTTTTGAATGATGAATACAGAATACCGCCGCCTGCTGGTGTGGAGAGTTATTTCATCTCATGCAGGAGCAGAACATACGTGCTAACTTGCCGTCCGCTGTAGTCTTTGCTGTGTGTTCGAGTGCAATTTTTTTGGCCTAGACAAAGGCGACGTGAGGCGACTCAACAGTTGGCCTTTGTCGCTGCTAGTTCTTTGATGTCGGGTTGGTGTGTCTGGGCCTGTAGTCCGTCTCTCAATACTTTCTCACTTCCCTACTTCCCTGTTTGCAGCAACAAGTCCATTGGTTCGTATTGAAAACATACATCTTTAAAAACTGCTCACAATTATGTAGTTTCATTTTAGCCACATTAGCAGCATGGCTCTATGGATGGCAATGTCGGTTCATTGGTTGGTTGGTCCACCACTTTGGTCCAGACTGAAATATATTAATATAAAACTGAGTAGAGACAGTCATGGTCCTCAGAGGATGAATCATACTGATCCCCCGACTTTTCCTGTAGCACCACCATGAGGTTTACATTTTGGGTTAAGACTGAAAAATTATATTGGATGGATTGCCATGAAATTTGGTTCACATTTCATGTTTCCCTCTGGATGAATGCCAAAATTTGGTGATTTCATGTAGCACCATCAGGTCAATGTTTTTAATTTGTCTAATACTAATTAATAATTAATAATTCATTTGTCCAATACTTTGGTTTATGACCAGAACTAAAGAGATTCCCATCAGCCTCAACTGTACGTTGTGTTTAGTGCTTATTAACATATGGTAGCATGCTAACATGCTATGCTGAGATGTTGAACATGGTAAACATTGTATACGTTAGCATGCTGATGTTAGCATTTAGCTCAAAGCCCTTCTTTGTGCATGACTGAAAGTAGTTATTATTCAACATTACTCAAATGGGAGTAAACAGTGCATTTGTTGGGGACTATTTTTGGTGGTGGATTAATCCACATGTTGTGCTCTAGTGAGTATTTCTGGCACCAGGACGGTGTATGTGGGAGTCTAAATAGTGTGTGTTCATTGTAATGAAGGAACATGTCACCCAGTGACACAGAGAGGCTCACTGGTGTTTTTTTTGGTGGTTACAATGTAAAGAAATAATGAGGTTAAAAAAGCTATAATACTACTACACATCATCTGATTTAACTGACGCAGGTAGAGTTTTAACTGTTGTTAGAAATGTAATAACAGTTTATACTGATTTAAGGACTCTTGACATGTTTGCTTAATTGGTGAATTTCCACATTTCTTAGTCTCTGTTTGTGTCCCGGAGATCAATAGACATCTGGTTTCAGACTCCTCTCCTGTTTTTCTTTACAGAACAGAAGCTGGGATTGGTAACAGCTGGGATGGAAGATGCTCCAAGGTGGCGTTGGCAACATGAAATGCATTGGACTGACTCTTCTCCACCTCTGAATCTATCTTTTATCTGTCTGTTTGATTTCTATTCTGCTGCACCAACTCCGGTTTCCAGTCCACAATGACGACAAAAAACCCAATGTGTTCCTAGTATATCACCACTCTCCATGCTAACATATTGGCACATGGGACAATATTGCTAAACATCTGTGTTTATTGATTTTTCACCTTTACAGTTTTTAGATGATTTCCTAAATTTCAGGCCACCATTAATTTCAACAGCAAATTCAGAACGCTATAAAGATTTACTTGCAGAGACTTTATACTTTCTGCAGACAAATAATAACATAACAGTGAGCAATTTATTTCATTTTGATTTTATTTCAAATTAATAGTGCACCTACCAAAACAAAATAAAAATTCATGAGCTATGTTTGGCAGACTCTTTTCTTTTAGCTTATTACATTATTTATTATACCCAGATTGAAAAAACTACATTTTCTGTACTAAAAGATGTAGCCTAATATTGGCCCCATTTATTGGCCTAACCTCGTTCCACTGTTGGACTCCACTCTGATTAATGTTAATAAAATCAGTGTGGCAGCAGCTGGCAGCTCTTTATTGCACAGTTTATTTTCATCATGTGTGTTATAACCAGATGTGTACAGTTAAAGGCTCAGGGAGCACGGATTCATGACTCTCTAGGTTACACTGTTTAATTCCCCCATATCAGACAGAATGAAGTGAAATGAAGATTAACTCTGAATAAGAAGCTACATGTAGTGCATATAATGGGAAGATGGGAGGATGAAGTATAGCTGGCAGTTACCACTGCTTCATGTCATCATCATCTGAAGACTGAAGCCATCACAGTTTAATGTAAAAGTACCAAAAGGGCCATTTTAACAGGCAGGTGCTGGATTACAATACCCGAACTTTTGGTAAACTTTAATGCTTTTGTTGTCAGAATGGCAGTGAACTTATTATCGCATCCGTACAATAGTGCTACAGACACAATGCCGTTCCATTTTCCTTTGTACGTCTATCCAACACTTAAATGTTCTGTTATCTTGACAACTATCGGCCAGAAATTTGTTATCCATCCTCCCCAGAGGACAAATGTGAATGTTGTTGCTGCCACCCTACCCCTATTTGTGTGTTTACACCGTGTCTTTAAACCACAGTGGTCCAATGTCATACTACTTCCTGTTTTTAGTCGTATCACCTCCGTCATATTTTACTTTAAATTTAGTTTGGGTGACTGGTTTTATGGAAAGCAATGCCGCCAAACTGTTGTCAAGTCAAACACATTTATAAAAACTTTTCCTCTAGCATGTTTACCCAGCTGGATACTTATGGACAACTGTGACTGACTGTAAATATGTTTAAAGCCTTCATGTAAAATATTTGTCGGTTAAAAAAAATGAAAATATTTATGTGTACATTAGTGGCTCTTTATACTTAAACATTTCAGACTTTTAAAAACATGTTACTAAAAATGTTTTAATAAGAAATCCTGTAACTGCAGGTACAGAATAATTTTGGAAACACTTCACTTGGCTTCACTGTAATGTACTTGGCTGTTGTTGGTGCTTTTGTGTTTGTCCTCAGTGCTAAATGTGATCTATTTCGGTGTGAGTGTAGTAAAGGTATTTTTCATAAAATAGATGTGTGGTTGGAGCTTTGTGTGTGTAATACTAATATGATTCTGTATGCATGTGTGTAGTAATCTATGGTTTAAGTCTGTAACAAAAGTAGCCTAATATTCATATTTTGTTGCTCTATGGATGTCAGTCGTTCTTCCTCTTCTCCTCCTCCAAAGGGAGAACAAAGGTCAGGTTTGGCAGGAATTTAGTGTCTTCAGGGTTCCCGTGTGGGTCTAAAAACGTCTTTAAAAGTCTTAAATCCAATAACCTGAATTTAAGGCCTTAAAATGTCTTCAAATGTCATGAAATGTCTTAAATACAATTTTGGCAGGTCTTAAAAATTCATTAACGTTACTTTTTATTTAATAAAAGAAATGCATTATCTTGCTTTTAAATCGTTTACTTTTTGAGCACGCCGTTACCATGCTTTATGAGTGTGACAACCAACGAGTTCATGATTAAATTGTTTACTAGAGTACAGTGATGGAAGATGTTCTCAAATCTTTTACTTTAGCAAAAGTAAAACCACAGTGTAATTAGAATTGCACTCGGAGAGCGCAGACCTCCGGCGACGCGTGACGTTAAAAACAGATCACAGCTCACAGATGGCAGTTACGTGAGGTGGCTGGCTTATTACTTACACGGTGTGTTTCCGTGTAACGTATCGGCGGATGCCTCTCTCATTCAGCAACCTTGTTATGTCTGTATAACGTTTCACTACGTTGCCTGTCATCCCGTCAGCTACAGCTTTTTTCTTTCTCACCGCGGATGGCCAGCATCTCCCGCACAAAACACATACACACGTATCTCTCTGCTCTCAGAAGGAGGAAGGAGGCGGGGTCACGCGTCATCAGCTACACTGCACATGTGTTATACCCTGTGGTTTTAATTCTCAGGCTGATCGGAATCCATAAAAATATTCCTAAATCCGGATCGCCACCAAAATCTGCCCTCCAGTGGTCACAGAGGAGAACACATATAGTCTGTGGATGTGAATTCAGTCTGAGTTGAATATTTACAGCTCTTACAGCAAATGATAAGAGAGATGAGCAGAAATGTATTATTATTTTTTATTTTATTGATGTTTGATTGATTGTTTATATGCATTGATTGTGGGAGAACCACAGTAGACAACACTGTCCACTGAGGAGGTCCTGAGAGCTCAAGCTCCTGCATTCATTTTGAAGGAAAAAACATTTTTTCTTTCAAGATGAAAACCACATTAATTATTTTACATAATTAATTCACTTTGAAAAGCGTCTTGATTTTGCTCCCTATTGCTTTGAGTGTGCTCTTGTGCGTTTGCTCTGTTGGAATTGAGCCTGAAGCATTCGTTCCATCCATCTTGTCTTCAGCAAGTTCCCGAATAATGCTTTCTGCAGCAACTTCAATCTCCAAAGAGCGTTGATACTGCAGCAGCACATACTCAGAGTCTGGCACGTCAACCAAGAGAGGGTCCATGATCACCCTCAACTCCTTCCTGATGATTTCTAAGACTTTTTCAGTCTCAAACTCAGTTTCTGGTTCCTCAGTTGATTCTTGGGAGGTGGTGGGACTTGACCTCTGCTTCGGTGGACGAGGTGAGAACACAGCCTTCATCTTACCTGCGAATGTCTTACACAATTCACAGGCACGACAAGTCATGGTTTCAAGTTTGACGGGAGGAGTGAGGCGCTGAGGTATGCCCACAGGACTGGAGAGGGCATTTTGGACACTGGCTGTAACGTCTTCAGCGATCAAATTTGTCAAGTCTGCTGAGCTGGGACACTGGACTGGGTCCTTAACGTCCAGAGCTTCGGCAAAACTCTCAGAGATTTTGCCGTCCAGTATGGATTTAACTAGGCCCGCAGGCACCACAGTTGTGTTCCCCAAAGATTTCAAGATGGCGTCTGTCAAAGTTGAAATTACGTCTTTCAGTGTGTCTGCCATCATGACTACAGTGGTGTCATCAGGTCTGCCTGATTTCATCAATCCCCACTGTCTCTCTGTCATCCTTTTAAAAAAGGATCGGAGCTGTGGGCGAACAAGATGGCGAACATCGACCTCCGGCACCGCCTGTTTCTGTGATGTTCCTGAAGTATCCATGGGGATTTAATGCTGTATTTATGGTCGATTAAATTCAGTGCGTTGCGAGTCAAATTCCTTGTACGTATGTACTTGGCAAATACTTGTCTACTCCAGAGCAATTCTTCAAAGCCATTCTTATAGTGTCATCACTTCAGAGCCATTCTTATTGTGTCATCACTTCAGAGCCATTCTTATTGTGTCATCACTTCAGAGCCATTCTTATAGTGTCATCACTTCAGAGCCATTCTTATTGTGTCATCACTTCAGAGTGTTCCATAAGCCCCGCCCACCCAAACAGCAACCAAGGTGTAGCAGCTGTTGCTAGGCAACGGCGTCACCCTGGTAACATTCTCAGAGGAGTTTTCAAACAAACTTTATTATTATTATCATTATTGTCATTATTATTATTATAAAAGGTGTTATGCACAACAAACATCCATATTCTGTGAAACAAGTCACATCACTTAATTCAGTAAAGTTGGAAAGATATTGACAGATTTGAACTTCCGGGATCAATAACTCATGAACAAAACGTTGATAAAACACAAACAACGGCTCTTTATAACCGTAGTATGGTAGACAACGAGCTACAACCTCATTTTAATCACAACGTGCCATCCTCTGAGCTGCAACCATTACATTGGTCTCTTTTTGTGTCATCACTTCAGAGCGTTCCATAAGCCCTGTCCACCCAAACAGCAACCACAGTGTAGCAGCTGTTGCTAGGCAACGGCATCACCCTGGTAACATTCTCAGACGAGTTTTCAAACAAACTTTATCATTATTATTATTATTGTAACCTTTATTATGGAGTGGACTGTTAGTGAAACACCTCAAGCTGGACTTCCTATTTCGTATTTACTGAGTCATTTGAGTTGCGAAACTTTCCGTGCTAGCTGGCCACTGCAGGCCTTGCCGCACATTCTCCGTTGTACTAGGACGCGGCGGCAGCCGAGGGCTCCAGTCTTTCAGAAGGACATGGGAGACGGAGAAGTAGCCGAGGGCCAGGGCCCGATAGGAGGTGCTACGTGTATCAGCTATTTCTAATATGGTAATAACGGCCAGAACCAGCTTAGCTGTGCATTGAGAAAGTAGAGAAGAAGAAAAAGTGGGCGTTCCCGTTCTCCATGAGCCAACCACGTTCCTGTCATTCTACAGGAACGCCCCTCCGCGACTGCAATCAGACCTGTCTCTCCCAATCTTGCATTTAACATCGCAAGGTAGGGCATGGCCTTGACGGAGGTCTGCACTCTCTGAGTGCCCTTTTTTGTTTTTATTACTCTATGGTATCTGTAAAATCTACTTACAATCAGAAATAGATAAATCGCTTTAAGAATAAATTCACATTTCAGATAGCCGCTTCAGAGGCTGAACGCCTCATGATCAACATATCTTAAATATATGAGAAAATATAGATAGAAAGCACAGACCTCCGCCAAAGCCTATCAGCTCCAAAATCTAATGGGTTCTTCCTCGGCCCACGCTACACCCATCCACCAAGTTTCATGAAATGTGGGCCGGTAGTTGTTCCCTAATCCTGCTAACCAACAAACCGAAAACATAACCTCCAATTGTGCTACCATGAAAAGTGAAATGATAAGACAACACTATAATTAAAGATGAACTTTCCATTCAGGCTGTATATGATGTTATATTGTCAGTGTTTTAATTAAATCAGTGGAGCTGTATCATGTAGTTTAATCATAATCAAACACTGGATCACATGTTGTTGACTGCAGGGAAGCTGCACTCTGGTGTTATTGATTCATTAGAGCCAGGACAACCTTTGACTCTGGTCTGTTTGTGCCGTGCATGCTGGGTAAATGGCTCTGAGCAGTGGGCGTGTGCCGTGATGGTGTAACTGGTTGGACATGTTTCTTTGGGAACTGAATGAACTGAAGTTGCTGCAGCAGAGAAGCGTGCTCAGACAGAGGTAAGGCTTCACTGACACTCACTGAGACACAAGTTTCCCGCTTTCACACTACTGCGTTTTATTACTTGCAAAGTGTCACCAGTATATGAATGTTATGTAGATTTAAAGCATTTCACATGTGTTTTGTCCATATTTTGGTAAGCCAGTTTAGTTTAGCTCTGATCTTTTCAAGCTTATAAAGTTTATTAATAGTATTTTTCTTTTCCTATATCTTTATTCTACATGTGCATGTTGTACTCGTTTTCCTGCACAGGGACCAGCTCAGAGATTCTCAGTCTTTGCATGGTTGGGACCCCTCTTGTGGTCTCTTCATATGCATAAAAGGTCACATTTTAATATAACATATCTATGCTGCCTCTATGTTCTTGAAAATGAAATATACCAAAATGCCAGACTCACGATCACATGACAGCTTGAGAACTCTTAATTGCTGGGGATCATGAGATTTAGGTAAAAACACCAGGGGAGAGTCAAGGGTCAAATGGCTGAAAGTCCTCGGACTAGTTTGTTTACTAATCTGCTGGTCCTCCATTGATTGTTTGAAAAATCCATGAAATAAATTCCTGCGACATGATTCAAAGATGTGTAACAAAATAATCTTAATTGTAATTTAATTAGAATCATAATCAGCTTTATTGGCCAGGTGTGTGCACATACAAGGAATTTGACTTTTGAGTTTTTTGCATTTCTTGATGTACTTACACAAAAATAGTAACAACATATTTCTTATTTCTTAATTTTTATTTAATTACTTTTTTTATTTCTTTGCATATATTGTGCTTATGTTATGGCATTATGTGCATAATTTACATATTACATAAAACTTTATTTATATTTTCTTTCATTTCTATATGTTTGTATAAGAGCAACTGTAACACCCCAATGTCCCCCCGGGGATCAATAAAGTATTTCCGATTCTGATTCTGAAATAAGCTTACAAAGAAAGGTAAAGGATTGGACTGTTATGTGCACAAGTAGTGGAAAAATAGGTGTGTGTGTAAATATATATATATATATACGTATATATAAATTATATATATCTACAGTATATACAAGTGCTCTGTTAGTTGTAAACTAGGGCTGCCAATCAATTAAAATAGTTAATTGCAAATTAATCACATTTTTGATCTGTTCAAAATGTACCTTAAAAGGAGATTTATCAAGTATTAATACGCTTATCAACATGGGAGTGGACAAATATGCTGCTTTATGCAAATATATGTATATATTTATTATTGGAAATAAGTTAACAACACAAACTCTTGACAGATATTGTCCAGAACCCCTCACAGGTACTGCATTTAGCATAAAAAATATGCTCAAATCATAACATTACAAACTGCAGCCCAACAGGCAACAACAGCTGTCAGTTTGTCAGTGTGCTGACTTGACTATGACTTGCCCCAAACTGCATGTGATTATCATAAAGTGAGCCTGTCTGTAAAGGGGAGACTCGTGGGTACCCATAGAACCCATTTTCATTCACATATCTTGAGGTCAAGGGACCCCTTTGAAAATGGCCATGACAGTTTTTTCCTTGACAAAATGTAGCGCAAGTTTGGAGCGTTATTTAACCTAAATAAACAAAAAATAATGAATAAACACTAATAGTTTTAAAGCATTTAGGCACATTAAATATAAATAGTTTTATTGACTTTTATTTGTTTGACGAAGACCTACGCCCGCTGGAACTGAGGTGTCCCACTTTACAGCAACTCACCCTATGTATCCCAAGAAATGTAAGAAAGATTGATACTGAGGGTGGGACATTACATTTATTGTTCCATATCGTAGTGTCATGAAGCCCGTTGAGACTGTAATGTGACTGAAGGTCCTACAGGTAAAGCTCACCTGTCCACACCTGTCCAGCAGATCATGGCGGCAGCAGAGTCCAGCCCTCTGACCACTCACGTGCTGAACACAGCCGACGGCGTCCCGGCGGCCAGGATGGCCCTCAGCCTGCACCAGCTCAACTCCACGCTGATGATCTGGAACATGCTGAGTGTCGGGTAGGTAGGGTTCGAACCTGCGGACTAAATACGTTACTACTCTGCTGAAAATTTAGAATCTGTGATTTTGTAAATGAGCGTTAAACCTTTATTGATTTGTTTAGAATTATTATTAAAGCATAAAAAGTATTGACTTTGTATTTCTAGAGAGAAATACATAATACATACATAATTATGTATTCACTAATACATAATTTGAGTTTTCTTTGAGCAGCGTTTAGCAGTCTTTACCGGTGTTATGTCGAAGTCTGTAAAACTACTTAGTAAGGTTTAGGAAAAGATTGACTTGGTTAGGTTTAGACAACAAAACTACTTAGTTAGGTTTAGGAAAAGATCGACTTGGTTAGGTTTAGGCAACAAACTACTTAGTTAGGTTTAGGAAATTATCAACTTGATTAGGTTTAGACAACAAAAGTACTTAGTTAACTTTAGGAAAAGATTGTGGTTTGGGTTTAAATAACACCGTAACTTAAGTACGGAAGTTGCGTGACAAATAAATCAACTTTCACTTATTCACTTTCACACGGGACATGAACAGCAGTCTGAAGGAAGGCAGAGAAGAGCTTTTCTTTTTTAATGACAGAAAACAAAAAGTCAAAGTCCTTCTGAGCTTGAATGAACTTTACAACTCAGCAGTTTGATGATTTGTAGGACAACAAATGAAGACGGCCGCTGCTCAGGACTCACCAGCAGAGCAGCGTTCATCCCCGGCACCTACAAGCTTCGCTTTGAGACGGGTTCATACTGGGAGAGTCTGGGTCAGACCTCCTTCTACCCATATGTAGAGGTGAGCTTCAACACGCTGCGTTCATCTCTATCAGGTGTTCCTTGGACATTATTTATACTGTTTATTTTATTGGTTAACCAGGCTGCTTTTTTGTTTTTAATTAATAAATGGAAGAATATAATACATTATAGTTCTAGGTTGTAATTGTTGTTTTTATACTTATAAATTATAAATTATTGTGGACAAATCCTATGAAAAGACTATTTGTTCTATACTGAAGATGTTAATCCTTACAAATGGCTCACATAAATATAAAGGTTTACTTTAAAAAAGGCCAATAATTTACTAAAACAGATGGGCGCTGTAGTTTTCTGCAGATGTCAGCACATCTGTCCTCTTGCAGGATTATGAAAACACCAGAAGGTGTCGCCAGATCAGATCGGACAATCATCAGGTTTAAGAGAGTTGTTGTCATCAGTTTAGACAACAGTAATGTGTACCATAATATGTCAGTATTATCACCTCATCATGATAAATAACAACACTGATTTATTACAGAGTAATTGTGAGAAAAGTCTGCAGATTTTTCTATTTAGAACTGAAGACAACTGATCTTTTATTATTTGTCAATCCTGTTAAGTGGCTTGAAATGTAGCCTCTCTTTATAGACAGAGCACAACCAAGGGGTCAGCGCGGGGTCAGCCATAGTACGGTCAAATCCCAATGGACTGAGCTACTATTGTTTGTATTTATTGTATGTTTCTATGTATGTGTGTGTTTCCAGGTTGTGTTTACCATCTCCGAGCCGGAGAAGCGGTTCCACCTCCCTCTGCTGATGAGTCGATTCTCCTACAGCGTCTACAGAGGAAGCTGAGAGCTGCAGCTTCAACACTCTGCAACCACGGATGGAGAGAGAGTAGATTTCATGACATCCAGTCTATTTTTGTTTTGTTGTTGTTTTTGCCTTTGGCGCAGTTGCAAATTTTGGAGTGACATGAGCATTTTAATCCTCATTACTACAGACTTTTTAGGTGCATAACATTTAAGGCTTCACTTAAGATCAAGTGAAGTTGTTTTACTTATTAAATACATACCAGTATTTATCATCTCTTTATTTGATGTTTTATTTTATTACTCATAACACTGCTAACCTAACTATTCTTTTGGAAGAGAATCTTAATTTACACATGCGTACAAACCTCTGATTTATTAATTTCTCATTGAGACTGATATTGAAAGTTTTATAGAATCTGTCATCTGTATGAATATGAAGAGTATGAAGCAACTGGAAATACAGCTGAATTGATCAATTTTGTTTTCTTATTTATTTTAATAACATTTTAAGACGTGTTTTCTATGGAGGACCACAAGAATCACGTAAATATGAATAAAGCATTTAATTGATAAATAATAATTGTACAATAAAAATAGGCTAAAATAAATTTGTTTACAAATGTATTTATTAATCTATGAATAAATTGACTAAATTACAAAGTAATTAATTATTTGACATTTTGATGGGCAATAAAAAAGAATTATAAAAAATGATTTACAAATTAAATATGAATCCATCAATGAATAGTTCAAATTAAAAAGGGATTCACAAAAACACCATAAATCAGTACATCATTTAAAAATACATAATGAATTAATAAATAAATAATGGAATTTAAAATTTGTTTTAATAATAATTATAATAATTAAAATAGTTTTCAAGCAGAAATGCCAAACATTTGCAGGTTTCAGCTTCTTCACTGTCTTATATGATTAAAAATCTATTGATCAGACTAAACAAGCAATATGAGCCAAAAGCACTGAGATATTGTGATGGATCTTTTTCACTATTATTATTATTATTATTATTATTATTATAATAATATAGGTTTGATGAAATGATTAATTGATTAGTCGAGAAAATCATCGCCAGATTATTCAACAATAAAATAATTTTTAGTTGCTGAAAATTTCAAACAAAACATACTTTTAAAACAAAATTAATTTCAATGTCATGATTTTACTCTGTGTTTTTACTTATTTATTCTTTATTTTTGTCTTACTAACTCAGTATTTACTTTTATTTTTTTCTCACAAAGTGAAACATCTATTTTCAATATTTTAATATCTTGTTCAGCTGTTAAATTATGTCATTTTTTACGTGTAATAATCAAATATATCAGTGTGAAAACAGCACAGTCACCCCATGTTTTGGTAACAGTTCTGTTACATGAGGTTGCATGGAAGCATTGTGAGTAGTGATGTGTCGGATACGAACGAGCCGGTTCAAAGAGCCGGCTCTTTTAAGTGAACGACAAGAGCCGGCTTTTTTAATTATATAAAAGGCAGAAGTTGTAAAAACGAAGAGCCGTTTTGGAGCCGAAAGAGCCGGATCTTCTTCGTGTGCTGAGCCAAATGATCTGACTCACTAAAAAGAGCCGGAATTCCCATCACCAATTGTGAGTAAGTGTCTTTCTGTGTCAGCCAATCAGAGTGAAGGTGTGCTGTGTGAGGACCCAGTATTGGCCTCGCTGGTGCCTGAATGTAATAAAGTCATCCTAAAGAGAATTAAATCCATTTACTTGCATTAAATGTATAATATATCATATAATATACTATATTGACATTTTTATCACCTAAATATTTTTTTAAATTAATAAATCTTTCTTTTTGTAACAATTTCCGGCAGGCATTCGAAGAGACAGCCTTCCGGGCTTTTACATCATCATGGTCCCGTTGACATTTCACGCTGTTATTCAATAACACTTGTTGGAGCTCCACCATGAAGTCCAGGAGAGGAGATTAAAGCATTACTCGTTGTGTTTTTGGATTGAAAGACTGGGCAAGCGGCTCTGGGAGGATGTCTCAGATGCTGAGGCTTCTCTCGGCGGCCGGTCTGCCTCTCTGCCGGGCTGGAGGAGCCCGGGCTCGGCTCTCTGCGGTGACCGCAGGATGGCTCCTCACAGCCGGGTACCGGAGCTCCGCTGCTCGGGTGAGTGAAGCTGGAGGTTTTCTGGAGTAATTACTAAGTAATGTACGAGTCAGACAGTGAATTAATGACACTAATTACCTCTCCACGTGGTTAAACTTTGATTTTATGTCTAGAGAGGAACTGATATCTAGCTTACCCCGACTACGTGCGAAAGCCCCGTTGCAAAATCATTCAATTCAAGGTTATCAAAATAACATACACTTTAAAACTCCATTTAAGACCTCATCTGCTTGATTATAATCTACTCTTTGATTTGGCATTAATCAGATCCAGCAAATAAAAATATTGCAAGAGATAAAGTGACTTTTTGTGTGGAGACACAGCTTGCTATTACACAGTTAGCAAGCAGACTTTGGGACTTGCAGGTAAAGGTGTCACCGGTTTTCTGGAGTACCTATTATTAAGAAATGTACGAGTCCGACAGTGAAGTCATGTCACAAATTACCTCTCCACGTAAGTTGGAAGTTAAACTTTGATTTTATGTCTAGAGAGGAACGGATATCTAGCTAAGCCCGACTACGTGCGAAACCCCATTACAAAATCAGTCAATTCAAGGTTAGCTTGGTTAATATCAAAATAACATACACTTTGAATCTCCATTTAACACCTCATCTGCTTGATTGTAATCTACTTTTGAATTCGGCATTAATCAGATCCAGCAAATAAAAATATTGCAAGAAATGTTTGTCTAAAGGAACGGATATATAACTAAACCCGACTACGTGCCAAACCCCATTGCAAAATCATTCAATTCAAGATTAGTTTGGTTATTAACAAAATAACATACACTTTGAAACTCCATTTAAGACCTCATCTGCTTGATTATAATCTACTACTTAATTCGGCATTAATCAGATCCAGCAAATAAAAATATGAATAAGTAATAAAAGGACTTTCTCTGTGGAGACACGGCTTGCTACTACGCAGTTAGCAAGCAGACTTGGGGACCTGCAGGAAAAGAGTCACCGGGTTACTGGAGTAACTATTTAAAAAATGTACGAGTCCGACAGTGAATTAATGACACAAATTACCTCTCCACGTGGGTTGGAAGTTCAACTTTGATTTGTCTAGAGAGGAACGGATGTCTTAGCTAAACCCGACTACGTGCGAAACTCCGTTGCAAAATCATTCAATTCAAGGTTAGATTGGTTAATATCAAAATGGCACACATTTTAAAACTCCATTTAAGACCTCATCTGCTTGATTATAATCTACTCTTTAATTCGGCATTAATCAGATCCAGCAAATACAAATATTGCAAGTAATAAAGTGACTTTCTGTGTGGAGACACAGCTTGCTATTACGCAGTTAGCTAGCAGCCTTTGGGACTTGCAGGTAAAGGGTCACCGGTCTTATTTAACACTATAGTGACATTTTTGTCCTGTAATCAGGTGTATTGTGTGCCTTTTTAAAATATGCCACTAAAGTTATACAATGCAAAAGTTCTTTCTGAGGCTTTTCTCACAAAACAAGCTGACAACCGTCCTGCTACTTAGTTAGCTAACTGAGGCCCTTAAAGTGAGCTAAACTTAGCATTAAGTATGGTAGCTTAAACTCAATGCTCAATTTGTGTTGATGCTTAAAAACGTGGTTTCACCAAACAAAACAGTATTCTTCTGCACCAGTGTTGACTGAAAAATGACCTTGGAGTAAAGTAAATACACAAAGCAGTGTATTTGTACCATAGAAATAGAATAGGACATAAGACTGAACTCCTATATAGTACAATGGTTAGAAATAAGATATATATATATATATTATAAGAGAGATTTAAATAATAGAAAAATGACTTTGCAACTTAAACTGAGAGAAAATATTTTTTGTTAGTAAATAGAAGTAATGGATGATTTATGACAGTGGAAAATGCTTATGGACTAACTCTTGTATAAATGACAAGATACTGGATTTGTAAACACTCTTCTTTGATGATGGACACTTGTAACCATGACTGGTCTATTTGTTTTCTTTATTGTGTTTTCTTTTTCTATCTTTATTATTGTAAAAAAGAAAAGTTAACATACACAGTACTTTTGGTTGTATGCACAAACAAAAACTCAATAAATATTAATATTGTCTTGTTTAAATGCAGCTTTATCATAAAGACATGTGACATAAATCTGGGCTCTTTAAACATTAATGGTGCAAGAGAGGATGCTGAGAGAGCTTACCTTATTAATTTAGTTTAGTTTATTAATTTTTATTTTTTTATATAAGAAATGCACAGCTGAGAGTGAATGTGAATAGAGGAGGGAGAGTAGGAACAGTGCTGGAGTTGCAGTCTTGTTTTCTAGAAAATATAAGCTGAATTTGAAAATGTACAAATGACTTTCATTAATGTGTATGCTCCAACCGTAGGCACAGATAGTGTTTTTAACACACTTTAGACACTGTTGTTGACAGTTGTAGATACTCAAGACTGAAAACCATCCAGAACCACATGGACATAAATTTTACTGTTTCAGCATCAAGCTAATGCATGTGACTAAAGATGTGAAATGTAGCAGTGCCTTGTGGCATTTCAGTGTGGCTCTTCTTTCTGATACAGTCTTTAAAAATGCTTCCAGTCTCTTTTGGAGTAACTACGGAAACACAAAATCTGAGTACAGTTCATGGGAAATAGGGAAGGGTAATATAAAACAGCTGTGCCTACAGTACCAGCCCAGTCAAACAGCAGTTTGTGAAATAATCACAAAATGTAATGTATTGATTCGTGTACATAGACATGAATTTCACTTTTTTTTTTTTTCATTATGGTCATCACAAAATCAATTCGTATGTAATCCACGTAATTGTGAACCGGGAAGTATAAAGGGCGTCGAACGCCACGTAAGGAGGAAGTCGGGGTGGATGATAGGGTCAAAAAACAAAAGACTTTCACCAGTTCAAAGTTGATTTATTTGTCACATAACGTCCGTATTTAAGTTACGGCACTTCCGGTGTTATTTTAATCCAAACCACAATCTTTTCCTGAACCTAACTAAGTAGTTTTGTTCTCTAAGCCTAACTAAGTCGATCTTTTCCTGAAACTAACTGAGAAGTTTTATTTTGAAAAGACTGGAGCAGAAATTGACACGTGCATCACGTGTTGCTGGACATTCGTAGGAAAAAGCACGAAAAATATGTTGTTAAAAGTCGTGCTGAGCGGTACGAAAAAAAAGGGTAATTGGGACATGATGACTAGATCTATGAAAGCTCTGGAGAGAGAAGCTGCAGGATTTAGCCGACTCCGTAGGAGAAAGAGAACATATTAACGTTCTCTTTCATAGAACGTTCTCAAAAGGAAAACGTCAGCTCTATCTGACCTGCTGGGTTTTTTCTGGTTAGATCTCGGTTTCAGGATGCTCCCTCTCACTTTTTCTATGACCTCGAACTCCTATTCTATTTCTATGATTTGTACAAGGTAGTTTTATAACTTCAGATGTACAGTGTCAGTTTATTGAAAACTGTCGTCTTCTTATTATTAACTTGTCCCCCCTTATTACTCAGCTCTAATCTAATTTGGACAATGATTCAATTCTATTGTCTTTAAGGCCCAGACACACCAACTCGACATCAAAGAACTAGCGGCGACATACATTTCTTGGCCGACATATTGAAATTGACACACCAAAAAGACTACAGCTGACGGCCAGTTACCACGTACGTTCTGCGCCTGCGTGAGATGAAATAACTCCACACCAGCAGGCGGCGGTAGTCTGTATTCATCATTCAAAAAGGGAAACAGGAAGACCGAGGACGACGGATATACAAGCCGTTGTTATGATACGTACATGAAACAAAGCAGCGTTTGTCGACCATTTTCACATCACTCTCACTCATCACTTAGCTTCATTCCAGATGTTCATGTCGCTGTGAAAATATCTGTGTGTTGGAACGATCAGATGAGACGAAGATGAAAAATGAGAAGAGTCTTCTCTGTGTGTCCTCTTGACTTTACTCGTTGGCTTGCTTTCCTCACTTCCATTTCTCTTCTCGTGCACTGATTGGTTTAAGCTGAACCGCCAATGAGAGTGATTTCTCTCACCGACGGGCTCCGTCGCCGATTCAACATGCTGAATCGCCCAAAAAAACTCCAACACGGGCAGACTAGAGCCGACAGACGCTCACCGATGACCCCAAACTGTCCGACTGTCGGCTTGGTGTGTCAGGACCTTTTAGAGGTGGTGGTCTTAAAGCAGTCATATAAATGTTGTTTCTCAGCAGAGCCTCTCAGGTTGTTCTCGGTGTGTGTTCGGTGTATTAACGGTGGTTCTGTGGTCTTTTTCAGAATGTCAGTCGTACTCCAGTGAACTTCCTGTCCTGTCGCAGATTCCAGTCAGCCCAGCGACGACTGTACTCCACTGAACCTAAAGGTGAGCGCCGCTGTGTCTAAAGCACAAAAGGTGGTTATTGTGCTCATCCAGCCCCAGTGGGGTTCACGACAAAAAGCAGCAAACAAAGAAAAAGGAGAAGTTGTTTGCACATTAAAATTTGAAAGTTCTCAAACGTTTTTATTGATGCAACATTTTGACCTATAAGATCTTAATCAGGCAAACATCCATGTGATATAACAATCATTTCAGATGGTCAAGGAGGACCTGCAGGAGGAGGAGGAGGAGGAGCAGGAGGAGGAAAATCATCAGGTGGAGGGAAAAAAGGAGGAAAAGACTGGTGGAACCGAATGCAAAAGGTTTGTTAAACTTCAAAACATTTAAATTCTTACAAGATGTTGAAAGATTTGTTTGGAGGAGAAAGTGAGATTTTTTTCTGTGTAGTTAAACTAAAATGAGAAATAAAAGCTGGACTTTTAGATGCAGGTCTTTAATTAACTTTGCTCTCACAGAGTTCACATAACGGGTTCATTAAAAAGTAGTATTTAGGTTGATGTTGAGACTTCCAAGAAACTTCTCTTCCTCTACTTTAGCAATATAAAATACACAGGATGTGTTTTTATGGAAAGTCCTGGGTTTCACAGTATTGTTATTGGTTTAGTATTTAGTAATGGTTTGAAATTTTGCCAATATTGATCAGAAGGTTGTGGAGAAAATGTTTGTTGGCCTTGTTTCAAATTCAGCCAATAGGAGAAAAGAGAACTGATCAGGTGAAACGTGCAAAGTAGTAACTGTTTGATAACAGCGCCGGATGGCTTTCAATGATTCAGAATCCGTTTTATTGCCACGTAGGTTTCCACATACGAGGAATTTGCCTTTGTATCTTGGTGCATAACGGTCAAAATAAACATAGTGAGGGAAAATAAAAAACAAGAATCATAAATATAAAATTGAGATTTACAATTTAAAAAAAAGTGTAAAATATGTTTTAAAGGAAAAAGTTGTACAGTCTCATCGCCTTATCGTGGTTTATTTCACAATAATGACCCACTAGCTGTACATTATCCCGCTTATTACACGGCTACTTACTTAAGAAATAATTTGACAAAAAAACGGCCCACCAGAGTCCAACATGCGTCCATAGCAACGGACTGTTATACATAGCAACGGTCTGTTATACATAGCAACAGTCTGTTATAAAGAAATAACAGACCGTAGAACGCCGTGATTGACCAATCAGAATTGAGTATTCATCAAAACCATGTAGTAATGTTTTATAACATGGACCTGTGTGTCTGTGCTGGTCTTCAGGGTGACTTCCCCTGGGATGAGAAGGACTTCCGCTACTTGGCGATCACTGCAACCGGAGTCAGTTCAGCTCTGCTCTACTTCTACTTCAGAGACAACGGCAGAGAGATCAGCTGGAAGGACTTCGTCCACCGCTTCGTGGGCAGAGGAATGGTGAGGAGGACATTTTTACTGGAGCATTTATACTGTACAGGGACATTTATATTGTACTGGGACATGATTTAGAGTCCAGATCAAGTCTGAACATCCACAGAAACAAAATAAAATAAATATGGTATAAAGATGTATCATCCACTGCATCTTTGAATAATAGGAGACAGGAGCCCTGCTGCTAAATAAACTCATTTAAGTAAAAAGGATTGTAAATGTATTTTTTAAAAACATATATGTGTTTTCTGTCCAGGTGGAGCGGTTGGAGGTCGTCAACAAACAGTATGTCAGAGTCATCCTGGTGCCGGGAGCCGACGCTGATGCGGTGAGAACAAACAAACTGAAATCTGACGCAGACATTTAAAACCTCAACTTTTACCTAATTTTTATGGAGCCAAACAATTGTAATGAAATTCAGTATATTTGTGTTAATCTTTGCTGCATTTTGCAAAACATACTGTATGTAATGTTAAAATTATGGTGCATTCATGTACTCCTCGGATGGTCCCGTTTCACGAGTTGGGAAGTCGTACTACTTCTGACGTCTGTGTGTTCATGAGCTTTAAGTCGTAATGTGGAAACAACATTGATGCTATTTTGTTTATAGTTTCTTCCTGTATTTGATTAATCGCAATTAAACATTTTAATCCATTGACAGCCCTAGTTTCTTACCATCAACCCAACATTTACTTTCGTCATCCATGTCTCTACGTCACGACGTCTACGTGGCTAGTCTTGTACCAAAATTTTCGCCGACTTTCCTTGTTGTTCTGACATGAAAGGGGCGTTCACAGGAATTTTCCCAGTTGTAAACTAACCTTTCCGATTATTCCGACACCACATGAATGCAGCATTTAGCTGTGGATCCATTGTGAAAATGGGACCAACAAATGCTTCTCCTTCCATACTACTGTAGATGCTTTTGTTTATTACTCTTCATGTATTTGAATTGTGAGCTAAATGACACGTAACGACCTGGATCTCTGAAATTGGAAATTATTTCACTCTGTAAATAATTACACAAAAAAAAATAAAAATTCTCCCAACAAAAAAAGACAATAACGATACAGCATAAAGATTCTTTACAGACTGAAAAGGTGTAGGACGACAATACATCTCCTCTTTTTTAATAATACACAAGTCATGTGTGACCTGCAGAGCTACGTTTGGTTCAACATCGGCAGCGTCGACACGTTTGAGAGGAACCTGGAGGCGGCGCACATGGAGCTCGGCCTGGAGTCGTCACGCCGCCCTGCCGTCGTCTACAGCACCGAGAGCGACGGGTGAGTTAACATGTAAAACGGCTGTACTTCTCCCATCGACGTATATCTTGTGTATACCGGTTGATATCTCAGAGATAACATCTGATATACGAACACTTCGCTCCTCTCTCTTGTCCCAGCTCCTTTCTGATGAGCATGATACCCACCCTGCTGCTGATTGGCTTCCTGCTCTTCACCCTGCGGCGAGGACCAATGGGAGGAGGCCCTGGTGGCGGAAGGGGCGGGCCCTTCAGCATGAGCGAGTCGACGGCGAAGATGATGAAGGACAACATCGATGTGAAGTTCAAGGACGTGGCCGGCTGCGAGGAGGCCAAGCTGGAGATCCTGGAGTTCGTCAACTTCCTGAAGAACCCACAACAGTATCAGGACCTCGGGGCCAAGATCCCCAAGGTACGAACGCACGCACGCACACACGCACACACACACACACACACACACACACATACACACACATTTATATAGAGATTTGTAAATGTACATGTTTTTCGTACCTACCATGTCTTTTTTTGTGAGTGATGCACGTTTTTTGTGATCTATGTAAATTGCTGCTGTAACACCGCGATTTCCCTTTGGGGATCAATAAAGTCTATCTACCTACACATCTCATAATTAAACCACATAAACATCCATCTATCTATCTCACAATTAAACCACTTGGACATAGTATTTAGTGTGTTGGGTGACTGATGTAGTTCCTGAAGTTGTAATTTGGTATGTATTATAGTTGAGATGAGTTAAATGTCTGGTCATGTGGTATCCCAGGGTGCCGTGCTGTCCGGACCTCCTGGGACGGGGAAGACTCTGCTGGCTAAAGCCACCGCCGGCGAGGCCAACGTCCCATTCATCACCGTCAACGGCTCCGAGTTCCTGGAGATGTTTGTGGGCGTCGGTCCTGCCAGGGTGAGTAACGGAAACCACATCACACGTCTGTCGGACCTCAGGACTATGGGGAACAAGCGTTTGTTTTTCCCCCTTTAGATCTTAATTATATCATTTATAATCTTGTATAATGTAAATTTTTCCTCCCAGTTGGAGAGAAACTTGAATAAATCCATTTGTTTGAAGGAGACGTTTTCACAGCAATATGAAATAGATAATAGAGAGGGAATTATGACCTGTTTAACTTCATAACAAAAACCAGTATGACAACAGCAATAAAGGAGTTATTGTTGAAGCACATGAGATTTATTGTTTTGTTTTTTACCGTGGTATCGAGACTCATGGAATTTAACTGGTATTGGTATCGACTACTAAATTTCTGGTATTGTGACATCACTAGTCATGTTTGTCCACCCTGAGTGAAAACGGAGCGGTTGATTGTGTTTCCTCCTCTACAGGTGAGGGACATGTTCTCCATGGCGAGGAAGAACGCCCCCTGCATCCTCTTCATCGATGAGATCGACGCCGTGGGGAGGAAGAGGGGAGGAGGGAACTTTGGCGGTCAGAGTGAACAGGAGAACACCCTGAACCAGCTGCTGGTGGAGATGGACGGTAGGCCGCAGATTAACTCACTCTTCAGGGTTTTGATTTGAAAACATGTTTTAGTTCTTAACTTCCTGGTTTTATTTTTTCTTTGCAGGTTTTAACACGGCGACTAACGTGGTGGTTCTGGCCGGAACCAACAGACCCGACATCCTGGATCCTGCTCTTATGAGACCGGGACGCTTCGACAGACAGATCTATATAGGTAGAGTTCAACTCTCTCTGTTCTCTGACTCTACGTACGAAACATAACAACGTTGTTGGGGTGACTGAGGAGGCGTCATCAGGTCAAACAGGAAATAGATTATTTCATGAATTGTCTGTTTATCTGCTGAATATTTTTTCTCGATTCTTCGGGTCATTTCTTGGTCTTTTAAAACATCTGAAAATTGTTTCTTGGAGCCCTGTTGACATCTTCATATTATTTTTTTTCATCTGACCCACAAATTTGACCCAAAAGTTTTCTGTAATTTAGGGAAAAGAAAAGCGGCAATCCTCGCAATGAAGAAGCTGGAAGCATGATACATTTGACTGATACATATTTGAAAAATTGCTCAAATGATTAACAGATTATGAAAATACTTTCCATTATTTCACACAAATTGTTTATTAATTGTAACTGAATATTCTTTTTGTTTTATCCGTTTATATATTTTATTTATTTATTCACTCTTTATTTAATATTTATTCATTTTGACTTATTTATTTTTTAATTAATTAATTCCTGAATTTATTATTGTCAGACTGACTGACTTATTGAATGAATGTGAAATTGCGTCGGTCACTTTAACCGGATCACTTTTATTTATTCACTTTTTATTTTGAAGTCAGTTCTTACACTCTCTTAACGTAATACCGAGTATATGCAGTACATGTATCGCAAAACAACGTGGGGGCTAGTTTGACCGTCTTTATTTGAAGTGGAGGCGTCTTCCATCACCGTTTACGACCTCAACACGTATAAGCTTCACTTCCTTCTCTTTCTCCAGATACGAAAAAAAATGACATGACAATTTGTACTGGATGTTGGCGATATAGTCATTGACTACATCCCACGTAAAACGAGCCGCAATACATGGAGTATATTCGATATATCGCCCACCCCTACAACATAGTGCACACTTTTTCCAATTCAGTTCATTATGTAGCCCAAATGTACATCTATCCTATCATTATCTTATATTTGATATGGTCGTCTCTTGTGTCCCGTCTCCTCTCAGGTCCTCCAGACATTAAGGGCAGAGCTTCCATCTTTAAAGTCCACCTGCGACCGATCAAACTGGACCCCAAGATGGACAAAGACCATCTCGCCAGGAAGATGGCTGCTGCCACGCCGGGATTCACCGGTACGTTACGGCTGCATCGGTTATAGCGGTTTAGTGTTTTCATGAAATCTGTGAGGGAGGAATTTAAAATATAGTAATGTAGTCAGTTTGTTTTAACCTCTGGATGCTCTGTTTACTCCAAGAAGCCTGAATAATCTGGATAATTCGAGAGAAAAGAGATGAAAACCTTAAAGGAAATTAAATAAAAATTAGACTTCTGCTAGTCGGAAACAGTTTTAAACCAAATCAGATCAGATTTTGTACAGTTTAACTGAAACACAAAATAATAAAGGGAAAACTACCTAAAAAAAACAAACAAGTGTAACAGAAAATCAGCATTTGACAGCTGCTTGTACTTTCATAGAGAGCACTGAAAGAGAAAACATGTTTGGTATAATTAATGTTTAGTGTTGTGCAAACTAGTCTTGAATGAATTGTTGACGGATGTATTTCTTCAGGAGCCGACATCGCTAACGTCTGCAACGAGGCGGCGCTGATCGCTGCCAGGCATCTGAACACGTCCGTCAACGGCAAACACTTCGAACAGGCCATCGACCGCGTCATCGGAGGTCAGTGTGGCGTCACAAACCGACCCAACCTCCTCGCTTTCTTTATCCACTTTATACTAGATGTGTTCCTGTCGTAATCCCTCTGCTTCAGAATTACTTTCCCTATTTAAATGTCTTTAATATATAATAATACTTATTATTATTATTATTATTATCATCATCATCCAGTTTGTGTGTTTTGTGTGTTTTCAGGTCTGGAGAAGAAGACTCAGGTCCTGCAGCCCACAGAGAAGAAGACAGTAGCGTACCACGAGGCGGGTCACGCCATCGTGGGCTGGTTCTTGGAGCACGCCGACCCGCTGCTGAAGGTACGTCTGATATCTTTAACTGATATTAATACACACTAATATACCTCCTATGTGTTCATAACTCAGTACTTCCTGTAGTGACAGAATGTCATTTACTAGAGCGGGTTTGAAACTGGACATGAGTCAGTATGAAAATGTCTTTGTGTTGTCAGGACAAAATTAATCTTTGTATCAAATATCATCTCAATAATAAAGATTTAATTTGTGTTCATAAAAACACTAAAAATACAGTAGTACTGTATACTCAAAACGTTTAACTGGGACGCTAAAAAAAATCTTCTTCAGAAAACAAAAAAGTAAAAAAAATAAATTAGAAAATTATAATAAAAGTAAATATAAAAAGATGAATACAAATAATAATGATAATAAAATAATAAAAATGAAATCGAAATAAAAATAAAATATAAATAATAATTATAAATGAAATACAAATAAAAACAATTATAAAAATAAACAAAATAATAAACACAAAAAACGGAAACAAAAAAAATAATAATATAGCACCTTTTGTTTAAAGATGCAGCCCAAAAATATAAAACAAAACAAAATACAAACAATATTTGGCCAATTTTTTAAAATACAAATAATCAACAATAAATACAACCTTTTAATAAATATAAAAGAAAAAAAGGTAAGAGCTGACAGTTTTATTACTACAAATTAAAAGCCAGAATATCTGAGGGTTGTTGTTGGAACGTGAAATGAAATTCAGTCATTGATATAAGAATGTGCTCTGTTCTGTAAGGATTTATTAACTAGTAAAATATGACTTAATCAGAAGTAAAAATATCAGGAGACGCGTTAAAATATTCAAAAAATTATAAAAAATAAATAAATATTAGTTTAAAAAAATGTCAGTTTAGTTTTTTGCTGGTGCTTTAAAAAAAAACAACAACAAAAAAACAATATACAGTTGATAAATGTCACACAAACCTTTATAACAGATGTAAAAAGTTAATTAATGCTAAAGTACCACAGAAAGAGTGGTGTATAACCACTAGTGCTGCTGCCCCTTTCACATCTACGACTGTTACCAGTGCAGAACAGCAGTAAACCCACTTCCTGTGTGCGTGTGTGTCCAGGTGTCGATCATCCCGCGGGGGAAGGGTCTGGGTTACGCTCAGTACCTGCCCAGAGAGCAGTACCTGTACAGCCGAGAGCAGCTGTTCGACAGGATGTGCATGATGCTGGGGGGCCGCGTGGCCGAGCAGGTCTTCTTTGGCAAGATCACCACCGGAGCTCAGGACGACCTGAAGAAGATCACGCAGTCCGCCTACGCTCAGGTACGCATCGCACACGCACACGCACACGCACACGCACACGCACACGCACACGCACACGCACACGCACGGTCTGTTTTTCCTGCCCTGACACCTGGATCTCCTCCCTCCAGGTTGTGCAGTTTGGGATGAGTGATAAGGTGGGGCAGGTGTCGTTCGACCTGCCGCGGCAGGGTGAGATGGTCCTGGAGAAGCCGTACAGCGAAGCGACGGCCGAGTTGATCGACTCGGAGGTCCGGGAGCTGGTGGCGCGAGCGTACCAGAGAACACTGGAGCTCATCGAGGACAAGAAGGAGCTGGTGGAGATGGTGAGACCCTCTAATGCTTCATCGTGTTTACTGGTCAGAGGTCCAGGAGCCTCTGTACTATTATGGAGTCTAAACGGTGTGTGACATTTAATTATCTTAAAATCAAGAGGTTCCAGACACAAAAGACACAAAGAGAAACAATGCAGTCAAAAATAAAAACTGATAAATAATAAACAAACACTCATCAACATGAGTTTTGTACAAAGGTGTATTAGGGCCATTGTAGGTAAAAAAAAACAAAATAAAATTGCAGAGGCAGGGGGAGGGGGGGTAAACTCAGATTTTACAAGAAGAATATTTGATATTCTCTGAGATTCAAGTGGTAAATCTACAAGAAAATACTCCCACATTTTTACAAGGAAAAACTTGAATATTCTCTGAAATTATAAAGTCATAAATTTGTGAGGAAATAAGGAATCACATCGCTTCACTTTGCCATGTTGGATCAGCCTCATCACACCGAAGAGGTTATCAAAGTTAACGTGATAATAATGCGTTTACGCAAATTCGTTTAAACTGAACTAACATCTTTTTAAAGCATTAATGTAACTTGCAATTTTTGGTTTGTAGTGGGCTCCGTTTTAAAGGTAGAGTGAAGATACTGGTATTATATGAAACTAGAGAACCATTGGTACCAGCCATGTCATACTAGCTTGTCGTGATGGAGGCTGAATAATGCTCCAAACTTATAGTAAATTTGGGCGAGGAAAAACAGAGTTTTACTGCTAGTAAAAAGATAAATGCAGCGATGGAAAGCTGAAGATCTTGTCATTCTTACGCTCTTAAACTTGACAGAGATATTGCTGGATGCATTTGTAGGTCGCCAGTAACCTCTAACTTTGGGTTGTATTGCTAAGTAGCCGTGATATATCTCCAACTAAAGGAGAAAATCATCATCAATTGCTCCTGTGAGCGAAACAGGTCGCTACGGTTGCTTTCACATTGGTTCATATAGGTTCAATCAAGTCGGCTTGGTCACAGGTTAGAGACGAGACAGAATATCAGCTCCCTTACTCGTGTTTGGAGGCCATTGCAAAAATATACCATTGTCGTATGAACCTGAAGTGCCAACCCAAACTAAACCGAACTGTGACTAGAAGTTACCAGAAATCCTGAACTTTATCCAGCGATGTCTGTCAATTTTATGAAAAACTCCTCACATCAATGGAAAGATTTTGTTGTTCTATATATAGGTGTATTGGTTGTCCTTCTATCATGAAGGCAAGGGGGTGAAGTTTGACCCTGAAGTGACCAGGCTCCTTTTATTAGGGGCTTGAAAAATGTTTGCTATGGCCCTCGTGGGGCAAATTTTCAGCGCCCCGATATCTATATCTTTATATAACATATAAACCTACATCTTTGCCAAATGTCTTGCTTTATCCTAAAATGCACAATTGTTATGTTTAACTGCCTCACTAATATTTTACAATTTAAGTATCTAAAAAAGCCCATACAATAGTCTTTAGTATGTCAACACACAGAATTCAAGGAGGTATTTTTCCAGGAAGAAGTGGAAGTAAAGTTGTAGATTTCTGCCATACCTTCATCCCTGGTTTCCTCCTCAGGTGGGGAAGCGTCTCCTGGAGAGGGAGGTCCTGGACAAGGCGGACATGTTGGAGCTGCTGGGCCCACGGCCGTTCAAGGAGAAGTCGACGTACGAGGAGTTTGTGGAGGGGACGGGCAGCTTTGAGGAGGACACGAGTCTGCCGGAGGGCCTCAAAGACTGGAACGTGGAGAGAGGAGGAGGAGGAGGAGGAGGAGAGGCCGAGGAGACGAGCCCGACTCAGGACAAACAGCAGGCCGTGTAGAGCCGGAAACTCAGATAAGGACAAACAAACTCTTCACATCCCAGCTGCAAAAACCTCAACGCTGACTCAGTTTCACAGAGCCTGGGAGGTAGAGTTCGTAATTCAGGCCCTCAATTTACTTTGTGTCCCCTCAGATCAATAATTCAGACACTTGAATGACTAAATTCATTACAGCAAGTTCTCAGTTTCATCATCTGTCCCATCAACATTCACTAGGAACCTCGACGTGGATGTATTTCAGGATTTGTCTGTTTAAACGTTTTTGAAGGAAAGGGGGCAAATCGAGTAATTTAAGAGCACAAATTATTAATTCAAGGAACCCAAATTAAAGTCTATAAATTACTTATTTGAGGGTCAAAAAAGCTCTTCCTGAGAACCACCGGGCTCTGTGTGAAAATGTAGAATCAACTTTAACGTCACTGAGGCTGCGATCAGTTTGTTTTTCCACCGTTCGGACAGGAAGACGCTCCAAATGGCCTTAACACTGATCGAACAGGAGACTGAGTCCTGAACTGATGATGCACATTTTTCTCTTTATTTATTGCGTTAAAAAGGGAGTTTTGCTTCCCGACTGACATCCAGCTGACGAGGAAGAAGAGAAAACTTTTCTGCAACCAAATTTAAAACATTTTTAAATATTTTGAGAATTGATTTGAAGCTATTTTTTGTTTCCTGCAGGATTTTTTTTTTTTTTTTTACAACATTTCATGGACGTTTTCTTTTATTAACCGATAACACGGACATGTTTCACCTTGCTCAGTGTTCATGTCGGTATATAAAAAAAACACAGTTGTCCGTTTGAGTTTCTTTTATACAAACAGCTCGATGCTGTGTAGATGATTGTGTAGATGTTTTGTGCTGCTACATCATCAGCTGACAGCTGACTGATGGGGAAACTTAAATAATAGTTGATATTAATAATTGAAGGATTTCTGCTGATTTAAAGGAGAAATCCTCCTCAAACCTCAAAAGAAAAAAGCAATTGATGACTTCATTTTTCGGGTTACTTGAATGCTTTTAATGTTTTTAATCATCAGCTCCCCTGAAGAGAGTAAAACCAATTAAATTAATGTATAACCTCAGCCTGATTATTGTGATTATTGTGATTATTATTAGCCAGAGACGATTATCATCCAAAAACTATTATAAACGCATAAGAGACGTACTGTTGAATTTGGTGGCCTTTATTACAGCAGAGTTTATCTCCTAAAATAATAAAGAAAATATAGCAGCATGTCCTGATATGTGATGTTGAGTTATTGTGTCTTTAGTCCTTGAAACACCTTCGTCTCGTTCTTTTGGGTTAAAATGTGAATCGCCACCTGCGTAGCAGAATTTAATGTTAATTTAAAACTCTGAAAATTAGTCAAATATAAGGTTTCTGATTAAAATCAAGACGTATAAACTCTTTGATCAAATTTAAAACCTCTTTCTAAAATTAGACAGTTGAAGACGCTGTTAAATCTTAAATTAAAGCACGACTCGCTGGTCCCACATGAATAAGACATAAATTAATATACATTTTAATATTAATTCATACAGTACAGTATGTAAGATGTAGCTGCAAGTATTTATTTTCGTCTGATTTATGGCTTATAATTTGCAAAAACATGTATTTAAGATTTACTTTTAAAAGCCATTTAGATTTTAAACCAAATTTTGTCACAAGAGGAAACCTAAAGGATTTCTTTCCAGATCAACACCAGACCAAGAAAGTAAATTTAAAACCTTATTTTAGACTCTCCAGGTCTTGCAGAAACATTAATAATATTGCATAGTATTAATAATTCAGACGCTGAACTAGACATCAGTAACCCCGCAGTAAAAGTAACTGAGACCAAAATCTAAATGACAGAAGTGATCAATAACAGCATCTACAGGGGGATTTTGTTCTTATCACATTGTTGTTATTGTCCAGCAGGTGGCGCCGTCACTGCGACAGAACCTGATGTTTACAGCAGGAGGGTTCGACTGACAAGTTGATGTTAAAAAGCTGCCAAATCTGAATGAACTTCAGTCTCGACTGTCTGTCAGAGAGGCACACAGAGAGGAGGAGGATGGGCTTATCTCAACTGTGGCCGAAATAACCGCTGTTGCTGCTTTTTACACGTTGAACTCCCAGATATGTCGAAAAAACAACTGCCATCTTGTCTGGGTTCATAACATCCTCCGGCTGCGCTCAGTGAATTTTACCGAGCTGTATTCACCGTATCTAGCAAGCCACACGTCGGCTGATTTACTGTGGTTTACTACTGCGGTATGAACCCAAAATAAACAGATTGTGCTGTTATTTAAATGCAATAAATGGATATAAATGATGCCGATATAACTACATAATGATGGTGATTTGTAAAAAGTCTGAATTCATGCTTTGTCAGGTCTGTTACCAAGACGACAAGCAAACAACTTTTAAAATGCTTGTTTTCTGAATGGAGTTTGGATGGAGCTGCAGCTGCTCCATCAACACTGAGAATCTCAACACTGATGGGGTTTCGCGACACAGCGTCGTGCGAATTTCGCGTCTATCCGCCTCTTTGTATTAACTTTGTATGTAATCATGTTTGGTGTGCCCGTTTTAGTGACTAAATATAAAACTACTCTGGCCTCACACATGTATCGGTTGAGCCCTCCTGTACATGAACTGTGAATTTAAAGAGAGATTTCCTGCTGAAGTGTACCCGTTACCACAGAAACATGGAAGTTATATAAATGTATTTAACCTCCTGTTTGCCAGCTGTCAGTAATGTAAAGTCAGGAAATATAAAGAGAGCTGAACAATAAATATTCTTTATATCAAAATTTGAAAGAGTACAGTTTCAAATGCAAGAGCTGCAGTTATAATGATAATAATAATAATAATCACCTTTGCTGTAGAGATTTGGGAAACATAAGCAAAACAAGAAGTAATAACTGTTCTTTTATTACTCCAGACGAATTAGCCACATTAGCTAATCCACGAGGCTAATTTCTGTGTTCAGAGAAGAGCGTTCGAAATGATTTCTGTGACATTTAAGTGTATGAGGAGGCTCGCTTGTGTTAATTTGTTGAGTTGCGTTTCCTGAATCTCTACAGCAGAGTTGAACAGTACCAACGTTAACAATCAGAAATTCAACTGAAACCTCTGCGAGTTTTAGGCCCCGTCTTCACGTATACACGTATACAGATATTTTCCCCTTTGTTTAAAAGAAAAAAATCTGTCCACAAGACCTTTGTTTTACACAATATCTCCGTCCACACTCGAACGCAAAAACAACTCCAAACGCTCGCCGTAATGATTACGTCACCACAAGTGAGATCACAAGTTAAAGGTCACGGGAGTTTAGTTACCAGCCTTCTCTCTCCCTTTCCTTCGGCTTCATTACACTCAGTTGGGTAACAGTTTAACAGAGATCACGATTATTTATCACGGTTATTCATTGACTTTAGGGACAAAATATTTTTATTGCACTGCTTTCACTTCCATGTTGTGCTACATTCCTGTACAAATCTTTGCATCAAAATAAAGATTGATCCTTATCCATCTCCTAGAAGAAATGAAATTGTACTGTAACTTTTTAATCCAAATAAAACGGAGCACTTCACTTTCATGTTGTGCTACTGCATTAATTAGAAAACTAATTATTTACTAATTAGCAAATTGTTGCTTCAAAATAAGACTTCAAATAAGGTTTTTCTTCACCTGAATTCAGTGCATGTTCATTTTGCAGAGCTTCCTATTAGTGTAGCGCGCATTTTAAACGTCAATATCGCAGTCGATCATGTTCATTTAATTGTGGGAAGCCAAAATTGTTTTCGATTAATTGTGCAGCCCTACTTAGAAGGCATTTTCAAAAATATCCATTTTTGTGACCCAAAACTGTGTGCGTGGACGAGAGGCCGAAATGTAGAGGGAAATATTTGTTTTTAAAAATATCTGTATACATGTAGACAGGACTTAAATCTGGTTTAAAACACATCAGCTTCAGTCTAAAATCCAGGATACCTGCAGGTAAATAATCTCTTAAAGAATAACTGGTCCTTTAACATTTGGCGACTGTATTTTCTGTTGACCTTTGACCTCTCAGAGAGCTGAGAATGTCAGTGTTTAAAGCTCAACCTTTACTTTAATCCTACTTTTTTTTTTAAATTGCAAATGTAAAAATCTACTTTGTATACAATATTTCTGTAAAAAAAGCTAGAAAGACGCTACATTCGTTGAGTGTGATGGCAACAACTGAAGCTGCACTGAGGACGCTCTGGTCCTCGTTCAGTTTATAGTTCAAGAAAGAGAAGCCCTTTATCTCCACTGAAGAGAGAGTCGAAGCTCGTCTGAACAGCAGGAGAGAAAATCTGAGATGTCCCGTCGTCTCTCATGGAAAGTAAAAAACATCTTTTGGCGACGTGCACGACGTTCCCGCCGCCTCCCTAGGAGCGTCCTGATTGGTCCCTTCTTTACGTCCAATGGTGGAGGAGAGACGAGGCGAGCAGAGAGGCCGAGAAGACCGAGAGCGACAGGGAGATGGCCGACGCCCCGCCACACTCCTTAGCATCTTCCTGTTGGAGAATTTCAACATAAGAGGTAACGATACAGATAAATACTTTTGTATTATTATTGGTTGTATTTGTTTATGACTGTATAGAATATACGTTTTTTAATAACTAAATAAAAAAATTTCTATGCCTTTCTACATACTATACTTTGACTTTTTTATGACATTTTTCAACATATTGTACTATGGCTTTTTTTATGACATATTATACTATGACATATTATACTATGACTTTTTTCGACATACTATAATATAACTTTACGACCTTTTTTGACATATTACTTTATGACTCTTTATTAAAACGTACTTTGACTTTTTTCGACATACTACATTATTACTTTTTTTTAACATTTTTCAAGATACTAATCTATGACTTAAGGAAATTTTTTGACATACTATACCATGACTGTTTTTATGACATACTATGACTTTTATTCATGTCCTTTTTCGACATACTAATATGACATTCTTATGTATGTCTGTTCTATGTCTCTGTGTTTTAGGTTCAGTTCCCTGATGAATGCTTGACGGCTCCTGTGTGAGGATGTGAACTGGGTCTATATAAGTGGATAATTACTCCCACACAGTGGCTCCCTTTTTGTCATTTTGTAATAAATGTTGTATTCTGTTCCATCCAACTCTGTATTGTGTCCCTCTTTATGTTGCTACATTTCAACCAGTCATAATAGTAAGATATGTAATAAAAACATGAAAAAAGTCATTGTATAGTATGTCAAATGTCATGAAAAAAGTCATAGTAGCATGTCGTAAAAAGTCATGAAAAAAGTAATAAAAAAGTCTAGTATAGTAGTATAGTATGTCTGAAAACAGGTCATGGTATAGTATGTTGCAAAAAGTCATGAAAAAAGTCATAGTGTAGGGTATCGTAAAAAATCAGTATACATAAACACATAATAAAAAGAAACAAAAATGTCAGTGTAGTATGACATAAAAAAATCATTGTATAATACGTCATAAAAGATCTTAGTACATTATGTTAAAGATGTCATGAAATACATTAAAATGTCATAGTATAGTATGTCATAAAAAAAGTCAGTATAGCACATCAGAAAATAGAAATAAAAATGTCAGTGACATAAGGTAGTCATAAAAACGTCAACTCCCCGCAGACAACCTGTTCATAGAGTTGTCTAATCGTTAAGTTGTCTGAGAGAAGTCAGGTGAGCCCACAGCTTCAGAACTCACCTTCGGGTGGTAGGCGTGGCAGGACTCCGGACGCCGCCGTACCTTCTGGGATTTCATCCTGTTGCACTTCACTGTGGCGTTATGTTCACTGCCGTTAAGGAAAACAGACAACTCATGGCAGAGTACTACCGCTCAGCATCGTTTGAATATTTTTGATACTAGTTCCGATACTATTCCTGAGTTTCGATACCTAAATTAGCTTTTTTTCAGAACCTTACTGTAAGGAATATAAAACAGTTTTTGTACGTTTTTAAAAAAATTAACAAAAGTTGCATTTAAATACAAATCACATCACACAATCTCACAGAAATACAGAGAAAAACTAGTGAAAATTTAAGATTTATATCAGGAACTATCTGATCAAATCCGTGTTGAAATCTGCAGGACGAGAGCTAGTTAACGGGAGGTGCCATTGGTTTACATTATGATGCGTTCAGGCTCTATTCAGTAAAAATGAGTAGGTCTATTGGGCGAAAGTAAATTCATTTTCATGATGTGTTCAAATGTAATCTTGTAAAATGTAGTTTTTGGCGAAAAACTTGAATAAATCCAGTTGTTAGAAGATGTTTTCACAGCATTGTAAAACAAATAATAGAGAGGAAATATGACCTTATCATATCGAATTAGTATCGAAAATCGTGTAATTTCACTGGTATTGGTATCAACTACTAACTTCTGGTATCGTGACATCCCTAGTGTAGGCTTATGGGAACTGACAAAATGCTTAAAATGTATTATTACGGCTACATCCGATAGCTGATTGGTTCAGAGATTGTTGAAGGATATATTTGATCTCTTTGGGCTCCAGCAGGATGGGTCCATACTGACGGGAACAGTCACAGTCGGCCTGAGCCACAACCAGAACCAGGTTACTGTCAGGAATCTGCTGCACAACAAACATCCTGAAACACAACACAGACAAGATACAGTCAACAACCACTCCCTCATTAACACTCACATCATCAATAACAACTAATGTCGACCTTACAGCAATCGACTTTTCAAGTGATTTCATGTCACAGACATATTGACAATGTCGGAATAAAATCAGGAGAGTTTTACTAGAGTTGCGTCGCGCTCCCGTGATCTTGATCGTTAAGAGTTATTCATAACTTTGATATGCAAAACTATGTACAGTAAGCACATGGTTCAGTTTTACACATAGGCCTGCACATAATACAGAAGGCATGGAGCTGACTGTAGTTGTTCTGCAAACAGACACATGTTTACCGTTGTTGACCTTGTGTTGACACTTTACCAAAATTTACTTTCAGTTTCAGTATTTTTTTATCAAATCTTTTATATTTGTTTTCATGAATAATGACTTAAACCTTGATGCACCAGAAGGTCTCGTGGTTTGACCACTAGATGGAGCTGTAGGTGTATTTATATATGATGCATTGTTGTAGATTAAACGAGCTAACAGTATATCATTATTAAAATGCAACGTACACAATAATGCAGCAGTATTATTAATCCAGAAACATCAGATATAATAGTAAAACACTGATAGGGAACATTTTTCTGCAACATCAATACTTTTACTACACAGTGCTGATAACACTTACATACCTTTACTTCAGTAAGGTTTTGAATGTAGGACTTTTACTTGTGGTGGAGTATTTTCACAGTGTGGTATAAGTACTTTTAGTGCAGTAAATTATCTGAATAGTTCTTCCATCACTGTGTGTGTGTGTGTGTGTGTGTGTGTGTGTGTGAGTGTCGTACTTCTGACAGCGTCCACACTTGATGAGGCTGTTGGCTTCTCTGACAGACGAATCGTACATGAAGCCAGGATACGCTGTGTCGCAGGGCTGCAGAGCATCCACCTTCCTCTGCTTATGACCTGACACACACACACACACACACGCACGCACACACACACATTAATATACTGTGAGAATTGAACATTTTAATTTTTAATATGAACTCATTCAGTGACTAGACGACGACCATCAAAATGTCCTCAAACTGTGGACAGATTTCATCGTCTTTCTGTCTCTGATATTTTAGCGCTAAAACATGTATTATTATACTCATATTGCTTATATTTTCATACTTGCATTGCTCAGATTCTGCACTTTTTATCACTGATATTTATTGCTAATATTTTATCTCATCCGTACCTCATTCATTTCTCCCTTGGCAAACTTTATTTTTTTTTCAGAGGCTGTAGCAGAGCTAGAGTGAAGATACTGGGATCATTTGAAACTAGAAAACCTGATGAACTTTTGGCAAAAACTGGCATTGCCATTTTCAAAGGGCTCCCTTGACCTCTGACCTCCAGATATGTGAATGAAAATGGGTTCTCTGGGTACCCACGAGTCTCCCCTTTACAGACATGCCCACTTTATGATAATCACATGCAGTTTTTTGAATGCAGTATAAATGGGTTATTTCCGCCTATTCTAAATATTTCTGCATTTTCATCATCTCAATTCTTGAGTGGTAAAAAATGGTTACATTTAGCTCCATATCTGTGTAACAAATGGTATCAACCCAAACATTGCTGCATCAATTTATGAAACATAATAGAGCATGGGGATGACCATCATATACTTCTATCATAATGTCCCTTATAATCCCTTATACACTTTTACAATTAATATGAATTAATTAATTAATTAATTAATTAATGTTTATTTCTGATTTATGACTAGAAGAACTTTACAGACATGCTGAGCTGCATCTCAGATTAATCTTCAGGTTCCCAGCTTTCAGATGATGTACACCACTTCTATGTGACATCTACTGTTGACCTGCTATCTCCCCCTAAAGAGGGCAACTACAGTGTTTTTTTTTTTTGCATAATGACAATAAAGTTCTTGATTGAATATAACACACACACACACACACACACACACACACACACACACACACACACACACACACACACACACACACACACACACACACACACACACACACACACACACACACACACACACACACACACACACACACACACACACACGTTGTACTCACTTGTATGATAACCAGCCTTGGCTGAATGGATGAAGATGGATCACAGTGAAGATACACAGAGAACACGCCGAGGTGACGATGATGATGATGATGATGATGAAGATGAGGATGGAGATGAGGCCGCCATTTTTAAACCGAATGTTTGTAAATGAGACATAAAGCAGTGATGAGACGATGGAAACAATCACACCTCCTGTCTTTGCTCGGACAGGCAACTCTATATTCAATATTTTAACATGTGTTTATTTTATTTTATATCTCAATAGATTGAGGTTTAGCAGGTATCCACCTTATTCTCGGGGGCGTTAGTGGAGAAATGATTATGGGCGTGATATATGTTATAGATAGCGGTACTAGCAGTAAGATAGTGAGTCCCTCAGGCTACCCATAGTGGCAGTGCAGTACTTGAGTAAAAGTCACTTTCCACCACTTACTATCCACCTTATTACTTTGCGGATTCTGATTAATAATACAAAATATAATCAACTAATAAATGATAATGTATGTTTGTGGATAAAGACATTATTGATTAATTGGTGAGATTCAGAAGCTACCCAGCAGTATATAAAGTAATCAAAATTAGCTCGACCTTTACCAGCTGCAACATTACCGTGTTGAACACATAATATCAAATACATGACAAATCTTTTTACAATATGGGACCTTTAAGTGCATTCACTTGTAACAGAGTATTTCTACACTGTGGTATTACTACTTAACTAACAGATCTGAGTACTTCTTCCTCCACTGAGTATAATGTTTAACGTGATCACATCTTACCGTCCACAAAATAATCAGAGTGCCAGAGACCACAGAGGTTAAAGTCCAGCAGGAACCTGACGGGAGACACAAACGTATAAAGAGTGTATAATGTGTTAATGAGTATCTACACACCGTCACATCCAGCAGATACTTTTAATAACTATGAGCTGTGGAGGGTTCAGTCGGTAAAAGTATTTCCTATATTCACTGATCTTTAAGAACCATCACTTCTTTAATTTATTTGTAAAAAGTCCTCCGTTTCTCAGAGGTGGTGGATTTTCATTTTACATTTAGACTCTCTGTTTGATTTATGCATATTAAAACACATTAAATCCAGCACACTGACTCATTAATATTAAACATGTCCTCAGGACATATTTCACATCCATTTAAGGTTTGAAACGGGCAAAGGTCCAAACTCTCACTGCAGCTTTCTTCACACTTTGGGTATCATGTATTTTCTGTATCATGTCTGTGTGAAGTAAATATTAATAATGAATAAATGTGTTTTTAAATATAATGATGCAGTCGGTTACAGAATAACTGCAACCCTCAATAAAGACATTCAACTCCAGAACAACAAGAGCAGTAAGTGATTGATTCAACTTATTTATTCCTTTAATAACCTTGAAAAATATTGTTTTTTTTAGCCCTGGGTAGCAATAGCTAATGACAAGCTCTCCCTCCTGGAGAGACTTCAGCTGGAAGAATGTGACTCTATTCGTCTGTACTCCAGTAAACTAACTACTCTAATCAGGCGGCCTGCTGGAGGTCCTGAGAAAACACATTCACATTTTCTGGAATTGTCCCTCCGTGGCTTTATATTGGAGAAGTGTCCACGCTGTCCTGGAAGTAGTTTTTCATTTTAAAATCATGTACCTTGGCAATCTATAATATGGAGGATGGAACCTGCCAAAATCAAAAATAAATAAATAAATAAATGACTCGATAAATAAATAAATAAGTCATTAAATGTAGCCAAAATAATATTTAGAATAAATAAATTGATATTTCTGTTTTAATATGCTTATTTATTTATTTATCTTTGTATTAATTCCCTTATTTATTTACTCTTCTGTTTAATTTTCCTTTTTATTTATTTATGTATTTAATTTTATTATTTTTTTAATTTATTTATGTTTGCATTTATGTATGTATGTATTTTTATTTTTTTATTTATCTTTAAATGTATTTATTTATGTGTTTAAGCATTTATTTATTTATGCACTTTCCCTTTGCATTTTATCCATTATTTATTTCCCCAAACGTATTTATTTCTGTATTCTTTTCTTTATACATTTCTGCCTCATTACGTAATTGAGGAGGCTGTCACTCAACGTGTGTCATGGAGTAGCCAACTAGTTTTAAATAACATGATGCCGTGTGTTGGTTTCTCCTGTCCTCCCCAATTTTAACTTTTTAAAAATGATTTTACATTTTTAAATTGGTGTGTTTTTTGTACGGTTGGTAAAAAAGAAAAAGAAAAAAAGATGCATGGTTACAGGTGTCTCATGTCTCACTGTAACATCCTGGTTTCACATCAACCTTTTTACCTATTATCTACGTTCTACTTCCTGTCCTGGCACTCCCCACTGATAAACTACTGAATAAAGCACATCATATGATACTTACATCCAAGCGTTGGAGAAGAACCATCTCATTAACGCAGCGATGCCATAAAACGGCTGCAGGACAAAAAGGAAAACAAGTTAATACAAGAACTGTACGTTATCTGGTTTTTAACACTGTGGAGCCAATAAATGTGATGAAATCAAGAAAGTCTTATTGTATTTGGCAAGTCACTCGTTGGTTTTGTTAAATAGATTTTAGTTTTGAGTAAAAAAAACATTTCAATCTCAAAGTCTGTCAAAGCTACATACTCATTACAGCAACAGAAGCAGTGTAAGGTTAATAGTAACTCACACTGAGTAGAGGTCGGGCGCCGCTGTGGTGATGATGACTGTTCTTACACATCGCCTGGTAGTCAAACAACGACACCCTGCAGACAAACAAACATTCAGATTAACTCCAGTAACGTCAGCAGATCGTAGAATCCTTCACATACTGATGTTCTCATGTGAGTAGATTCAAACCTCAATATGAATTCAAAACACCTTCCTAATATCCCTTATCTTAACACGTCTTATAAAGTATAACATCCCTTATCTTAACATGTCTTCTAAAGTATAACATCCCTTATCTTAACACGTCTTATAAAGTATAACATCCCTTATCTTAACATGTCTTCTAAAGTATAACACCCCTTATCTTAACATGTCTTATAAAGTATAACATCCCTTATCTTAACATGTCTTATAAAGTATAACATCCCTTATCTTAACATGTCTTATAAAGTATAACATCCCTTATCTTAACACATCCTATAAAGTATAACATCCCTTATCTTAACATGTCTTATAAAGTATAACATCCCTTATCTTAACACGTCTTATAAAGTATAACATCCCTTATCTTAACATGTCTTCTAAAGTATAACACCCCTTATCTTAACATGTCTTATAAAGTATAACATCCCTTATCTTAACACGTCTTATAAAGTATAATATCTATTATCTTAACACGTCTTATAAAGTATAACATCCCTTATCTTAACACGTCTTATAAAGTATAACATCCCTTATCTTAATGTCTTCTAAAGTATAACATTCCTTATCTTAACATGTCTTATAAAGTATAACATCCCTTATCTTAACACGTCCTATAAAGTATAACACCCCTTATCTTAACATGTCTTATAAAGTATAACACCCCTTATCTTAACATGCCTTATAAAGTATAACATCCCTTATCTTAACACGTCCTATAAAGTATAACACCCCTTATCTTAACATGTCTTATAAAGTATAACATCCCTTATCTTAACATGTCTTATAAAGTATAACATCCCTTATCTTAATATGTCTTCTAAAGTATAACATCTCTTATCTTAACACGTCTTAAAAAGTATAACATCCCTTATCTTAACATGTCTTATAAAGTATAACATCCCTTATCTTAGCACGTCCTATAAAGAATAACATCCCTTATCTTAACACGTCTTATAAAGTATAAAATCCCTTATCTTAACACGTCCTATAAAGAATAACATCCGTTATCTTGACACGTCTTATAAAGTATAACATCCCTTATCTTAACACGTCCTATAAAGAATAACATCCGTTATCTTGACACGTCTTATAAAGTATAAAATCCCTTATCTTAACACGTCCTATAAAGAATAACATCCGTTATCTTGACACGTTTTATAAAGTATAACATCCCTTATCTTAACACGTCCTATAAAGAATAACATCCGTTATCTTGACACGTCTTATAAAGTATAACATCCGTTATCTTAACACGTCTTATAAAGTATAACATCCCTTATCTTGACACGTTTTATAAAGTATAACATCCGTTATCTTGACACGTCTTATAAAGAATAACATCCGTTATCTTAACACGTCTTATAAAGTATAACATCCCTTATCTTGACACGTTTTATAAAGTATAACATCCGTTATCTTAACAAGTCTTATAAAGTATAACATCCCTTATCTTAACACGTCTTATAAAGTACTTTTAGTCGTACTTTTTGAACATTCCCATCTTGATCAGCGACGCCATCACGGACCCGTCCACCTCGCCGAAGAAACGACCGACCTGGAAAAATAAATAAAGTGAGTGAAATGAGCACATTTCCCAAAATGTTGAATTATTTCTATAAATAAGACATGCATGAAACAGCACTTAATCATAAGTAGCTCTTACAAATATCAAAATGTTTCCAGTAAAGACAGAGACAGAACTCCACAAGAATCTAAAGTTGTGAATTAAATTATCGTCACTGCAGTTTATTTAATTTGTGCAGGAGTCTCTTGGAAGTCTCCTCCAGTCCTCCTGCTACTTACAGAAAAAAAGACATTTGTTGTAACATAACAGATGTAGATGAAATATAAAAGGTCTGGTAGCTGAGTAAGAATACTGGGAGGAATAAAAACAGATGGTGTGAAGTGTTAAACTGTGATTTAAAGTCATTCCTGTGCGTCTGCAGAGAGTCTGGCCCTCAGCAGCAGCACCAGTCTCTGAATTATTCAGAGTGTTTTGTCTCAGCAGCTCTGTTCACGTTTACAAGCTGCTCTCTGCCCACACTTTATCTCCGTCTGGACGGGATTTTTCCCAGCAGCCCTGGAGGACTCGCAGGTTGATGAGCGTTAGTGGTCGGATGCTGCTTACAGTGAAACAAGACCCTCTGTTTACCTGACAGCAGCAGCAGCAGTGGAGGATAAACGTGCTGGAATAAACAAAAAAATAAGAGCAGTAATAGCGCCAGCAGGAGCTCTGCCGCAGCAAAACACAGCTTCAGTTCTGCTGTTGGGAACCGCTACCAGTAAAATATCATATCATCAAATCACTGATGGTCAACTCCCATATTGAGTCAAGCTAGTTTTGAGGATTAAAGGAGGAAACGTCTGTTAGTCCTTCGCTCCAACACTTTGGTCCACAGTGAAACATCTCAACAATTGTTGGATCACCATGGATATTGGTTCAGACTAGAGCTGTCAAAGTTAAAGCAAATTTGTTTTAACGCCACTAATTTCTTTAATGCATTAACACAACTTGTGCAAATGTTTAGGTTTATAGCGGGCTCAGTTTTAAAGCTAGAGTGAAGATACTGGTATCATATAAAACTAGAAAAAATTAATGAATCCATTGGTACCAACCATGTCATACTGGCTTGTCGTGAAAGAGGTTAAATAACGCTCCAAACGTGTGCTAAATTTTAGCGAGGAAAAACTATCATGGCCATTTTCAAAGGGGTCCCTTGACCTCTGACCTCAAGATGTGTGAATGAAAATGGGTTCTATGGGTACCCACGAGTCTCCCCTTTACAGACATGCCCACTTTATGATAATCACATGCAGTTTGGGGCAAGTCATAGCTTATGATTTGAGCATATTTTTTACGTTAAATGCAGTACCTGTGAGGGTTTCTGGACAATATTTGTCATTGTTTTGTGTTGTTAATTGATTTCCAATAATAAATATATACATACATTTGCATAAAGCAGCATATTAGTCCACTCCCAAGTTGATAAGAGTATTAAATACTTAACAAATCTCCCTTTAAGGTGCATTTTGAACAGATAAAAATGTGTGATTAATTTGTGACTACAACCTGCTGCAACTTAAAAATCACAAGTTGTGTTAATGCGATTAAAGAAATTAGTATGAAACTGCATGTGATTATCATATTGGTACCAACCATGTCATACTAACTTGTCGAGAAGGAGGTTAAATAACGCTCCAAACTTAAGATAAATTTTGGCGAGGAAAAACTTTCATGGCCATTTTCAAAGGGGTCCCTTGACCTCTGACCTTCAGATATGTGAATGAAAACTCTGAGATGAACAGAGTGAAAACTGTATCTATATGTACAAACTGCATAATTTGCAGTTCAGAAAGGTAGAAAATCGCAATATATAACGCAAAATTATAAAAAATCGCAATAAGATCGTATTGTGACTTAACTATCGTGATAATATGGTATCGTGGGGTCTCAGGTGATTCCCACCTGTAGACATAATAGTTGGTGTTTATCGGATGAACTGTGGACTCCTGCAGCAGCTCCTCAGGCAGAATCATTGATCAGAGATTTACTCTGCGTACGACCAACAACAAACCCTGCGTCACCCCGCTCACTACACTTCCTCACTAGGAACCATTTCTTTTAGTCAGCACTGACTTAATTTCTCTACTGATTAAATATTTACCGTGGCCTGCAACGCACTACGAGCTGCACCTTCACACCACAGCGGCTCTAACACCGGCGGGGGAGGATTCTGGGTGTTTCCACAAAACTTCCTGTAAAGTCCAGAGCTCAGCAAAACATCCAGGAAGCACTTTATCATAATATCTGCTTAGTAAGGCCACTGGGAACGCAGCAGACATGCAAATAATGACAAATGAGTTTCTACAGTAAATAATTCTTGCTTTAAGGTTAGACCAGAACATTTTGCTGCTGTGTGTTGAAGTTATATTTCCTTTTACTTCAACAATGTCACACAAGTGCTAATAGTTTAATAACAAATCTCACCACAGAGATTAACTAAAATAAAGGCTTTCTTTAAGATCTCCCCCTCTGGCTATTGGAGGTCTTCGGTTTCGCTCAAGATTCATTTATTGAAAACCCAGTGTATGTGAATGGTCATGTGATATGCATTTTGAGGCATGGTAGTAAGGACAGAGATGTATTCATTAATTACCACCCAGAGCCGGGCTCTCCTGAAGGTTTCTACCTGTTAAAGGGGAGTTTTTTCTTGCCACTGTCGCATAACAATGCATGCTCATGGGGGATCTTTTGTTGGGTCTCTAAATAATAGAGTACAGTCTAGACCTGCTCTATATGAAAAGGGTCTACAGATAACTTCTGTTATAATATGACGCTATATAAAAAGAAATTGAATTGAATTCATTCTGTAACGGCCCTAAAACACTCGTATGGACGGAGATCGATAAAACAAAAACTTATTAGTGTGGATGTAGCCTCAGTTTGACTCTCGTCTAGTTAGACTGAGTCTGAGATCTTTACTGAGTGGATCCACAGACACAACAAACTGCTCAGATCAACACGTTATTACATCCATCCATCCATCCATCTGCAACCGCTTATCCCGTTAGGGGTCGCGGGGGGGCTGGAGCCGATCCCAGCCGACATTGGGCGAAGGCAGGGTACACCCTGGACAGGTCGCCAGTCCATTGCAGGGCTGACACATAGAGACAGACAACCATTCACGCTCACACCTACGGGCAATTAGAGTCAACAATTAACCTAACCTGCATGTCTTTGGACTGTGGGAGGAAACCGGAGTACCCACGCTAACACGGGGAGAACATGCAAACTCCACACAGAAGGGTCCCAAGCCGGATTCGAACCTGCAACCCTCTAGCTGTGAGGCGCCAGTGCTAACCACTGCACGGTGGTGCAGTGGTTATTACATAAGAGATGATTTTACTGTGTTCCACATCTGCAGTTCTGTACTCAAACCGGAGGTCCGTTTGACCCTGACAGCCTCACAGATGTCAGAGGACGACAGCTAAACCTCATCGGGCCTCAGCACAGCCAGCTGCTGCTGCTGCACAGCTGGCTGCTGCCTCGCGGTCACTGTGACCGACCTGTAACACAAACATCACAGGTTCGACTCCCGGTAACACGTCTTCAACCCAACAATGATCTTAAACTCCGGACAGAGATTAAAGAAATGGAACAGAAGTAAACATCTCAGCAGATGAAGAGAAGCGGTGCGTGAACTGTGTATGTGTGTGTGTGTGTGTGTGTGTGTGTGTGTGTGTGTGTGTGTGTTGATGGCAGCATGGTGGGCTCTGGATTAATCCTCAGTAATATGGCTCTTAACAGGCCGAGTTAATCCGGAGCTAACGAGCAGCTGTCAGATGGACAGCAGGCTCACAGTCGGCTCGTCTCTACACACTCAAAGATACATTAAAGTCCTTCAAATGATATCTGCGTATACGTACGGGAGCCCATTTAAGCCAAGAAAAGAAATATATAAATATACATTGTATTTACGAGAATAAAAACTGCGAGATACTAAATCAAATTAAGATTAAGTCAAAAACATTTACAAAGAGAACGATATTTTCTTACCAAGTCAGATTAATGTATTTGGGTTTTGTTAAAAGTTTTGGTTAATTAAATGTGACCGACTGAACTAATCACATATTTTAGTCAAGTTAACCTTTAACGACGGATCAAACCTGCCATACATCCGCTCTGGTTAGGCTCCGCCCACAGTCAGATGAGGTCATCAGGTGCAGCAGCTGCTATATTTAACTGCTAATGCACCACACACATACAGATTAAGACCTGTGAACCTTCCAGATGTTGTTTATGAGCACATTCAATGATCCAGAGAGAAACGTCCTGATGACACCAACACTCATCCTGATGGTTACCAGAATCAACTCCCTGAAGCCACGGAGGTTAAACCCAGCGGGCCGAAGTGTTCCCGTTTAATTAACAAAAGATTTAAAGAACTTTATCTGCAGTTTCTCTTATGTTTTCCAAATCTGATCATTCATCCTGGCAGCAAAACATAAACTTAAAATAGGCTTGAAACGTGTTTTAGAAAAATTATTTGTCACATGGATCAACAGCTCTATTTTACCTTTCGGTCAAAGTTACATTATTATCGAGTTTGCGCTCGTGACAGCCTCGTGCTCTGGACCGCATTTGTGCACGCGGAGCAGAAATGCTCTTGTATCACGCCTGGTTTTTGTGTGTGCGGTTCTTGAGACTAATTAAACACCACATTAAAGTAACTGGAATAATTATTTCACACACTGAGAATCACCCCGTATATTAAATTCAGCATCATCTCTGTAAAGGTTCTCACTGGTCCAGGTCACTGGATATCTTGTAGTGCTGAATTTTGTCACACACATCCAAGATGCTTCATCAATTTGGAAATGATAATGAACTGAAAATGTCCTCTAGACCAAACAGACAACTATTTAGTGAACTCTGTGCAGCCTCATCAGACCGAATGGGACAACCAGAGATGCTCACAAGTTGCTTGGAGTCTGAGATCTTACCTCGTTCCTCTCTTTGGACAGCAGGATGAAGCCGTTGTTGTCGACCAGGAAACAGTTCAGATCCTGAACAGGAGGAAGCAGAAGCAGAAGCAGAAGCAGAAGCAGAAGCAGAAGCAGAAGCAGAAGAAGAAGTAGAAGCAGAAGCAGAAGCAGAAGCAGAAGAAGAAGTAGAGTGTGTTTAGGTTTTTCAACATAAAAGAACTGATGTTTGTTGACGAGCAGACGGAGCAGGAAGGGTTACTTACAACGCTCTCACAGCTGAGAGGACACACGCCTTCGATGGTTGAACACTGAGAGAAAGAGAGACAGAAGGTCTAACGGTCAGAGGTCATTGCATCATCACAAACAACATAAACAAGCTGAATCACTGAGATCAGAGCTGCCGAAGCTGCAGCTGAACACACAAGAGGAAGGTGGAGGTAACCTCCAGGAAATAAGTGTTATAATTTCAACATTTAATAATTGTATTCTTGCCAGAAAAAACAGTCTAACCTAACCAGTTACTGTTACTAACCAGTTGAAATATAAAGCGGGGTGAAAATAGTGCAGAGCAAACTAAGACTATGACTCTAAACATGATGTAAAATAAAAGTAGCACTGTGAATAACACACAAACTTTAAATCAATAATCAATGTTTACTCACGTCTGTGTCGCTAGGCTGGAAGCAACGAGGAGATGAATCGAGGAAGATGAGGGGGAAAAAAACACAGTAGAGATAATTGTATGATAATCATTAAAGTACAAATTAATAGAAATATTTCAACATCGTAACAACAGTTTAAAAATGACTTCAAAGTTCTTAAACAGATTCAAAACAAGAGCAAAGTGTGAGTTTTTGAGCGCTAAAAAGGGCTGTAGGATTTCTTTTTGACTATCAAAACTTAGTTTGTGGTCTAACTTAAAATAACAAATAAGACAAAAAAAACAATGTGAAAAGATGCCATCATTTCAGTCAAGGATAGTAACTTAACTAGCTTTAGAGATTTCACTTGGTTTAACTGGTCACTGAGAAATTCAGTTGTTTTACAAAACAGATGGATCTGTATTAAACAGCTGCTGACAGCTTCAGTTTCCTCGGATTTGGCCCGTCTGAATATGCAAAGTAGTGTTTGTCCCGCTGGGCCCATAATCTTTACATTGTGATGACGTCACAGATGTTTAAATTGCTTTTCTCAGTTTGAAAAAAGTTTTACAAATATAAAACATCCATGGATCAAAAATTCAGAATAGAAAGAGTCATAATCGACCTTGTTTGCAGCTCGAGGTGTCCTGTCAACAGTTTTACAGACTTTTCTTTTACAATGGTGGTCTATGGGAAAAATGCTTTTTGGGCAGCAGGGGCATTTTTATTATTAGAAATACCGCGAGTGGCCACTGGAAAAAAAACACTCAAAACCACCCTTCAGGTGTCAGAAGCTCACGCACAATGCATTCTGGTACATGTAGGCACTGCCGGCACGGCTCCACGAGTAGGAGAACTCAGCTTTCTGGGTGAATTTAGCAGCACTGAGGAATTTATTGCTTCAATCGACTACATTTACCATCAACACTGTTTGGACATCCACATAAAAAGCGGTGAATTTTCTCTTTAATGTGAGATAGAAGAGAAGCAGCCTTGTTTCAGACTGACGATTATTGAATTGGAGAAACGTTGCATAAACCTTAAGAACAGTAAATTAGTGGCGACAGGATTTAAATGTGGTCTGTGGATGATCAGAAGAGCTAATGTCAGCAGTGAGGAAGTCCTTAAAGCGGTCCGTCACAGCTGTCAGCTCTAATTAATAATGTTATCTGCACCATCAACCTCTACAGAACATCTGCACACATTCATCTGCAGCTCTGCTTCACTGAACTGAACTGCAGGAGACGTTCACAAGGTCAAAGACCTGGAGAGAGAGTATGTGTGTGTTTGTCGGCCTTATGTCAAATCTGGGGACAAACTTTGTCACAAGATTAAAAGTCTGAAGCCAAATTAGTGTCCCAGAGAGGCTGTAATGCTCGTTTAACACCAGAGAACAAAACTGTAGGGTGGATACAAATGGAGGGGAGTTGTCTTTATTAGATCTTTACCACTAGCGGGGTGAAAATAAAAACAAGTAAGGTTTATCCTGAGGAGGGCGCCAGAGGAAAGATCAACTTATTATCCTCTGTACGGAAGTCACTTTAAGAAATCTCAGACTCTAAGGGCCCAATCACACAAGCATTTATTTAAAAATCTAATTTCATATCAATGGAATCTGCATAATCAGGGGGCTGGCTTGTAAAGGTGCAGTAAATCTTCAATATTATGTAAAGTTTGATTTTGATGAACTTTGACACACAAATTTGTGCCCTTGACCTGCAGCAAACGGTCTGGACAGCGCTGACCTCTGAAAGACTGAAGAGTCCAAAATAGAGCCAGGGTTAACAGAGCACTAAGCTGGACTTTAAGGTGAGAGTTAAATTTAGCATGCAAACATGCCAAAAACCAAGATGACGACGGCCAAAAACCAAGATGACGACGGCCAAAAACCAAGATGACGACAGCCAAAAACCAAGATAGTAAGGGCCAAAAACTAAGATGACGACGGCCAAAGACGGCAAAATTCAAAACGGCAGTCCACAAACGAATAGGTGACCTAACGACGACTACGTCCACTTACGATCTATGGTGTTAACATGTCTGCAGTCAACATGCCAGCACACATGTTAACAACTATTGGATTCTTACGTACGTGTAACATGTTAGTATTAGTACATGGGTCCATTTATCAAGAATTAGATTGTTGATTGAATTTAATGTCTCAGCTTTCTCTTAACCGGAAAGATTAGAAAAGAGGCCACTTAAAGGGACTATTTGTAACTTTTTAAGCGTATAAATGTAGCGGGTCGTGGCTGGAGCCTCGTCTCCGCTGCCTGCTCTCCTTCACTCAGAATGCGCGCGCGTCCTCGCTGTCTCGCTCCACCTCTAGACGTGAACGCGCACTCACTCCACACTGCAGAAGAGTTAATTTAGCTCTGAGAATATCTAGTGAATGCACAGGAGACGTTTGTGCAGAAATAAATGCTGCAGTTCCTCCAGACCAACAGAGCTTTCCCGTGTCTTGTGAAGTGACGGAGCTCTTCAGAGAGTTACATTACCCTCTCGTTACCGACCGGGTGCCGGTGTCTCCTCTGCTCTCTCCGGCTGCGGGCGGAGAGAGCAGGGAGACACGCTGCAGAGCCCCGCTGCATCAGCCTGCACTTAGGCAGGAAAAGCCAACACTAGGATCAGCATTGATTCATGGAGAGACCTTCGTCTGGTCAGCTAACATTACTGCCAAGCAGCTGAAATATAGAGTGATATTGTGCTTTTAGCTGACGTGTGTTGCTTCACTGTTTTGAGCGATGCTCGTTCAGGTATATTTAGAGCGAGCAAGCGCGAGCCCGGCGTTGACTTTCGTTGATTTCACGGCCACAGGTGTCGCTGTTAAGAAGCATTTCTGAAAGTTACAAATAGTCCCTTTAAATTCAATAATATGAAAACAGTTGCAGAGCGGACTGAGAAACATTCGTTAACTAGGTCAGTGTATTTGGGCTTAAAGTTAATTTTAGTTGAACTTTGGTCACTAAACTTGGCAGGAAACAGTGTGGTGTGTGTCACTACACCCGGTAGAGCACTGCCACAATCACACACTCTCAAAGCTCAATTTCGGCAAGTGCAGATCAGATTTTACTGCGCATTTGTTGTACCCCAAAGATATGATGTGTTGATGACGCATGACATCTGCTCTTTTCAACCTCCTTGGTTGGCCTACGTCATCCCTGCAGGACTCAATTGTCTATTATTATCCCTATTGTGGTTCAGTTAAGGTTAAAGGGAGTTTGTTATCAGTCAGTTACGGTGAATGTATCAGCCTGTATCATGTTTGAGTCCTCTGGTCACCTGCTTGGCAATGGCCCAGAACCTCTTTTCCAGCAGATCCAAGGACATCTGCACACCGATAGCTAAAAATAGAAAACACACACAAACACAAACACACATTAAAGACAGACGCAGGACGAGATGGACTCTGCAGAGCCCGAACCGTTCGCTGTGTTTGTGGAGGAAAGGAGGAGGAGGACAGGAAATCAATTTGACCCTGGGTTCACCTCTGTTGTGTCCTGACGCTAATGAAGGGATGTAAACACCGGTGAGCCTGACGGTGTGTGCGCTCCCTGCAGACGGGTAATGACACCCTCAGTTCCTCAGTGATGCACTGGAGCAGCTTTATTACTTTATTAGTATCACAGTGGAGTACACAGCCAGTATTTAGCTGGCAACCTGTGTGAACTCTGATGTGTGTAAAATAACATGTCCACCATCCAGTGGTGTAAAGTACATTTACTCAAGTACGGTACTTAAGTACAATTTTGAGGTACTTTTACTTTCCATTTTCTGCTGCTTCTACCTTCTACTCTACTACATCTCAGAGATAAATATCGTACTTTTTACTGCACTACATTTATCTGAAAGCTGGAGTTACTTTACAGATTAAGATTTTTTACAAACAAAATGTGAGTAGTTAATGTAAGCAGTTAAAATGTGCTCCACCGCCACCAACTGTGTGGTAAAGCATCAGTGATAATATTCCAATAATATGACATTAACAGTTTAAGTACATTTTTTGTAATTAAAGCTTTTTATTAACTTTTTCAATACAAACAAACATAATGGCACAACAGAAACCAGTTGCTACAGTAGATCAATGATGAATAAGTAACAAATAAAAAAAAAGAAATAGGTGTATCGTCCCAGCCCTAGTTTGTAGTGAGTTTCTGGTTGTGAATTGTCTCCAGCTCAGAAAATATCTTGGTCACAATGTTAATGCACGACAATTTCCCTCGGTATGAATAAAGTTCTATCTTATCTTACATCAAAAATGAATACTATTGGACGATGTATCGCTATTAATTTTTAAACTCTCAAATTAAATAAATAACCCAGTCACAGTCGGACCTTCTTTTGGGTGTTTCTTGCTACCGCCTCATTCTAGGTTCATTAACTTACAAGGAGTCACAACCAGAGCAATTAAAAAACACAATGTGCCTGCTGAGATACAAAGAACCGGTCGGAGGCGGTGGCCCGGTCCACAGCAGCTCGTCACTCAGTGACCGCAGCGTTAGAGGACCGGCGGGGGTCGTTTCCTCTCAGACCAACATTATATCTCCAACTGCTTTTTGTCACTTCAATAATGAAAACGGTTCTTCACACAGGCAGCTGGTCTGCAGTCTCGCACGCACGCACGCACTCACACGCGCACGCACGCACGCACGCACGCACGCACGCACGCACGCACGCACGCACGCACGCGCGCGCGAGTGATACGCGGCGACATGCCGAGCCTCTTGTGTACTGGTATTATTGGAAAAGCAGAGCAGCTGTAAAACCTTTTATTTCTGGTTATTGAGTGTTTCGACTGCAGATTCTCCTCCGATGCTGCAGTACGGAAGGAAACAACTGCTGTCTGTTTAGAGTACGTAGGAATTTAAAGGAGGATATTAACTTCACCTTGATTTCATTTTAAGAGACGTTTCATCCTTGATGTTGTTATCAAAGCCTGAAATATAACAAGTGCTCTATTGGTAAATAATAGCTTAAAACAAGCTGTAACTAACAGCTGCAATATGTTGCTTTAGCAAAGCTCTTCTTCACACTTCACAATAGAAGTAGAAGGTTAGTCTAGGGTTAGCACTACTGGAATATCAGATGAACATAATCCCAGTTTAAAGACCCCCTCCAGTATATTTTGTCATTTCTATGATATTTCATATTTATTTGAGTCATTTCCTGACTAAGTTGATTAGATACACTGTTTGCCAAAATGTTTTTGACAAATAACTTAATTTTGTGGTAGAAGTTAAAAAAAAGGTTGATGCTAAAATGTGGTTATGACATCTGACTATAGTAGAAGTTGCAGGTCAAAGGTCATCCTCCAAGCTGCAGGCGCACTCATGCTCGTTTGAGTCTGAGCAGCAAACTGATAAATCAGTTTGTCTTTCTAGTTAGTTAGCTAGTTAGGTGTAGTTAGCTAGCCCAACTTGTTGCATTAGCTAAATGAGGGGTTCCATTTCACTTTCCTCCACCTTACTTTAGTGTGTTTATTTTCACAATGGCATTTGTGGGTGGAATCAACGCAGTGAATTACACAAAATCCCACCGTCAGAATTAAATCTCTTCAGTCTAACCAGGCTAACCGAGTGGACTGCAGAGGGACTAACTCAATATTTAGGGTTCAATAATGATCGATGCTTATCTGAACTGGAAAACTAATTCAACATCCAAGTTCAACAGTATTCTCCCATCATGCAACACTGCGGGGACTTCGACTAAATGGAAGATTGAATCATTTCATTCTTCTTCTTTTCTTCTTCTTACAGTTACTATCTGTTATAATTTATGTACATGTTATTTTATTTGTTGTGGTTTAGGTTGTTGTAGTCTTTTTTCTTAAGGAATCATAAAAAGCATGATTAATAAAAAAGGTGCTGGGAATCTGGTGTGTGAATTTATTTTATTGATTAATTTATTAATATTGCTATTTATTTTTATTCATAAATTTAAAAATGTAATTTATTATATTTTTTATTATATATTTATCTATTTTTATTTCATTATTATTATTATTTTTTTCTCCTTGGTTTTTGAAAAATTTGAATTAATAATTTCAATTTACAGAGACTATCCGTTATATGTACATGCTAATTTATTTGTTGTGGTTAAGGTTGTTGAAGTCTTTTTTTCTTAAAGAAACAATAAAAAGTATGATTAAAAAAGAAAAACGATAAGAGCTCATTCATAACTTTTGAACGGTGGCGTGAGTAAGTTCAACACTCACTGTTCTGTGCTGCCCTCGATGCAAAGGGCAGCGAGAAATCCCTGTTTGCACGATGAAGTTTTGATACCTACGAGCTCAGCGTGCAGCAGGATATTTGTTTTCAGCAGATGGAAGAAATGTGACGCTGCATTTGTGTTCAGAGAGAGTTGTGACCTTTGGGTCCGTTAAACCTCTTAAGGCATCGCTCTCCTTCATTCTTTTTAAAATAGCCTCTCTGCAGACTCAGTGGTCTGCGGCTTTTCTCTGCCGTTTGATTTCATTTATGGTTTTTTTCTCCTTTCCTGTCAGCAGCGTCCTTATCGCTGCCCTTCAGCGCTGCAGCTGCACTGTTTCTGCTGCAGTCTGCACTCTCAGCGAATCCACGGCGGGACAAAACACACCCCACACAGTCATTTTACTTTTCTACCTCACTTCAATATAACGCAAGTATTTCATGGTGTGCACGCGGAGTTCATGACGACAAAATCTGCATTATTATTGTTGCACGTGTGCATTATATTTTGTTAGTCGACCCAACTTCTCCCGTGGTGTAACTGTGCGTCGAGTGTTGGAATAAAATCTTTCTGCAAAACTGAGTGCACCCCTGAGTACATTAAAATTTCATGGTACAATTTTCTACCAGCTCTGTTTACACTTTTTGGGTGTTTCTTCATATTTCTTATGCTTTTTTAAATTCAGATTTTCTCTTCACAGGTCTGCTGTTGATTCATATTTTTTTTATTTCTAAATAACTGTGATTTTTTGTGAAACATCTCATTGTCTCTGCTGTTAACTGCAGTTGTTCTTTCTGGATCCTGCTACACATTCGCTGCAACCAGCCAATTCCACCACAGTGATCAATACATTTTCATCTAATCTAGTTTTACATCAGCTAAAATCTAACAGATACATTTGAGCGTATTTTCACTTGGATTTTATGTCCTAATGAATCCAAAAGTTGTTTAACGAACTTTCTGTTGACCAGAGTTTACGGCACACGTGGTTCTCTTGTTTACACAGTTACAAGAAAACATGTTGAAACAGCTTAGGAAGCTGCAGTGGTGCAACGGAAATCTGCAGGAGGAGAGCTATTTAATGTTAGCTGTTAGCAGCACAGTCCTACTGGCTAAATAACGAAGATAACAGCTAACGTTAACATTAACTGAGGTTATATGATGTGTTCAAGCTCTAGTCTAAAAATGATTATTGGATGAAGGTAAATTATATCGTTATGATGTGATGTGATCAAATGTATTCTTGTAAAATAGAAGTAAAAAAAGTATTAACAGCAAAATGTAATTGCTTTAACACGTAAACAGCATTTTACTGTTACAGCTGGTGGAGGTGGAGCACATTTAACTACTTTATATGTTACTGGATAGTTTCATCCATATCACAGTATCATATTTTATTTACTGATCATGTTTTGTTTGAAAAATCTCAATTTGTAAAGTTATAAAAAGTGCAATATTTCACTCTGAAATTTAATGAAGTACAAGGATAAAGTTGCATAAAATGGAAATACTCAAGTAAAGTAAAAGTACGTCAATATTGTAAATGTACCTCAGCTTGCGGTGAGGTGTGTTTAGCCTTATCCTTTAAAAAAATTAAATGTCTTTGTTTGTCTCTCTAGCCCCATCTCCTGAAGAAAAAAACTGCATTGTGAATTAGGTTTTGAGGGAGACGTATTTTTTTTTTTTTTACGTTTGTTTTTGATGTTATCAGAAATATGTTTTTAATGATAGTCCACAGACGTCCACTGTAGCTCAGTGGGTAGAAAGGTCGTCCTTTAACCACGAGGTTGGTTCCTACTGTCTGCGTGTTGTAGACTTTATCCCAGGAGACTGCTGTTTGTGTCCCGTGTGAAACTAAAAGTCAATATTCACTAGTTAATTTAATTTACGTCTGCAGCTTACCTTCATAAACACGGTAATTTTAAGCCAAACCATGCTGTTTTTCACTGAACCGAGAAGTTTTATAGTGTTTTTTGTTTCAATATACAACGTTAACCCCGTTTTTAAAACTGTAAAACTGCGACCGTAATCTTGGAGAAAATATGTTTCCCTCAAAACGTCATCGAGAATGCAGTAGGGATGCACCGATCCGACTTTTTCAGTCCCGATACTGATACCTGGGCTTTGGGTATCGGCCGATACCGAGTACCGATCTGATACCAGTGTTTAATTAATAAGCTGTATGCCTCACTGTGTGTGTAGCCTACCACCGGGCCTAAATTTACTGAATTGTATTAAAATAATAAATCGTACTCCGGCAACTTGGCACAAAAAATTAACAGGAACCTGTTAAAACCTTAAAAAACGTTTTTAATGCAGCAACAAATTGGTCAAAACTTAAACAGGAATTAAAATTCCAGTCTGTAATGTATATAGTATATAAACATAGAATTTAATTGAATAGATCGGCCCCATTGTCTCAGATACCCGATCCAGCCCTTTTGAGTCAGTATCGGCCTGATATCCGATCCGGTATCAGTATCGGTGCATCACTAGAATGCAGTTTAGTTGTATGGGAACGTAGTTTTGTAGGAAACAGGGTTGGTCTCTCGTACAGTCGTTTCCTTTTTTGTCAAATTTGCTGTATTAGCATGTGTGTAGTTGGTACAGTACTGCAAAGAAATACTACATAATATAGTCTCGCTCTCTCTCTCTCATACAAAGTGTACCTCTCTCTCTCTCTCTCTTTTTTCATTCAGAGCTCAGCCTGCAGCTGCAACACTCTGCTGTTACTATTTCTGTCAAACTCTGCTTTAATGCACATTACACGCTCAGTACAACACACACACACACACACACACACACACACACACACACACACACACACACACACACACACACACCATTAGCAGCAGCATGTGGCTTCTCTCTCTCTCTCCCTCTCTCCCTTTCTCCCTCTCTCTCTCTCTCTCTCTCTAGCACACAGAGAGAAGCTCGCTCGCCCTTCGTCGGCAGGCTGTGTGTGTTAGACAAGAGCTCAGAGACGATCAGAGTCAGCTGAGAGAGCAGCGATGTGGACGAAAGGGAGGAAAACGACGACGATGAGCTGCGTTTGATCGGGAATAAAAACTCAAGTCCAGCTTCTGGTTTCTGGTTTTCTCTCAGATTCTAGTTTTAAGGAGGAATCGAGCTGCTGGTGTTTTGAGTCGAGACCAGTTTTCTGTCCTTGAAGACCTGAAGTCTGGGTTCTGGGCTCAGGTTTAAAAAGACAAATCCAGATTTTTGGTTCAAAGACAGACGAGCTTCTCTGAATGCTGCAGATGAAGCTGAACAGTTTCTGTCTTCTTTCTCTGTTTGGAGGCTGAAGCAGCAGAGCAGATGGTGAGCAGTGTCTGTGTGTGTGTGTGTGTGTGTGTAGATACTGAATGTACAGTAACATGCATGTGCCTTTAAAAGTAAAAAGAGTGTGTGTCCTGCATGTGTGTGCATGTACACTACATGGCCAGAATTAAGTGGGCACTCCTGTCCACATACTTTAGTGTACTTTTGGTCTCAATCGGTTTTCCTCCTTTAGAGCCCTTATAGGAAATCTTAATGTACGATTCATTTCACGATTAATGAATTGATGGTTTTGTCTACAAAATGCCCGAGGTGACGTCTTCAAACGTTTTATTTATGTCCAAACAACAGTTTAAAAGTTACTTAACTTAACTGAATTTAACAGCTAACTGATTATGAAAATAGTTGCCTGTTAGTTTTCTGTCAATCATTTAATTGTTGTACACCAACAACGATATCTAAATAAAATGGATTCTCTTTCCTTCAATTTTCTCAACAACCGTTCATCCGATCGACTTCACACTTGGCGGTGTTTTGCTGAGGACTCAAGGACATGTAGTGTTGAGAGGGGAACCCTATTAACTGCTACACCACTGCCGAAATGCATGCTGGGCACAGCTTGCTCTCTGTCAATACTCATGCAAGCTTTTGCACCCAAATGGCGTGTACAAGTATACTTGGTGGTAAATACGGTGGTGCAACGGTTCCCCACAGTTTCATTTGTATTGAGGTTTTTGTGTAATGGTTTCAATTCCGATCCGGTTTGTTTTGCACATTATAAAAACAACCATTTCCAATGTATTTGAACTCCAAATTATATAAATACTAGGGCTGTCAATCGATTAAAATATTTAATCGTGATCACATGATTGTCCATAGTTAATCACAATTAATGTGTTTAAAATGTACCTTAAAGGGAGATTTGTCAAGTATTTAATACTCTTATGAACATGGGAGTGGACAAATATGCTGCTTTATGAAAATGTATGTATAAATTTATTATTGGAAATCCATTAACAACACAACTCGTGGGTACACATAGAACCCATTTTCATTCACGTATCTTGAGGTCAGAGGTCAAGGGACCCCTTTGAAAATGGCCATGACAGTTTTTCCTTTGGTTAGAACCAATGGATTCATCAGCTTTTCTAGTTTCATATGATACCAGTATCTTCACTCTAGCTTTAAAACTGATCCCGATACAACCTAAAAATCACAAGTTGCGTTAATGCGTTAAAGAAATTAGTGGCGTTAAACTAATTTTTGTTAACGCGTTATTATCACATTAACTTCGACAGCCCTAATGTAAACTATTAACCTCTTAACATCCGACAGCCTGATGGCGGGCCCGGCCGCTATTCTGTCTTTCAGAGGTTGTAGCGGGCTCTGTCCTAAAGCTAGAGTGAAGATACTAGTATCATATGAAACTAAAAAAACCTAAAGAATCCATTGGTACCAACTATGTCATACTAACTTGTCACAAAGGAGGCTAAATAACACTACATACTTATGCTAAATTTTGGCGAGGACAAACGGGCATTGCCATTTTCAAAGGGGTCGCTAAACCTCATGGTTGGTACAAAAGGATTCTTTAAGTTTTCTAGTTTCATATGATACCAGTATCTTCACTTTAGCTGTAATACTGAGCCCATTACCGCCTAAGTGTTACCACCAAGTTGTGTTAATGCATTAGTGGCGTTAAAACGAATTTGCGTCAATGCATTATTATCGCGTTCACTTTGACAGCCCTAAAATAGATAGATTGATTGATAGTAAACAATGATAATTCTATATTATATGAAGCCATAACACTTATTTTATACATGAAATAAGGCAAGCTACTTAATGGTCAAGTAGGGCTATGTTCAGTTAATTGCCTCTTCTATGTCTCTGGCACCTCGTCAAATAATTAGCAGGTCTGTATTTAATAGTGGTGCAACGGTTCAACAAGCCCACAGTTTGTTTTTTTATAGTTCGGTTCTGTATTCCTAATAATCGAGCATTGCTAGGGGACCCAACTATGTCATGGCAGGTGTATTGCTCAGGGCCCAAAGAAGTGCAGCAGCAACACCAGAGGCCAAACAATCGGTCCGTTCTGAACAGACACTTTTTGAACGGGCACTGCACTAGTTTTAGAAAATAGTTTGTGTTTGTCTCTTTTCTGTTTCAACACACAAAGCCAGCTCCATAAAGAAATGGTTTTCCAAGTATGGTGTGGAAGAAATTGACTGGCCTGCACAGAGTCCTGACCTCAACACCTTTGGGATGAACTGGAACACCGACTGTGAACCAGACCTGATCAGTGTTGGACCTCATTAATGCTCTTGTGGCTGAATGGCAGCTAATCCCTGCAGCCAGGATCTGAAACCAGTTATAGCAGCAGATTGATGCTTATGGTTTTGTAATGAGTCAACAAACACATGCCAGGAATTTTTCGCCTGTCCAAATACTTTTGGCCATGTTGTGTACAAGTGTATGCCTGTGCTTTTAATAGAGAGAGAGAGTCTAAAAGCATGTGGGAGTGTGCTGGTTGTTTACTTGCTCTCTGTGGTTTCCTCGCTCGTCCTGCCTCAGTGTGGATGCTGCAGAGTGTTTGTGCTCTCGGCCTTTTGGACCGAACGCTCGGCTGCCTCGTTCTCAGGCTGTTTGGAGGAAAAGTGCAATCACAGAGGGGGGGAGCTGCCTGTCAGAGGCCATTAAGAAGCTAGCGGGACGCCACGTTAGAGCCCAGAAAACCGGAGCGATGCACTGCAGATGAAGCAGGGAACATCACATCGGCAGGACTTCAGTGACACAAACCCAACAGCTGAGTTTTAAATCGAGATAATAATCCAGCACTTTTCCACATGAAATAATTCTGCTTTTTTTGTAGCACAATGTCGACCCACAAACAGGAAACAGAGAGGTTGATAAAGTCAACTTGAGGCCGGAGGGGTTGCTGGTTTGAATCCCCGGACCGTGAAATGTTATAAAAACACAGCTGTGGCATCAGTGATGTTTTTTTGAGGGGGATGTTCTGAAGCCTCAAGGTTGGATTTACTGGATCACTGCCATCGTTGTCAGTTAGTGGAGCGTTTGATCCGAGAGAGGTGGAGCTGAGGTGATAGGCCGAGACAATCTCAACAAACATCCACCGCCACAAAGAGTCACATCAGAAAAAGTAAAATGACTTACTGAAGAAGAAGAAAATGACAATGGCTTGTACCTTTCACTCCAAATCGGCCACAGATTTCTGGAGAAGCATCTAGTGGCCATTAGAGGAACTGCAGCTTACAGCACCTCAGCACTACTTGGGGAAATCTAAGCGTTGATTTAAGAGCCGTTATTTCTGTATGTCAACTCGTACAGCAGTGTCCATCTCATCCGTGCTTGTTGACAGTTTTTGTTTCTGGCTTTGGCACAGAAAGATGATGTCCTCATTATTAGTCCTGTCTGATACCGTTCCAGTGGGCCAGTACTCACTGGTACCTCTTCATTTTACTCCTTAGCGTACTGTGTGACCTCTCCATATCAGGTTCTCTGGGAGATTCATAATGGCAATTCAGAGCCAGTGTATTTGCGCCTCATCTCAAGTCCTATTAACATAAAAACTATGTGGGGAAGAGCCGACGCACTGCACGACACGGCACGGGGGAGGGAGGGTTAAAACGAGGGTGCTGTAATTTATCAATACAACGTTCACATCCTTTTTGTAAAATCATTATTCTACTGTTGGTCATAACTTTTCTCGATTGTGAACAAATATAATTAATGAAACCTTATTTGAAAGTTTTCTGAATTTGTTTTCTTTTGGGGCAAATATTTATATATTTCCAGAAGAATCAAATGTTCAGACGCAGGCTGTGATATGTGTAAATAATAAAATAATAATTAAATTACATTTAATAATAATGGTCTAAAATGATGTAGAACTGCATAGTTTTAAGACAAAACCCTGCAATTTTTTCTTGAGGGAGGACCCCCAAACCCAACATCTCCTAGTGTCTTTTATTCACTGTATAAATTCAGAATGTGTCTCTGTATAATATGTAGGAGCATCCTGCCTACTATAGGCTACAGATAACACAGGAAATACTTTAACTATTAACACTAAACACACCACCATAACCCTATAATGTTCCATTTGGAATATGAAAGCTGCTAACATGCTAACGCTTAGCTCGCCAGAACATCTCTTCTGAGTTCAGCAGCCTGTTCAGCTAACTGACAGCTCTAATGCTTCAAACACACAATCAATCAGACTGATCAGAGATTAAACGATCAGTTCAGAGTTAAAAAAAAAGGACAGAAATTCATCATGTTATTATTATTATTATTATGTTATTATTAAATTCTACAGAAACACCAACAGCTGCTCAGAGCCACTGTTGGACCTCCATAAAGTGCGTCATCATGCCATCATCTGTTTCTCTTCCAGAGTAGCTCGCTGGTAACAAGGTTATCAGCTAACATATGAAGTACTGTGTGTTTACAACATAATACCGTGTATTTACTTCATACTGTGTATTTATAACGGGTCCTGTGAAAGTGATTTAAAAGTCTCAACAAAACAGCAGATGTGTGATGGTGACGCGACAGTAAAAACAGGAAACAGAAAACAGAGAGTGAGCGGTTGTTCCGACACCATCTGGACTCCCGAACAGGAGTCCGTTTCACTCGGGGATTGAAACCACAGTTTTAATCTGTGACCCGCCGCCGCTGCTGTGGGCGGCGTCTAATCTGGTTGATGGTGCTTTTGACAAGTTGTTTCAACAGCTGTCTGCTCCCAAAAACTCCATAAATATAAACCACTGAAGAAGCTGAGGATATTTTTCTCTTCACTTTCTTTAACTGTGGGAGTATTTTCTAAGCTGTCATCGCAACAGGATCATTTCTGTTTACTGTCAAATCAGGTGAAGGAAGCAACATAAAATCCACAATGAAAATCAGTCAAAACAAGTATTAAGTGTTGAGCCTAAACTACAGGAAACAATGATTATGAAGGTGTCGCTTGGTCGTACGTTAAATATTAAAGGGACTGTTTGTAAAAATCAGAAATTGCTTGTTAACAGCGACACCTGTGGCCGTTAAGTCAACGAAAGTCAGCGTCCTGTTGCTCACGCTTGTGCTCGCTCTACATAGACATGAACGAGTATCGCTCAAAACAGTGAGGCGACACACGTCAGCTAAAACCACAATATCACTCTATATTTCACCTGCTTGTCAGTAATGTTAGCTGACCAGACAAATGTCTCTCCATGAATCACTGCTGATCTTAGTGTTGGCTTTTCCTGCCTCAGCCTCCCGACCGAGGTCGGAGGGAACAGGGGAGACACCGGAGTTTTGGTCAGTGATGATAACGTTTCGGGGAAACGGGGAAACCTCTGTTGGTCTGGAGGAGCAGCAGCATTTATTTTACAGAAGTTATAAACAGTCCCTTTAACACATGCATCACCGGACTGCATATAAGCGAATATACACGGTGCATTTTTCCGAGTTAAACCTGCCTCCTGCCAGGAAGTTGTATCAGCCAATCAGCTCAGAAAAATCTACCCGTTTGAAAAAATATATTGATGTACGAATTAATCACACACCTTTAAACCAGACCTGTATAGGCTGTTAATCCCGCGCCATCTTTAAGTTCCATTTTATAAGTTACTGTAGATAAAAGCATTATACAACCTTAAAATAAAACAAATGCACAATACAGTATGAAGTCCGTGATGTTCTTTGGCCTAGAAAAGGTTGTTAGACTGTATTTCACAGATAAACCTGCCGGGTAAACTTTGAGTTTAGGTGAATGTGACGTCCTCGACCTACACCCAGCAGCCTCTACGCTCTCTGTGAAGTCCTTAAAAGTCACGAGTCCCAAAGAAAGACATGCCAAGTGGTGCAGAGAGGAGGGCATGCTCAAAGAGACGAATGAATGAGGAGGGAGATGAATAGCAGAAAAGCAGCCAGGAGCAATTTCGGCTCTTGATAAACAGAAGATGACATGCCTCTACGTTTGCTTTTGTTTTGGTCCTCGGCTCGCAGCTATCTAAGGGTTTGAGTGTGTATAAGCATTCAACGGTGGGTGGGTGAAGTGTTTTCATGATGTCCAATGTTGTAAAAGTCTCCGGACTAAGACGTCGTGGTGGACTTTCTATTATTTGGCTCCATCTGAAGGATTTACACAAGATTTACACAAGACGTTTTTCTGTAAATCCTTCCTCCTGTTTTTACAACGTGCAGCATGATTCATTGTCCGTCTGTTGTTACAACCATGAGACAGAGAGAGGGGTCAGAGGTCATCCTCTCCATAGGAAACTCTGATAAAGGCTCTGCTCATCCTCTTATAGGCTGCTGTAGTAGATCTAATGTGACACGTGGCTGATGTCACTCACAACTGATCTGAGTTACTAAGCCTGTGGATTCTTTTATTTTCATGTTAATTCACAGCACGTTGTGCTGCACCCACACTGGACCTGAAACAGGCCAACAAAGCCTCATACTTTGAGGACCAGAAAAGGTTCTGAAACGACCCAGATAACTGTCCGATGTTGACGCAATTTCTGAAGCACATTTTCTCTGTAATTATACACATTTGTAGCTCCTTTTTCCTGTTGTACATCCATCCATCCATTTTCTTCCGCGCAAAAAAGTTTGTACGCTCGCTTGAGGTGTTTTTTTCCATTGTCGAAAAAGAGTTGATGTGCTAAATGTGATATGGAAACGTCTTTGCCGAAAACGTTCTGGCATAGCGAACATTTAACTCACATGACTGATCAGCTGTTTCCGCTGCTGGCAACTTCCCAGATATATATTTATATTGTCTTCGTCTCCAGACAGTTTACCACGCTGGATTTAACATGTGAGGGTGCAGGTCACATCCACGTGGACCCTCCGTTGTTTTCTACTTTCTCATTTCGGCTCGCTGCGGTTGATGGTTATAGAACGGATATGACGTCACGTTACTCAGACTACAACACTAAAAGCAGTAACTTCCTTCTACATCCACATACTCAAATAAAGCAAATATATTGATTCTGGCATTAGAAAAATCAATTTCAAAATCGTAAAAAAACAAAACACAATTGTGATACATAGGTGAATCATTTTTTTCCCCACCCCTAGAAACTACGCTGTAGCCGAGATCATTCACTCCAAACCAACTGATGGAAATGCACCAAATTCACATTTCTGTTTTGCGACATTTCAAAAGTTTGCTTGACATGTGAATAGAAACATGGTTAATATCTCACTGCATCCACGTCAGGAAATGTAAACATTGGTTATTTTAAGCTTTTAAAACACACAGCTGTTGTTTTTCTGGTGATAATCTACAGAAACGCTGAGCATCAGTACATACTAGACGATTTGTTGTCATTATCATCTGGGAACACAGGCTCTGACTTTGCACTTCTAATTTTTGGTCTCTCGATGATGCGAAGTGACGTCAAATATTCTTCAGGGAGCCACATTTGCCTCTCCCATTATCTCCCTCCTCTACCTGCATTGTAATTTCTCTCCGGTTTGTAATGTCAGTCGTGGCCTGAAGGCACCTTCTTGCCTCACGCAGGCCGCAGCAGAGTGACTGGCATCATTGTGCCAACTTAACAAAAGAAAGACCTGCAACAAAAGAAAGACCTTGAGGCAGCGTTTCTCTGGCTCTTTATAGCCGCTACAGACGGATGATGGAGTGACAGCACTTTTCTTTACCTCTGCAGCATTATCTCTCATGCACGCCTCCCCCCACTGCATGTCTGAGTGCCCAAAACGCCAGAGACATCAAGAGGAGCGAATTAAAATTGCACAAATCATCAAAAAATGTTTTTCTTGATTGTATGTGTGAAACAATGCTGACGATGTACTGTATCTGCAGCGTACAGGAATTGCGAGTGGGCGTTAAGAAGACAGAAGTTGGCATTGACTTTTTCCTCCGGTGTTGCTGGATGAAAACACGGAGGATTATTTCACTCCATCATGAAGCTTGTGTGTTCTTTCGGAGCGGGAAAAGGCAAAGAATGAAAAGGATTGAGGACAAGCAAAAAGCTGAGAACAACCCCGGCCTGTAATGCCAATATACTGTAGATCAGCTCCGCCGGAGACTAAGCTGTTGATGTTTTTTAATCAGTGCACACGAAATACTCCACTTAATCTTGCATATCGAGTTGCACTCTTTCTGGCGGCTGAGAGGTTTGAGAAACAGGCGGGTGAAAAGAAAAGCATCAGTTTGAATCCCTGGACCAGATGGAGAGTGCAAAGCCGGGAGTGTGAACGAGTAAATCTTTTATTTGTTACCAACGAGATGAATGAAAGTAAGGACGTGTAAAAGCTGAAAAAGAACAAAGTAAATCTGAACAAAGCTCACAAAGGATTATCCTTTACAGTAAAGTAGTGAAGCTGGAGGAGTCATTTCAGTCGTTTTCTCATCTTTCATAGACAATGTAAGATGACAATGGAACACTTCAAGTCTTGGATGAACATGAACATTTCATAAAGTACAAGCCTGGACATAAAAACTGACAGAAAAACATCCATCTTTAAATCCTGTGATGTGCTCCGCTGACAATGAGCTGAAGCTGAATAAACCTGGTCAAACATTCAACGGTTTAAATCAGATCACTTCCACTTTCCGGGTGAACTTTGGATGAATTCAGTTGCCGTAACAAAGCGATTTGGCTTGTGTATTTGCTACAGCGATAAATCAGCTGGGCTAATATATTGGCCTAAATTACCTTTTTGCAGATTAGGGCTGTCAAAGTTAACGCAATAATAACGTGTTAACGCAAATTTGTTGAACGCCACTAATTTCTTTAACGCTTTAACGCAATCAATCTTCCGAAGGTTGTAGCGGGCTCAGCTTTAAAGCTAGAGTAATGATACTGGTATCATATGAAACTAGAAAACCTAATGAATCCATTGGTATCCCAGCTTGTCATGAAAATGAAAATGTGTTCTATGGGTACCCACGAGTCTCCCCTTTACAGACATGCCCACTTTATGATAATCACATACAGTTTGGGGCAAGTCATAGTCAAGTCAGCACACTGACGCACTGACAGCTGTTGTTGTCTGTTGGGCTGCAGTTTGCCATGTTATGATCTAAGCATATTTATTATGCTAAATGCAGTACCTGTGAGGGTTTCTGGACAATATTTGTCATTGTTTTGTGTTGTTAATTGATTTCCGATAATAAATATATACATTCATTTGCACAAAGCAGCATATTTGTCCACTCCCATGTTGATAAGAGTACTAAATACTTGACAAATCTCCCTTTAAGGTACATTTTGAACAGATAAAAAAATTTGTGATTAATCGCGATCAATTATGGACAATCATGCGTTTAATCTCGATAAATCTTTTTAATCGATTGACAGCCCCACAAGAATGTGTTGAAAATACATTGTTTGTCTATAAGAGAGCTGACTCTTTCTTGTTAAAGGTTTTTTTTGGGGAGTATTTTCTATATCCGAATCGAGAGTCTCAGGACAGATTGTAAAGCCCCTTGTGGCACATTTGTGATGTTGACTTGTGGCACATTTGTGATGTTGAGCTATATAAATAATATTGACTTGACTGTTTATTTTTCAACTGTAAAATCTCACTAAATATCCTGGTCACAAACAAATTTAAGGGATCTAGGGCTGCACGCTCTTAGCCGATTAGTCGATTAATCGGTTGTTTTGGTCTTAGTCGACTAAGATTTCTTTAGTTGATTAGTATTATTTTTTATGTTTTTTTCATGCTAAATGACTTATTTCCAGGAAACTTCTGAGCACATCTCTGGTAAACACACGATTTAAAGTAGTGTTTTTGTGTGATTCTTTGTGGAGAAACTCAGTTTTAAAAATCTGTCGCCTAAATCAACTAATCAATTAGTCAACAAAATCGTATGAGTGTTAGTGGAGAATTTCTTTGGTCGAGGACAAACCTAAAGGGTTCCTTTCTTAAAATGTTTTATCAGATTTTTTAAACTCTAAAATATCAAATTTGGTATCGGGCCTCAAAAACTCCAGTATCTGTTGGGCTATAGTCTTTGCCATAAGGAATGGTCACTGAGGCTGACGGGTATCGTAATATCTGGAGCCATTTGTTGAACTAAACGGTCATCTGTTGTTGAAATACATCTAACGAACGATGGCCTTAACATCAACCTATAGTATCATTAAATCATCCAGAAGACTCAGCGGTTTCTATGTTGAAGTACGTTGAGGAAATCATTGGAAGAAAACTTTTCAAATGTGAATTTACAACATCTCCTCTGCTGTCTTCGTTTTCTTTTTTTCCAGGAAGTTCCTCACAGCTGGACGTTGGTGTGAACACAGCTGGATGAGAGCCTGAAGCCACAGTAGAGTCAATGTGACAGACATGAAGAACCTGGACCAGTATGGACGCAGTCACCTGGAGAGTCTGGGTGAGTCCGGACAGACGAGTGATTGTAGTCTGCTTCCATAAAGACTCCACAGGTGTTAATGAAGCAGACGGTTTAGCTTTGCTTTACTTTATTTCTTCTTTATTTCAGCTGCAGTGTTTTTTGTGACTTCTCTTTCTCCTAGCTCAATAAAGTTCTGTTTGTTTCTTGTGTCTTCCAGTGTGTGCAGCCCTGCCCAGTCTGGTACTGGTTCTACTGGGACTGCTGGGCTCGGTCCACGGCTGTCCCGGTGTCTGCACCTGCTACGGTAACACCACTGACTGCTCTGCTGTCGGCCTTCTCTCTCTGACGCCCATCCTAGCACAGCTGGACCAGGACTCTCTGATACTCCGGCTGCCCCAGAACAACCTCTCCTCGCTGGGCACCGCTGAGCTGTCCAACCTCAGCCTGGAGCTCCTGGATCTTTCTCAGAACCACTTTTCCTCCCTGCAACCTGGAGCTTTCACGGGCCTGAGCAGCATGCGCTTCCTCAATCTCTCCGCTAACTACCTCGGGGTTCGCCTGGTGACCTCTGACCCCAACAACAGCACAGAGGTCCTGCTGGGCTTGAACGGAAGTCAGGGGAGCGCTGGCCTGAGCAAGGAAGCGTTCAGGGGGCTGTGGCGGCTGCGAGGGCTCGACCTGTCCTCCAATGGCCTCCTGTGGCTGCCCAAAGGCCTGCTGGATGGGCTTCAGAGACTCGCCTGGCTGTCCGTGGCCAGCAATCGGCTGGTGGCCCTGGACCGAGTCACCTTCGAGCCCTTGGTGGGGCTCCAGCAGCTCCGGCTGGCGGGAAACCCCTGGGAGTGCGACTGCAAGCTGAGAGACTTCAAGCACTGGATGGAGTGGTTGATTTACAGGGGTGAGCAGAGCTGTTAGCAGGCCTCTCCACATCTCAAATACTCTGATGTTGATAGGTTTCAGTTAAGACGGTACCGGAGCGAATCACTTTGTATTTTGAGTCTGTACTTCAAAAGCTGTCTAATCGTAGCAATTAATCTCCGCTCTGCAGGATGGATGTATGCTGAGCAAAGACATCTAAGAATATAATGACCTCCATCTCTCTAAATCCTTCCCTGTCTCTCCCTGTTTCTTTCTTCCTCCACTACATCTTTCCCCTCCCTCCCCTCTCCGTCTGCTTTATAGATGGGCAGGTAGATGCGATGCAGTGCAGTCTCCCAGGGGATCTGAAGGGCAGGGACATCCGCAGCGTGCCAGCAGAGATGTTCAGCTACTGCCTGCAGACTCCGACCAGAGAGGGCGCACCGGGTTACGCCACCCGGCCTCCCTGCCCGCCCGGCCGCATCAACAGCAACGACGACTGCATTCGCCAGCGCTACCGGCCCGTCAGCGTCCGCCGAGCGCACGGCACGCAAATAGTCGCGGGCGTGATCTGCGGCACGGTGTGTGTCATGATGGTGGTTGCGGCGACTTACGGCTGTGTCTACGCCTCGCTGATGGCGCGGTACCAGAGGGAGATGAAGAACCGCGGGCAGCCTCTGATGGCCGAGTCCGGAGCCGACACAGACCTGGAGGACGGGCAAATGTCGTCGCCGCCCTCGCCGGAGGAGTCGCCGCCCAAAGAGTCCTGCGGCATCGTGCATGGGTATCGAATCAGCAGCTTCTGACCCGCTGCTTTTTGCTGATTTTAGATGCTTCCGGGACGCTTCTGCTCCTCAGCGCTCATCAACTGACGAGACAGCGTCTGGAGGGAGGAACCCTGCAGCTCTGTGATTGTGCTGAAAGCGTCTGGGCGGGGACCGATCGTACAGCTAATGGAGCGCACTAGATTCAGTGACACTGGAATGCTGCAGCACTTCTTTTAATGTATGGATGCTCTGTGAATTGTTATTCCCTGCGCTGCATCTCTCAGCCAGCTCTTAAACTCCTCTGAAGCTGTTGTTTGGCACTTCTGCACCTTGACTTCCCTTCTTCTCTAGAAATAGGAAACAACCTTTTTTTTGTTCAAGCTGTCCGTTGTTGTATCTGAGCCCAACAAGCACAAGATCCAAAAGTACAAATGTCTGTGAATCTGTGAAATGTGACATTTCTCTTGTTGTTTGCTGCACCCATTATCTTGTTTTCTTGATATGTGTATTTTATGTTATCTGTAACATCCCCACTTTGAGAAATAGTTCTTCCTCTGTTAAGTTGAATTCCCTCCAAATAAGAACTCTGTTAGAGTCCTGCTGCTGTCAGGGAAATGCTGCTTTAAGCTTCATCACTGAGGTAAACTGCATTCAAACAACATTAGAGCTGTGCTGCCACCTAGAGGGCAAGCTTTGAGCTACAACAGCTTTCAATCCAGCACAAACAGTTTATTCCCAACATAGCAAAGCAAGAGGTACTGACTGAAAGTGTGTGTGAGCGTATCAGCTCATATATACGGTAACGTCCATGTGTTTTCATTCATTTTGTCCAGATTTTCTGTGATAAGCACATGCAATATTGTCTCAAATCCAACTCAAGGACTGTTAATCATGCTGAAGATAATAAACTCTATATTTATCTAAACTGCATTTTTTTCTTATTAAAACAACAACGACCAGGAAACCACATCCGTTAAAATAAGAGCCAGACTCACAAGATGAAATGAAAAGAGAGAAAATTCAAGAATTCTACATCGATGTTCTGAGATTAAGACAAATAACACGATCAAGTGAAGACATGAAATCCTCTCCTGACAGGTCAGGCTGAGGAATACAGATGAAGTTTCATCAGCTCTCATCTGAATCTACGTACGTCATCTGTATTTCTTTTTCAAAACAAACTAAACAAAACCTTACAAAGCCATCCAGTCATTTTCTACAACTTTTAAAGTTTTTTTTATTCTATTCTTCTCATATACTCAAAAATCCTAATGACCTGTCAGACCTGTGAAACATCACAGTGAAGTCTAATTACAGCTAATCCTTGACTCCCGACGCTGTGGATCCATCAACTGTTTAACTAGAATTACTGTCTCGTGGTTGTATGCCTCCGCCAACCAGTCAAGTTGCAGTTTGCATCCATGTCTGTCCAAAATGTCATCACTTCGTATACTTTCACGAGAATGGTACAGACGGACGGACGGACACGGCGGTTGCCGGCACTGAAGCATAATAAAAGAAAGATAACATCTACTGCAGGTTCTACCGACAGGCTCGCAAATAGGTTGTTGTCTCTTTCAGTCAAGCATTACAATATATTAGGGCTGTCAAAGTTACCACGATAAAGGTCCCTTGACCTCTGACCTCAAGATATGTGAATGACAAGTAACACATTTGCAAAATACCTGCCTAGCAGCTAGTTTGGCACGCCCTCAAACACAGCTACTTAGAGCGGAGTCTGAAGAGTAAACATGTTCTAGTAGAAACCTGTTCTCTTTAAAGCTAAACCAAAATAATTAAGACTTTATAAGACTACATTTAAGACTTTTCGAGACCTGCCAATACTGTGTGTAATGTTTGTGGTCTTCTATGTTTCATCAGGCAAAAGTTTTTGGAAACCGTTTTGAAAAACAGAAAGCTACAACATATCCAAGACGTCCAATAGATGATGCAAATATCAGGATAACATTTAAAAGCGTGTTTTGAATGAGAGCTGCAACAGCCTGACTCACCTCCGGCCATGGCGGTCTTCCCTTCGGACGACACCGTCACTGCTGTGGTCCCTATCACGTACTTCACTCCTGTTGAGAGAACGTTCACCTCGGAGTCAACCGATTGGGGACATATCTGATGATAATGATAATATTCTACATGTTGAGAGCTGCTGAGGAGACGGACCTTTGTCGTTGACGGGGTAGTAGAAGAAGCTTCCAGGAGTGTTTTCCACGGCCAGGCGGTACCACAAAGGGAAGTGATCGATGGTGAACAGGTTGTCTTTATCAGTTGGCGTCAGAAACCTTCTGTTGAGAAGAACACAAGACAACATTTTACTTTGAAACCTACTGCGGAATTAATTCAACCAGCCTGAAAAGACGTAGTATGTCATCCCTGGATCGTAGCATTATGATCAGTTTTTCTACGAAGCTCAGGTGAACTACGGTGGATACCAGTATCTTCACTCTAGTTTTAAAACTGAGCCGCTACAACCTAAAAATCACAAGTTGCGTTCATGCGTTAAAGAAATTAGTGGCGTTAAAACAAATTTGCGTTAATGCATTGTTATCGCGTTCACTTTGACAGCCCTAGAATAGATATATTGATTGATAGTAATCAATGATAATTCTATATTATATGAAGCCATAACACTGACAGTTTTTTTTTTATGGTTTGGTTCAGTATTCCATGTTACTATCGTGTTCACTTTGACAGCCCGACTTGATATATTTAATGTTGTTAAGAATAGTTAAATAAATGAAGCTACAGGATAAATAGAAGGCTTCAAATAGACCCCGTTATCGGCATCGACCGATACTGCTTCCTGTGAGTTTTGATCGGCCCCAAAAACCCTGATCGGAGCCCCTACTGTGAACGGTTTGTGTTGATCAGCTCTAAATATGAGCTGGAATGAATGTGTGAAAGTTAAGCAGGCTGGTTTTGTTTGTTCAACTAAATTCTTTTCGTCTTTGTCAATGTTTTTATTTCCTTGAGTTTCTTTTTGCTGCACCATGAGTCAGATGTTCTGAGCTGAACAAAGTTAACTGAGAATGCTGCCTGGTTCCAGTCTTACTTTGCCACTCTGGTCTCCACTCCTGCGTATCTCATCATCCTCATGAGGCCGGCACGAGTACCGAGGAAGGCTGTCTCCATACCCGGCTCCACCCTGCACACACACAAACACAGACACACACACACCAGACATAAACACCAGTCAGAGGATGGAAGGTAAACAAAGACTCAGACTCAGCAGCTTTAACGGCGCTTCAAGGATTGTTCTTCACCATTAGACGAGTCAGATAAAGCGTTTTTTGATGAATGGTTAATATTAATGAAGGACATTTCCTCTTTTGAATATTTAATCACAACTATTAATAATTACCAAGTTAAGTTTTATGAAGTCTGGTCTCATTTTTTATATGTATATAAATAAAAAAAGATAACATAATGAAAATATTCTCATTTATGTGGTATTTTATTTATATTTTGTGCCTCTCTTTTGGTCTGTTGTCTCAGTTTTTCTCCTTATTTTACTGATGTTAATTTTGGCAGCTATAATAGATTTAGTCTTTAAATTTTTTTTTTATTAGTTTTAGTCACATTTTAATCATTTTAATCCTTCATAGTTCTTGTATAGTTTTAGTCAACGACAACTTAACATTTTTAGTCCAGTTTTAGTCACTGATAAGTCATTTCTTTTTCGTCAACATTTTTTCTCTCTTAATTTGGTTAGCTTTTTTTTTTTCATTTAATATTAGTCCTGTTTTACCCACCGGTCCGTTATGAGAGCCTATCCGCCCCCTCAACATGTAAATAAATGCGATACTCAACCAACCGAACCCGACCCGACCCGCAAAATTTATGCATTATAGTAGCACAATTTTGTGTTTGAGACAGAGAGAGGGGAAAAGAATGTAGAAAGTGACAAAAATAAAGAGATTTTGGTAAAGTTTTTATTTTTAAAACTACATTTTAGTCTTTTTTGGTCCATGATATTGCATGTTTGATATCGTCACCGTTAGCGTTTAATGACGTCGGTGCCGTCTCGTCATAGTCTCGCCTTAATCATGGAAGAGAAAAGGGCATTGACGAACATATTTCGTCATAGTTTTTGTTACCGAAATTAACACTGTGTCAACTACTACAGTATATGTGCCCAGATTAGTTTTGTTCCTTTTGCTTTGTTACCTGCTCTTCATTGACTCACTGTCATATGTTGTTTTGTGTGGCATTATGTTGTTTATCTATTGGAAAACTTTAGAGACAACTTCAAGATGTTCCATGCTTTTATTCATTTACTTGTCTGTGTTTTTAATTGATCTCTTTTTAAAACACTTTGGTCAATGTTAGTTGTTTTTAAATAAACGAGACTTGACAATCAGGAGTCGAAATCTGCACAATGAAGGATCATAACTCCACAAACATGAGAGGAGTTTAGTGAGCGGAGATCACAGCAGTGAGAAACTCAACAGCAGTGTGTTTTACTAAAACAATTTCCAGTTCCAACTGTTTGTTGCACCAACATGTTTTGATTCATTCATGTATTTTTGGGTGAACTGGCCCTTTAATGCTTCACATTATCAGGTATAAAATGTCTCACCTGTCGTTGAGCATCAGGGCGTTCCAGTAGGCCTCCAGCGGAGCCGTCACCACGGCGTCAAACAGCGTCTGCTGCAGCAACACCTCGTCACCTAGGCAACGGTCAAACAACAGTTCGGTCAAACAAAGGAAACTTTTAAATGAAGGTCAAATAAACACTCGTCAGTCTGGACAAGAACGGATGCGTTCATTTTCTTCTTTAAGGAAAATCTTAACTTAAGGTATTATGTGCAATCAGCCCGATTCTCATTTTGTGTCTTTTTTCCAAAACCTGTTTTATCAAAATATTACAAGTCATCATAATTTGTATAAATATAAAATGGAGCTAAAACTTTATGTGTTTGTTATTTCAGTATGAGAAACTTACACTCGAGGTCTGGCTCCTTCCCCAGCAGGTAGCGGATGGCAGCCTGAAGCTGGGTGTATTTCCGGTGGCTGGGGTCGATGTCTGTCTCACAGTACGTCCTGAGGAAAAGAAGTATTATTACCAGGATTAACTGCTACAGGAAGCTGCCTTGATGCTTCTGGGAGTTTGATCTGATATACAAAGTTTAGGGAATAATATATATTTGATATATGAGAATAATGTCAGAATTGTGGGGAAAAGATTTTAGGGAAGAGAGAGACTTTAATTGAACAAATCCTGACTTGCTTTTTCACTCTTATCTTCTTTTTTCTATCACACTCAGCTTGTACTTTATGGTACAATAACACAATAATAGTTTGTCATTTACTGATCCATTTGACTCAATAATCTGTGTCTTCCTCACATATAAACTGATTAAAAGGTTCAATTGTTGAAATCTACAGTATTAAATATCAGTTCATGTTTCAAACTGATGACTGTGTGGTTTCATACGTACCACTCGGTGGCAATGCTGAGGTCTGGGGAGGTGAGGTCATGTAGGCCTGCGAAGGAAGGTACAAACAGTCAGACTTTTCCATGAAAACATACAGATTTTATTCTTTTTGCTTCAGTTTAAGAAGCTGTTGTGCTGCCTTGGAAATGTGGTTAACTATGGATTCATAGGAGTGCTATAAAAAAGAATAAATCTGTAAAATAATAAGAAAATAAATGTGGAAATAAGGAATAAATAGAATAACAAATAAGTAAAAACAAAAAAATGGGAACAGGGAGAAGCAAAAGCAATTGGGAAAAGAATAAGGAAAAATAAAGGGATACAAAGAAATAAATGAATTAACCCTTTAAAACACCATAAATAATGACATAAAATTAATAAATATTTTAAGAGTAATTTATATGCAAATAAATAAAAATATCTAAAAAAAATTATACAGAAATACATTAACAAATAAATTAAAATGCTTCTAATTATTATTTTATATTTTGTTTCCACATTTTTATATACTTATGTAATGTGTAAAATTATCTAAAATTTCCTTATAATTTTACAGATTTATTCTATTTTTTAGAAGCTATTAACTCCATAGTTAATAGCTTCTAAATCATGTGTATGAGAGTGTGTTTTTATATGCCTGAATAGAAACATTCACGACTAAACAAGTTCAGCACCCACCTACACATACTGGAGGTGAGCGTGCTGATTCATTGTATTTTCTAACCAGTGGCAGCATCAAATACAGCCGTTGATTTAAAAGGTCTGTGCAGCAGGGAACTGTTGGAAATCCTACCTTCCTCCACAGACACATTTCCAAGAAACATCAGCCTCCCGTGACCCCTCGTCAGCACCATGCCGAAGCTGCAGAGACACAGAAGAGACAGGTGAGACATTTAATAATATAATATAAGGTGTGAAACGATGCCCTCTAGTGGTCAAACCACACATATACAACTGGATGTTAAGTTAAACTTTACCAAAACCGCCTGTTATTGTGTGACTTTGGTGAATCAGAATTAACCCTTTAAAACACCAAAGTCACACAACAACAAACTAAGAGACTGATGCAGCGGTAGACCAGCAACTCCCGTGATCTGAGAATTAAAATTACTGTTTTTGTCAATGGAGTCTGGTGGCATTGAAGAGAGCATAGATAACAACCTCAGTTCCCCGTCAGAAAGGGCTGCCTGACAGTAAGGTAAAGTGTTCAAAATATTCTCAATATAGCATACACTTAAACTGATATTGATTATTTTAGGTGTCCAAAATGTGTTTTGCTGCTGCCCCCGTCCACAGCAGTACGTTGCTTTGCTCCCGTGCTGCGACTCCTGTTTCTCCAAACTCCACTTCAAAACATCTTAACTCTTCCTTTAACAAAAACGTACTACATTAATTTAATTGAGCAGGAAGAGATGGATCAAACATACAACTCTCAGTTTAGCGTCTTCAAAAAACAAATTTAAAGATAAAAACAGTCGATTTACCTGAAAGGAGTCTCATCGATGTTTGTGTAGAAGTAGTCGTTGACGAGGAACAGAGGACGTTTCTGTTGGGAGGAGAAGGGAACCTCATTATGATCAGGATCAATAATATATAGAGCTGGATCTCCATCGGAGTTAATCAAACATCCAGGCTTAAGCAGCTGGTTGTGTCTCTACATGGTGTTCATTGATCTGCTACATTGTTTCTGTCTCTGTAACACAACACTTGATCACTATTTGATCTGATAAATACTGATATGCTAATGCTAGCCTCTGGTAGCACCTTTAGCTGGTGACAGTCAGATAAACAGTGTTTATGGTCAGCTGACAGAAAGCAGCTGTGTTCAGACAAACTTTGCTGTTCAAAAGAATAACTGCTGTCAATCACATGAAGACCAACCAGGAAGTCTTCTTCTTCTACTACTAGAATAAAGCAGCAACATTAACAAAGCATTACTGCCACCTACTGAGCTGGAGGGAAACTACAGGTGTGTCCTAATTCCATACTATACTGTAAAGTCTACATTACTACATGCTCTTGTGCAGTGGTGGGATGTAATTAAGTACATTTACTCAAGTACTGTATCTGAGGTAATTGAGTATTTAAGTGTTCTGCTACTTTCTACTTCTACTCCACTACATCTCTAAATATTGTCGATTTTACTCCACTAATCTAAGTTATGAGAAGAAGGTTTGTGATAAACTGAAGGATGAAGCGTTTCTTTATGTGTTGAGAAAATTACCCCCTTCTCAAAATCAAAACTGTTTGTGATTAGAAACTTGAAACTATGACAATAATCTCAAGAGTCAATAATTTATTGCCATATTAACCAGGGCTGGGACGATACACCTATCTCCCGATTTGATACTATCATGATACTTGGGTGCTGATTCGATATGTATTGTGATTTTTAAGTATTGTGATTCAATATCATGATTTATTGTTGGTTTTGTTAACTTTTTAACAAAAATCTAAAGTTGAATCATACACTTCTAGGGACTTTTACTTTGGAAAATATCTAAATGAATCCAGTAAAAATGTTTGATTTTCAACGTGTATGTTGTCAGAGATGTCCTGAAGTCAAATATATCAGTCATTGACAGGCATTATTTATTAATTTTTTTTTACAGCAACCCAAAAATCCCTCACAAATTAGTGGTATTTTCTTTTTAATTTATAAGGGACATGTAATGTTTTATACTTCTGGTGAATATAATCAATCAATCTTATTTCCATATATGTATTTTGTATATAGAGTTCCCTTTGTTAACACCTTATTTTGAAAACCAGACGTAGTCACATGTGTCTACTTCCTCTAACTTCTCCAAGGTGGTCTCTAGCTCTCCCGTCAGCTCCGTTCTCTTTATACATCCATGGTCAGCTCCATCGGGGCTGTTTGAATGCATTTAACATAAATGTCAGTATATGGGTGCTCTACAGTTGTAGCGTCGGCCCATTTGACCACGGAGATGAGAGTGACGGCCGGCTTGACCGCACGGTACCGCGATGTGTGAAACCCAAAGTGTTTCCATACTTTACTGGATGTGTAGTGTTTACCACGTTGGGTTTAACATGTGAGAGTGCAGGTCGTATCCACGCAGACCCTCCACCTTTTTCTACTTTCTCATTTCGGCACGCTGCGGTTTGTTTTGGTTGACGGATACGGAACGGATATGACGTCACGTTACTCAGACTACAACAGTAAAAGCACTAACTTCCTTTAGCCTCCACATACTCAAGTGAAGCAAATATATTGATTCTGGCATTAAAAAAATGTATTTCAAAATCGTAAAAAAAAACGCTATACACAGATGAATTAATTTTTTTCCCCACCCCTATTATAAACCGCAGTTGATGAGGAATCTGGTGGTGTTATATTAAGATACTGTGATTAACGCTCTGTGTATTCATTGATTCCTCACCCCTTTATCCACTGATGCTCTGATGCTCAGCCTGCTGTTGCCGGTCTCCCCCCTCACCATGGCCGTTCTCAGCTAGAAACAAGACAACAACAAGTTTAATATAAAGTCAGATTAGATTCTTCCTCCCAGACTGTAAAAATTAAAAGTGAAGACTCTCATCCACTAGTTACCTTCTCCTCTGTATCCTCCCACTCCACCTCAGACAGATCCACACTATTGTAGTTCGGCTTCGGCTTCAGTTTCTTTCCATCTTTATACTGTAGGACAGAGGACAACCCTGTTACTGTGAATTACTGTATAACCGTCCTTATAAATACTTAATAGCGTCTCCCCTTAATGTACCCTTCAGGATATCTGCTGCACTGTAATATTACATCTGTTTCTCTAAATAGAGCTCTAGTAAATCTGTCCTCTTCAGTCATGTTGAACTCACCAGAGGTCGAAGGTCAGGGTGTGCCAGGATGTAACCGTTGTTGGTGATGAGGAAGGCGTAGCCGTGAGCTCCCAGCTGTGGAGGAAGAAGAAGAAACACATGGAAGGCTTTTATTGTGAAAACTAATTTCTTAGTTTGGATAAAAAAACAAACCAGAATACGGAGCAAGAAGAACTTTCCTCACCATGTATCTGGGTGCCAGCTTCATCACCTCCATCAGTGGGATGTCGGTGCCTACCACACCCAACAGGATCCCATGGGACAGCTGGAGAGAGAGGCAGCAGGGTCACTATATAATACCACGTTATTATAAAGAGTTTTAGACATCTGAGGAAATCACCCCTCTGATCAACTGACTCTGAGGCCCCCTTCACACCTGGTATTAACATGCGTCTCCAGTGACCTCTTGTGATCGGACCTCATTTCCCTGCTTTATATGCAAATGAACACGTACATCATTTCCATTTACATAAACTTAGTTTAAGACTTGGTGAAAAGTTCCTCTCCTCCTAGCTAAGCCTGAGATGAGAACTTTGTTGCTATGGCAACAATCTGTTTGAAGGTCAGTTAGCTAACTATTTCAATTGTTTATCCATTACTTTTAGCTAACTATTTCAACAGTTAGTTAGACAGACAGACAGACAGACAGATAGATAGATAAGAGTTGACACTGACCGTTTCCTTCTTCTTGCTGAAGACTGGCATGGCCACTGAGGTCATCAGCAGCAGACTCTGAGCTTTGGTGGTGAAGAGCTGAGACAAAGAAAAACAATCAGGACAGTGTGTCGTTATTTTTATTAAGCACACTTTCAAACATGAATGATGGATCGAGGAAAAGATAGACATTTAAAATGGTGGGGCAGAGCATTGCTCTCTAACGGACTAACGCTGAGAACTGACGCCATGTTCAAACTATGTTACCATCTATATTCTTTGAATTTTCTAAATAAATCATATTCTTCATCATCTACACACACATATCAAATAATGTTTATAGATACTATAACTACGTGCAGCTATAATAACTAGTGCAGCTCTGAGGTTGAACTCCAGGTGGTGATGTAGGACTACTATGGTTCTGTGTACATTTAAACACCCTGGTGGTAAAAGTACTACAATCAGTAGAATCTAAACCAGTGGTGCTCAACATGAGGACCATGACACTCTGGGAGGTCATGAAACAGTTTAGAGGGAGTCGTCATATATGTTATTATATAATATATGTAATTTTGGTGTGTAAAATGTGTAATTTTTCATCGAAATCTGAATCTTTTCTCTTCCTGTAAAGTTAAGTCTAGAGCTTGTGTTCTTCTGTACATCAATAAACAGCTGATGTTTGGAAACTCCTCTGTGAACTGTGTTAAAGGTTCTATATATGACATTCAGAACCAAGAACACAACGAGATAAACAACAGTATAAAGTTACGCTTTCGTGAACAATGTCAAGGTACTTATACAGTATAGAGTTATTTAGTAACATCAGTAAGGGCTCGGTGAGGAGCTATTTAATAAGTCCATGTATTGTAATTATTAGCTTGCTAGCTGTACTGCTAACGCTAGTTACCTAAAACATCAAGTAAAACATGCTTTAGGTATCTAAAGTTTGATGGTCTCACTTGAATGTTTGGGACACTACTAGCAAACAGCTGACTACAGTTTATTTCTTTTGAAGAAAGTGTATTCTTTGAAGGTCGCCTTCAGCTGAACGCTTCAAACTGCAGAGAAGCTCAGAATACAACACACACAGAGGGAGAGTGACTCCTCTATACCTTTACATAGGAATGTCACGTTCTCTTTCGGTGGCCTTTTATAAAATGAGTAGTGGTGAAAATGAGCCTACTCTATTCTGTTATATCCGATCCGGTTTGCCGGTTTGCCGTTTTGGCGTATCTGACGGTGAGACTGGAACCAACTGAAACTTCGCCCACGTGTCAAGCGTGTAGGAGAACTACGGTGGCCAGCACCAAAACATAAATGACCCTCTCTAGAGCCAGTGTTTGGTTTGTGCGTTCTGGGCTACTGTAGAAACATGGCGGCTCCGTGAAGAGGACCCGCTCCCTATGTAGATATAAACGGCTCATTCTAAAGTAACGAAAACACAACGATTCTTATTATCAGGTGATTATACACTAAAGAAAATATAGTCATTAATATTATATTCCATTTCTGCCAATAGATCCCCCTAAATGTTACACACTGATCCTTCAAGTGTGAAGTGAAACCATGAACACAAAGATTTATCTCAGTATTAAAACCACTTTCAGAGAGTCTGAGTCTTGTTCTACATGTTAAATCCTGTTTATCTAAAACTACTTCTTCTTCTTCTTCTTTACCTTCTTGGTGCTGGGAAGCTGCCGGAGCGATGGAGGGAAAGGCCCGGAGGATGATGGGAGAATGAGTCGAAAAACACAGGGAGGAAGCAGACAGACAGATGAAGGTGCAGTGATGATGATGATGACTTAAAGGAGTAGTCCACCCCAAAATGAAAATGTAGAAAACGCTGTATTATTTCATATCAAGATGCTTAAACTATGAATCCCTCGCATACATAATGAACTGCTCCTTTTAAGCTCTCTCATTGGCCGGCTTCGGCTCACCACAGTGTCCATGTAGGCTTCCGTCCAAATTATGTCATGGTCGTGGTTGATGACCATTGGTCGGCTGAGCACGTGCAGGTACTCCATGACATTCTCCTGCACGTCGGCCAGTGTGGAGATGTGTGTGTAGTAACCTGAGAAAACACATAGAAGCATGCAGTTTATAAAGACACACACACACACACACACACACACACACACACAGCTGACCTTTGTTGTTGCAGGCGATCCACTTTGTGTTTTGAGCGAAGGTCATCTCTCTGCCGATCAGGTAGGTGAAGACTCGCACCTGAACAGAGAAAAACGCCTTTTCAACAGCAGAACACAAAACAAAGAAGCTTCATACTAAAATATGACCAAATATACTTCAGAGTGAAATAAAGGCTTGTCTCTAATATAAGCCTGCTTCAAATAAAGGCCTGGTACCTAGTGTTGTACGGTATACCGATACTAGAAAGGTATCGCGATACCCTGCGGTTAAAAACGGTACAGTACCCCGTTTTATTAGTACCGGTACTTTAATAATGACAGTGTTTTAATACGAGCTGTGAGTTGCGTCGATGTGCGACCGTAGCGCTCCGTTTTAGAGGACGCCGTTAGGATTGGGATCCCGCGGGAGCAGGCAGTTATAACTTTGCTGCTTCAATAAATAAATTGTAGTGATAACCAGAAGGATGATCAACAAGTGAAGTCATAATTTTGGTATCATGACAACATTACTGGTACCCTCTGCAATTAGTTAAAGGAAACTAATTTAACTTCACTTTGTGATAACAAATGTGCGCACAGGCACGCTCGTGCTAAAAACACCCAGTTACAGCAGTTCATTTCACTGGTGAAAGGGAGCTGATTTTGCAGAGAAATCCCAGTTAACTTGTGGGGAGGTTCGGATCTCCTTTTCTGGGCCCTCGGCGCTCGTTCTCACCCTGCGCTCAGGCCAGTTGAACTCCTCAAAGACGGACTCAAAGTCTTCCATGGCTCCGTCTGTGATCAGCATGATGGCCTGGTTACACATGCTGCCCTGACCGTTCGCCCTCGCCTGCACACAAACACACAGTTTATATTCAGAGCAACAACTTCAAATGACTCTAAATTCAAAACACAATACAAGAACCATATATACTCCTGCAGGGATTACAGTACAAAGCGGGAACAGTCCGAGGGCCACAGAACTCCAAAGGTTCACTGTGTCAACTGGTTTTAGAAACTGCTCATTTGAATTCAAACCTACACAATATACACAACACATCTTCTTAAGCTAAATGCTTTGTAACATCCTGTAGGAGTCAACAGTAACAGTGGTGAAAAAATTAAGACCTTTAAAGTCTTGTGTAAAATAGAGTCAAATTTCATGTCTTTTTGTTCCTGTGATCATTAAAGGACACAAACCTCATTGAGGATTTTGAAGGATTCCTTCATGGCGTTCTTGATCTTCGCTTCCCCTTTAACATGCAGCTCCTCCACCAGCTGTTTAAAGTGCTGAGAGACAGACAGATTTACAACATCAGTAGATTGTAATAACATGAAGACTGTTTTGGTTTTATTAAGCCAGATTTTGAGATATTTGTCTCTGAGACTGAAACGTCCAGTTTTCAAAATAAGGTGTTAACAAAGGGAACTGTTCATACAAAACACACATATATGGAAATAAGATTGATTGGATTATATTCACCAAAAGTATAAAACATTACATGTCCCTTTTAAATTAAAAAGAAAATACCACTTATTTGTGGGGAAATGTCTTTATTCTTTGATTTTTGGGTTGCTGGAAAAAATCTAATAAATAAATCCTGACAATGGCTGATACATTTGACTTCAGGTCTGCTCTGCCTACATACATGCTGAAAATCAAACATTTTTACTGGATTAATTTAGAGATTTTCCAAAGTAAACATCTCTAAAAGTGTATGATTCAACTTTTCCCCATGGTCCAGGGGAAGCATATATATATATATATAATATATCGCAATACTCGTAGAATGGCAATAATTAAAAATCTAAATGGCTATTGAATCGGCACCCAAGTATCGTGATGTATCGAATCGGGAGAGGTGAATCATCCCAGCCCTATTTAGAATATTTTCACCCCTTTACCTCGCCAGCAGACAGCCGTTTCTGACGGGCAACTGAAGCCGTTAATCTATGCTCCATTCAAAGCCACCAGACTATATTAACAAAATCAGTAATTTTAACTCATTTGTTTTAATGTGTGACTTTGTTGAATCCAAATTAACTCTTTAAAACACCAAAGTCACACAATAACACAAAAACAAACTAACCGACTGAGGCAGCGGTAGACCAGAAACTCCTGTGTTCTGCGTGGTAAAATTACTGTTTTTGTCAATGTAGTCTGGTGGCTTTGAAGAGAGCATAGATAACCGCGTCAGTTCCCCGTCAGAAAGGGCTGTCTGACGGTAAGGTAAAGTGGTGATTGATTATTTTAGGTGTCTAAAATCCGTAATCCATAATAATATAATATATATAATATATATGGTAATACACTGACTATGGAGAAGTACCTCATACAACCCCACTTCAAAACACCAGTTATCCATTTAAGTAAAAGATCTGAATACTTCTTCCAGCACTGAGTTAAAAACTTGACTAAATGTTGTCACTCTAAAGATCTCAAAGTGATGTTGGTCCTATAAAAGACACACAGAGCTCCAGGTTGACCTGCTGTGGTTCCTCATGTCACTCCAGGACGTAGGCCAAGAGGTTGATCTGACAGTGTTGTAGAGGGGTATTCCTGTCTGTCTCTCTGTGTGTGTGTGTGTGTGTGTGTGTGTGTGTGTGTGTGTGTGTGTTTTGGCTGCTAAGACGCCTCGTCAGCTCTTTAAGCCTCCATGAAGCAGATAATGGTCTTACCTCTCTGTTGTCTAAGTCGGCCTGGACCAGAGTCCCTTTGAAGCACGGCTCCACGTAGCGGACATAGTCAGTGTACTGAAACACAGGAGGAGGAGACAGGTTCATGAGCAAACAGCAGTCACTGGTTCAAATCCGGTAACAGTAGCCTCCCAATGCATGTAATGCAGAAGTGAAAAGTACATTTACTCAAGCACTGCACTTAAGTACAATTTGAAGATACTTGTACTTTACTTTTCATGTAACTTTCTACTTCTCCTCCACAACATTTATCTGACAGATTGAGTTTTATAAATAGAAGATTTTTGCACACAAAACATATTTATAATTTTTCATGTAAAAACCATTCATGGTTCTAGATTTAATAAAGTTAATAATGTTAATGTATTAGCAATAATGTTATTTGATTAATTAATTAATAATTAATGCATGAGTAACAATAATTTAATGATAGAATATACAGTATAATAGTACAACAGTCACAGTTTAATACTTTAACTACATTTTACTGATTATACTGTTGTACTTTTACTGAAAGAAAATTTTCAATGCACAACTTTATTTTACAGTGTGGTATAGTGGTAGTACTTTTATTTGTAACAGAGTACTTTTACAGTGTGGTATTAGTACTTTTACTGTAACAGAGTATTTTAACAGTGTGGTATTAGTATTTTTACTTGTAACAGAGTATTTTAACAGTGTGGTATTAGTACTTTTACTGAAGTAACGCTGAATTCACACCAGGCAGCGGCCACACTTCTCCACAGAATCAAACGGTCACAGCTCGTGGAGGTCGGGGTGGCCGCCACAGCTTTTCATAGACATTGCATGGCAGCTCGCCGCAGGCCACACTTCACCGCTGCTCTTGTGTGAATTCGAATTGGGTCGTTGAAATATGTGTGCGTGTGTGCGTGTGTGTGTGTGTGTGTGTGTGTGTGTGTGTGTTTGTCTCACAGCGATGACATTGACGAAGTCGTTCTCTCCCAGCGTGTCCAGGATGGTGTTGATGGTGTGTTTGGCGATGGTCATCTTCAGCCCCTTCATGCTGCCGCTGATGTCCACCATGATGATGATGTCTTTCGGAGACGTGGCTGCCTGGATGTACCTGAACATAACATGACAGAAGACTCATTATTTATTCATATAACAGTATGAAATGTATTCATATCACACTTTTTATTGCATTTCATAAACAGAGTGAAAGTCGACATTCCTGTGGAATTCCAAACTGTCCAACATCAAATACATAAGACATTATGTGATAAATAATCAATAGCAGTAAAAACAGTAAAACATTAAAATCATCTGAAAAACAGAAACGTGTCGCTCTGAGTTCTTCCAGCTCAGCTGCAGTAAAACGGCGTGACGAGGCGTTCAGGGACATATGCAGCTCTCTGGTATTATTTAGAAATGCATGAACAGTCGCATATGGTGCCATGTGGGCAGCAGTGACCCGGCTAAGGAGCAGCTTATCGTCTTTTCCAGAGGATCAGGACTCTGGCTGGCCGCTGCTCAGCCGACACACCGCCAGCAGCACAACCACCGCCAAACACTGATGTCACACTGGGATGATCTCCCTTCTTCTATTGTGTTCATTTATGTTGTTCAACGGTAAAAATAACCGACACATTGTCCCAAAATTAAACATCAGTTCTGCTGACTCAGCTTGATGGTCATTCTTGAGGTTTTAGTTTGTAATTTGCGGTTTATAAAATATCAGTATCAAGTGTCAGAGTTTAACTTGTGATCAATGTTCCTCTTTTCAAATGCAATTTTCCTGCGTTTGACAAAAGGATTTTAGAGACTTTTCTTCTTCCAAAGTGTGTGCAGCATTCGTGACGGATTTACTCTCTTTTGTACCAAAATGAAGGCTGTCAATCAATTAAAATATTTGATCGCGATTAATCACATGATTGTCCATAGCTAATCGTGTCCAGACCGTCATTGTCATGTCATGTTATTGTTTATATATGAGAAGTTGTTGTTGGACTGAACTCACCAGTTTCTGTTCCTGCAGTCGAAAGCTGCGACGTTGTTGGAGTCTGGAGTCCATTTAATACCTGACAGAGACACATGGAGAGAAAGATGAAATAAATGAAAGATAGGAGGCGCCATCATGAAATAAAAAAATATAAAAATTTCTCCCTTTTTGGTTTCTAATTGTTCTTCAAATTAGAACCAAGTATGTGATTTATGGGGCAGATATGTGCTGTATGCTCGAGCAGGACAAAAACAGGACTTTCAGTTTACATTTGCAAACACAACTTCAGCTCCTCTCTGAATAAGAGAGATGAATGTTAAACTGACCGGGGTAGATCCTGAAGAAGCCGGTGGAGCTGCCGAAGAACTGCCAGGTGAGCGTCGGATCCTTCTGAAAGTTACCGATGAAGACGTCGTTTAACGCCTCCGAGTTGTAGATGGCGTTGAGGATGTTGGGATCTACAGTTGGGCAGAAACATCTTAAAAGCTGAACCTTACAGGAGGTGTTTTATACAGATGTGAAGGACGACCTTTGACCTTTGTTGTAGACGTTGGTGGGGATCTGGATGTCGCTCAGCAGCGTGTTCACCAGCTGGTTGTTGAAGTGTTCGTTCTCCTCCAGAGGAAAATCTCCGCCCAGCTCCACGTTGTTCCCGTCCTCGTCCACCGTGTTGATCATCATCGAGTTGTAATAATCAAACTGACAGGAGACAGGAAGTAGGACGTCGACTTTTAGAGAAAATGTTGGAACAGCTTGACTGAGGAGCTTAACCACACCCCCATTCTCTGTTTGAGAAAGAACGTTAACCAAAAAGCAGGAAGTAACGCTGGCTGGAGGGGAGGGGGGAGTTTAAGGTACATTTTGAACAGATAAAAAATTTATGATTAATTTGCAATTAATCACAATTAATCGTGATGAACTATTTTAATCGACTGACAGCCCTGTTGTGTTTATATTTAGTTTCTCAGCTGCAGCGTCGACCCAGTTTCCTCACAGGATCAGTGAAGTTTGATCTAATCTATTTTCAGGTGTCAGCTGAAGCTTTAAAGCTGTACACGGTTAGCATGCTAACATTAGCATGCAGTTTAAGACAAATTACAGCTTAGACTAGTTAAACAGTTGATGGATTATCTTTGGCAGGTTTCAATTCTCTGCAGGTTTCAGTGTTGAGTAAAAGTAATAAAAGGAACAACATCAACAGCTGTAAGTGTCCTTTGAAAATCAACTGGTTAGTTATCATGAGAAGAGCACCGACCCGCATTGTAGCGTTGAAATCGTGGTAGAGGTCAGCGTCCTCTGCAGACTCCGCCAACCTCTGAGACAAGAAACAGAAAAGAGTCTTTATGAGTCATCTGACTGCAACAGGAAGAATAAAAACAGTGTGGACCAAGTGAAGGATAATCTGACTGTTAACATCTCAAACTTTTAGGATTGTGACCCTGTAAAATGAAGTAATGTCTAACTTATCATCATCATCATCATCATCATCATCATCATCATCATCATCATCATCATCATCATCATCATCAGGTTACATAAGACAGAGAGCTGTGAGCAACCAAAGCAGTTAAACCTTTAAAACCCTCTCAGATTGTTTCAGTATTTCACAGGAAAATAAATATTTAATATGTTCTATTATTATATTCTTATTCTATTAACCTTTTAAAAAATGGACCTCCCGTGGGCGGCTGCGTACAAGCTGTACAACATAAAGCCATAAATTATACCTTTGCGAAGTTTATAATATTTTTGGTGGCGTTGTCAGAAGTTAAAGGAGGTGTTGTACTGGACTACAATATACTGAGGGGTGTTTCTAATTTTTACATAAATGAGAATATCAGAAAGCATCTTTGTCCTCACCTTCACTGACTTCATCTTGCTTCCCAACATCCGCTCGATTTCATCCGAGTAATCCTTCACCAGGTCGTCTCCGTCCAGCTCCACGATCTTAACGATGGACTCCACATCCTTCAGTTTCTGACATGGAACAAACAAATTTATGGATTCAAGGATCCCAGGAAGAGTAGCTGAGTTAATGTGGCCGTTTGATGATGTTAGTCCTCATAGGAGCCATTTCATTGTAGTGAGACCATTTTTTGAAACATGACCTCAATGTATAAAATGACCTGTGGTGACCTCTAGGATAATCACAGCATCATGAAACTTTACAGCCACAAACTAGAGACCTAGAGCATTCAGAGGATGGCTCTCCTAGCTAGATTGACTATAAGGGTGTTTCTGCGCAGTTTACACAACAGAATTGCTCGCCATCCAATCACAGAAAGATGCAATTCTTGCAGAAATCCCCAAATGTCAAAAGTTTTTGATACCAAATCACAGCATGGCTTTTTCTATGGTGTTCATCAAAAGGTCATGGTGACTCAATGTGGTATTTTAGAGGGATTACTGATCATTTTTATCAATATTCCAGTGGTAAAATATGGTTAAATTTAGCATCAAATCTGTGTAACAAATGGCATCAACCCAAAAACAACTTATAAGACATAATAGAGCAGGGGGATGACCATCATATAGATATAGATGATGTACACAACTTCTATGTGACATCTACTGTTGACCTGCTAGCGCCAGAATTGTGTGTTTTCCTTTACATAAATAAAGACATTTCTACCATAACTTGATGCAGAAAAGGCAGAAATTGGTGCATAAAAAAATTCACCAGAACGCAGGATAAGAAGTGTTTGACGCTCAAAATGTCCTAGGAGGACCCAAAGACCCAAAGAGTGTACAAATGTCACATTGTCGTTAGGGGCTGAGCCCCCTTAGAGGTCTGATCCTAGAATCAACCCTGAGATTTGCCAGCGAGTTATGAATTAATATCTCTTGTTTGTAGCGTAAATTAAGTTATTCTTTAAATCTTTCTTGCTCCAGGCCGTAATCTTGATTTGATCTGCTTTGTTTCAGGGTGTTTCCACGCAGTAATTGAAACAGGTGAAACAGTGAAACTGATCTGACGATGCTGGCACATTGTTTTGTTCTCATCAGATCATTCGGGTTGAGAGACTCACTCTCAGATTAAATCGGCGGCTGTGATGCGGAGATGTGTTTTTGTTTTGTTTCTCTCTCCGAGGTAATCAGGTCACTTTCTCTGGATCAAGAAGCTCGAGGTGGATCAGCCAGCTGAGAGCGAGGAGGGACGGCCCAGTCTGGTTATTTACACTCTGAATCACTCCATTAGGTAATTCACTAATTCCAATTAGTTCAATCAACCCACTTACTGACACCAATACATGCAGAGACAAACATTTAGTGTTTCCTCAGCGGATCTCTCTGATCTGATCTGCAGACATTCACACGGAAAAGCATCATGTGAAACTTTAACTGATGCAGGATTCCCAGGATGATAAATCTGGTGTTTTTGCATTGAAGGCTGGTATTTGTAGAAGAAATATACTAAATTTAAGATGAAACGTTCTGCAGAACAAAAAGTATCGATTGTTGATCCTTTAATGCATAGATCTTTATTTGCTTCTTTTATAAAGCAAAATGCAACACAGAGTGAGTCGTCCGGGAAACATACTTCAGTAGGTAAATGTGTTTGAGATGCTGCCAGCAGCAACTACTAATGTCGGGTACATACTACACGAGAATCAAGCTGATTTTGGGTCTGATTCCTCCTGACGATCGTTAGTAAAGCCCTGATTGTTTGATGGTTCTAAAGATTATCTGTCCAGATGTTCCTGTGGTGTGAGATATGTTAAGAGTGTTTTTTATATCCCCCGATCGGCTCAGAAGTCCATCCTGGCCACACCGATTTCAAATCGTAAATATTAAAGGGACTGTTTGTAAGATTCAGAAATGCTTGTTAACAGCGACACCTGTGGCCGTTAAGTCAACGAAAGTCAGCGTCGGGCTCGCACTTGCTCGCTTTAAATAGACATTAACGAGCATCGCTCGAAACAGTGAGGCGACACACGTCAGCTAAAACCACAATATCACTCTATATTTCACCTGCTTGGCAGTAATGTTCCAGACGGAAGTCTCTCCATGAATCAATGCTGTATATTATCCTTTACATATTCTATTTAGCTTGTTTTATTTTCTACTCTCTTGGATTTTCAATGATTGTATTTAAATGTCCTTTTATAATGTGTTTCTTTTGCACCTTTGTCGTGATGCTTTTGATGTTTTATATACAGTCCTTTGAATTGCCTTTTTTCTGAAATATGCTGCATAAATAAACTTGCCTTTAAATCTGCACACATCTTTGTCTGGTTGACCCATTGGACAGCGTTTTGTTCTCAAAGTACTAAACTACCTAACATCTATTAGTAAAGAAAACTTTCTACAAGCTAAATAGAGATATAGAGTAGTCCTCTCACACATCTGACTGGACACAATCAAGCTTTAGTGGCAGCAGATTATGAACTTTTTAACGATGGTGTAAAATGAAAACAACAACATGGAACCAGAAAGTCAAAAATCAGCAGTTATTTTAGGGTGGATTTAGTGTCTTTGCAGACGTGTTGCTGGGTGGTTTGTGTGTTGTGTGTTTGTGAAAGCAGACAAACTGCAGACCGCCTGTGATGATTCTAAATCTGACAGATAAATGGATGAATGTCTAAAATCAGAACAGGCCACAAATCCTGACGCCGGTAAAGAGGGCTCGGTCCTCAATCTGGGCATTACCATGATCCCTGTGTGTATGTGTGTGTGTGTGTGTGTGTGTGTGTGTGTGTGTGTGTGTGTGTGTGTGTGTGTGTGGTGTGTGTGCTGCCTGGTAAACACAAATAAATACACCGACGCAGACAGACAGACGCTATCGCGCAGACAAACACTCTGCTCCTGTCGCTCTCTGTTCCCAGTTCAACCAGTCTGGTCGACCAGTTTGAGATGCAGCTGCATTTCATGAGCGTCTCTCTCTTTTATCGGTCAAATACAAAATTACATCATATCATCTGAGGTCATCTGATGACTCTAATCCAAAACAAACCGTCATCCTGCTTTAATATTTTAAGGGAAATCCACCATCCTCCCTTTTTAACACCAGAGAAGAAATATACAGAATGCATTTTTACAGCAAAGCCAGCGGGAAATGTTACTGATCGATGATCAGAATCCAAATGTGTCCAGAATTTACACAGAATCTGAAAGTAAATTCATTTAAAATGCAAATTATGTAATCTCTTTGGGACTGGATGTTTGTAACTGAAATGCACCCTGGGAGTTGTAGTTGACTCCTCTTTTTTAGTTGTAAACTTTGACTTTTTACCAAAGAGATAGATATTTTCTAACACAGTTGTTCATCTGTTGTACTGATGAGAGCTCCATCTAACGTTGTCTACGCCAAAAACTATGAGGGCGCCTAAGATGTCTCTCCTCTAACTTCAAAACTCTATTGGTTCTCGGGCTGTCAACTGGCATTCTGGGAAATGTAGGACACCACTAAGTGAAACTAAAATTATACTTCCTGCGTCTGCACAGCCGTGAACATCAACATGTGGACCATGCCGACACTCAGACACGAAACAGAATCATTGACTTAATTTACCTTCTGCAGCAGCAGGGAGCCGGAGTATTTGGTTGTGAATTCTCGAAGCTCAACGGAGAACACCGACGCCCACACCTGCACCCTGAAACACAGACAGGCCAGGAGTCAACAGCTACAATCAACATGAAGGATAGAACCTGCAGGATACAAGGATACAGTATTATCTGTAGTGGTGGTCGACGTGTAAACACAACGGTGGACACAACGAAGAAAATACATGCTATAAATAATACATATAGTTGTAGTTAGGTACGTTTTATTTCCATGTCATGGCAAACATTTGGCCTTTTCCACGTGTGATTGCAAGACACTCAAAATATTAGGGCTGCACCTGAATCAGATTTGACTCAGATTTGGCTGTTCAATACGAAGATCTGACTATCCATTCTTTTTGTTTTTCTTCATATAGCAGGCTATCTGGCAATCAGAAAATCTATTGACCTGAGTTTCAGTGATGTTTTCTGCTTGTACTGTACTGTGACTGTGTGTGTGTGTTTGGTGTATCAATGTGTGTAAACAGTGAGTTTGTTGGATGCGTTTGTCTGTCTGACAGGTGATGCCCTGCGGCAGCAGCAGCAGTGAGTTACGGCAGAAAAAGGCAGTTAAATGTGACGGTGATGAAAGAGATTTAGATAATCTGTTCTTCATCTGGGTCACAGCAGAGAGCTGCAGGTGTCTGCTCAGCACTAACTCACAATAACACAACACACAACAAACACACACTGACAGAGGGACCCCGGTCTCTGTTGGAGGACCTGAGAGGAGCTGAAGTTCAAGGTGTGTCATAAATAATCCTTCATGTTACAGCATTTCTGATCCTTATGTCGTCAAAACACTGAGAAGATCTCTCTGCACATCTAATGCCTACCAAAGAGTAGGAGACTTTAAAAAGACTTTTAAAAGACTGAAGTCTGACACCCTCTCACATCTAAAGACAACGTGTCAGAAATTGCTGCAGTCCTTGAAATCCCCGGTGAGTATGCTATAGCTAGCAAGCTAACAAGCTAACCACTGTCCCTAATGGGGCTATTTGCAAGCTAACGTTAGCTACTGGAATGTTTTCTATTAGCGTACGAGCTAACTGTATAATGATATGGAACGGATTGTGTTTACTCAGCATGTGTTGAACAATGGCGGAGATTATTGATCCATCTGTTCCGGACATTAATCCTCTAAATTCACAAACACACACAGGATGTGAGTTTAAAAATGCATTGTGTTTTCCCCCCCAGGTTTCACAATATTCAGCAGTGGTGGGAAAAAATGATTCACCTTTGTGACTTTTTTTGTTTTTACAATTTTAAAATAGATTTTTTAATGCCAGAATCAATATATTTGCTTCATTGGAGTCTGTGTGGAGGTAGAAGGAAGTTACCGCTTTTATTGTTGTAGTCTGAGTAACGTGACGTCATATCCGTTCCGTATCCGTCAACCAAAACAAACCACAGCGAGCCGAAAAGAGAAAGTAGAAAACGGCGGGTCTGCGTGGATACGACCCGCACCGTCCCATTTTAAATCCAGAATGATAAACACTACACATCCAGTAAAGTATGGAAACACTTTGGGTTTCACACATTGCAGGAAAAGCAGAGCTAGACATCATGGCTAAAGCTGCATGCTAACTCTGTCAAGGACAGGAAACGTTATCGTATAGCAGTAACGTGCGGTCGAGCTCTTCAGAAACAAAAAAATAATGAAATTGTTTTTATAGTTTTGTTACCAGGAACTGAATCAAATACTGAGTTGAATTTATTTAATCTGTGACTCAGAGCTTCTGTTATTTAGCTGCAGCACACTGGGGACAGGATTTACTAAATTTAACAACATTTAACTGCCTAAAGACTGCAGTGGTAGGGTTATTGTTTTCATTTTATAATATCTGGAGGGTTATTAAATAAGCCTGCAACTAACGATTATTTTCATTGTCGATTAATCTGTTGATTACTTTTTTGATTAATCGATTAGTTGTTTGGGCTATAAAATGTCAGAAAATTGTGGAAAATGGCCCAAGATGACATCCTCAAATGTCTTCTTTTGTCCACAACTCAAAGATATTCAGTTTACTGTCATAGAGGAGTAAAGAAACCAGAAAATATTCACATTTAAGAAGCTGCAATCATTTCTTAAAAAATGACTCAAACCGATTAATCATTGCAGCTCTATTATTAAAACTATGTTGGTGTTTGATGCAGAACTAATAACTTATAGAGAAAGTGAAGTCTTGTGTGGTTTTCATTTACAGGTTTTAATCTGTTGTCTTTTACCAGCCCAGTACACTGTAAGGGATGCAGTCTGAGGACACAAAGCTAAATAAATAAACTCGGGATGGAACCTCTTTCAGTTTCAGGACGTCCTCTCAAACCGCTGGTCGCCCTGAAGCAACAATAAATCCTTCAGCTCTCTACAGATTTACTTTTTATCTGAACAAAAGAGCTTCAAACATCACATCCCACTTAAAAATACACTAGTAGAGCTCTTAGTGTGGGATGTGACATGTGGTGGAGATATTTGTATATGAACTCTGAAATCGTATCAAGCTAACAATGTGAAACTAAGGGTCCCTAAAGACTCAATGTACCTGCAGTCTCTTCCATCCGTCAACAATTTCAACTAAAATGCCCCCAAAAAATAAATCCTCCATCAAGATCACCTCCAAAATCTAATCAGCTGATCCTCGGTGCTGAGGCCGATCTGTCCGACAGATTGAAGCCAAATCTGCTGAATGTAACCTGGATACAAAGACGGGCTGAACTCAGATATCATCTAATTTTGCTTGAAGTTACAACCAACTGGGAGAAGGTCAAACATTACGTCACTGCGGTGACGTAATGAAAAAAACAAACAACTGCCAACTGAAACTACAAATCTGTGTCAGAAATGACCGACAGAAGCCCAGAGAGCCACAAAAAAAACATTTTGAGATGATTTTAGGATGTTTTTTTTCTTCCAATATAAACAATGAAGCACCATTTGAAGGTAAGTTTTTATGTCATTCTGTAGCTTCCCAGCAGTGCTCCTTATGTATTCAAATCCAGATATTCACATTTTGGGATTTGGCTTCAAATACGTTTTGCCAAGTGACCTGACTCAGGTTTCTGCATGATGACGCTGCTACATGTACAGTATATATACATCCTTATAGTCAGTGTATTAACGTTACATACAGTAACTTAGATGGCGGTTGGCGTGCTCCCAGTTTGGAGAAGCAGACAGGAGTTAAGCAACGTACTGCGGTGGACGCCACATTAGTTCAGATCAGAAAGTCACACGATAACACAAACTAACTAACCGATTGATGCAGCGGTAGACCAGCGACTCCTGTGTTTTGAGTGGGAAAATTACTGATTTTGAGAATAGTCTTTTTAGGTTTGGCTAAAATATGTTTTTCTGCTGCTCCAGTCAATAGCCGCTCTACCTCCCCATGAAGCAGCAGAATGAAGCAGTTATATGGCTCTCTTCAAAGCCACCAGACTCCATTCACAAAAACAGTAATTTGACCTCTCACAACACGGGAGTATACATACAACCTCACTTCAAAAAAATCTGAATTAACCCTTTCAGTTATTTTCTACAGTATATGTTATGATATTTTTGTATAAAGGCATGTTCACATAGAAAACAACACTACATTAAAGAATGAAGCCTCTTCCTTCCGGCACAAAAACACTCACAAAAAGTTGAACTTTTGCTGCAACATTATCCATTAACACAGCGCTTCGGCCAATTAAATACACACAAGCACACATTCCTGGTAGATGATTGTGTAACTTGGACGTCATCTTTTTACTGTTTACCTGATGATTGTGGAGACAAAGAATTAAATAATTGTCTCCAGAGTTGTAAAATCCTGTCTGATAGTATTATAAACCTCTGTTACTCAAACTGGACTTCCTGGATCGTATTTCATCGTCTCACCGGTACCTGAAGAGGTGCAAATAAAACCCCTCCAAAGTCCTCCAAACTAAAAGACTAAATGAGTCATCTGTCATCGCCTTCCGGCACACAGTTAAGGTCACTGGAGACATTTTTCTACTTTTAATATTTGAATTACATTTTCCTGATTATACTTACATACTTTTCCTTGTAGGGGTGTATTTTTACTCTGTGGTATTAGTACTTTTACATGAGTTCAGGATCTGAATACTTCCTCCACCTCTGTGAAACATTCACCAGGGTTTAAATTCCACATCAACCAAATCTAAGACCAATAATTTTCATTTTGTCGTACAAACACAATCTCTCTAGGTCTTTACTGTATCTCTGGTTGGTAACCAGGTGACATGGCGGTGTGTGTCCAGGCCTGCAGTGGTCGGTTGGACAGGCGAGCGGTGAATGTGGGTCAGGGTAGAAGGTGACCGGGCCGACGGGGCGTGGCCGGTGGCCAGTTAGCCATGCCGGCACACAGATGGCGATGGAGGAGGGAGAGTGTGTCCTCCAGGAAGCTGCAGTGCTGAACGACCTGCTGCTGCTTCACGCTAACGCTGCCTGACAGCTTCATGCTAATGAGGTTGTTAGTATGAGACACTACAACGGGAAGAACACACGGACTGTCTGACAGGTGAATTCTGGGAAGCACAGTTTAAATATGTGGGCAAAGGAACAGTTACTGAGATGGATTTTAAACAAGAACAAATAAAATGTTCCTGAGATTCTTGCTGCTTTGACGAGCTGTTGATTCACCACCTATGATTAAATATTTTAAATAACGTTAAAATCTATTTCTGACGGATATAATTTATGTTTTTCCAGGTTGTTCTCTGATCTATGTTGTTGTTGTTTTTAGATTCAGTTCTTCTGGTTTATTTTGTGTTTGTTGTGACGAGTGTGATGTATGGTGCCACATATTTCTTTTAGGGCTGTCAAAGTTAACGTGATAACATGTTAACGCAAATTTGTTATAACGCCACTAATTTCTTTAACGCACTAAAGCAATCGATCTTTCATAGGTTGTAGCGGGTTTTTAAAGTCAGAGTGAAGATACTGGTAATATATGAAAATACGAAACCTAAGGAACCCATTGGTATCAACCGTGTCATACTAGCTTGCTGTGAAGGAGGCTAAATTATGCTCGAAACTTACGCTAAAGCTTTGCGAGGAAAAACTGGCATGGCCATTTTCAAAGGGGTCCCCTGACCTCTGAACTCAAGATATGTGAATGAAAATGGGTTCTATGGGTACCCACGAGTCTCCCCTTTACAGACATGCCCACTTTATGATAATCACATGCAGTTTGGGGCAAGTCATAGTCAAGTCAGCACACTGACACACTGACAGCTGTTGTTGCCTGTTGGGCTGCAGTTTGCCATGTTATGATTTGAGCATATTCTTTATGCTAAATACAGTACCTGTGAGGGTTTCTGGACAATATTTGTCATTGTTTTGTGTTGTTAATTGATTTCCAATAATACAAATATACATACATTTGCATAAAGGAGCATATTTGTCCACTCTCATGTTGATAAGAGAAATAAATACCTGACAAATCTACCTTTAAGGCATATTTTAAACAGATAAAAAGTGTGTGATTAATTTGTGATTAATCATGATTAATTATTGACAATCATGCCATTAATCTCGATTAAATTTTTGACAGCCCTAATTTATTTTCATGTTTTCTTGTTAGCCTCCTTGTGAGAGTTTTGGATCAGGAAAGTGAGGATGTTTTGTCCAGTTCTGACCTCTTCAAAGGGCAGTTTGGAGGTTGGCGTTAGGGTTAAAGTTGGAATACGGTTCAGGTTAAAGACATGTAGTTGTGCTGGTTAATGTTAAACTCTAAATTAAACAGCCGATATGAGATAATTTAAAGCAGTTGGAGACAGAAGCACCTGGAATAATTTCTCTGCTCAGTCTGAGTTGTGGACAGAAACAGAGGAGAGCAGATTTCAGAGGGTCCTGAGGGAAAACTGCCGTCAGCTGACACAAACTTATTCCCTCAGGAACGCCGTGAAAACACAGTGCACTCTGGGAGTTTGTTGTCTGAAGCTTAATTTATCTGGAACAAATCCATCCAATCAGGACTATTTTCTATAAGCTTTACATGCACACAGATAGACATGTTTACAATGTGAGCTGCTCAGTACAGAACCCCTACCAGGGTCCCATTAACGGCATAGTTGGAGCCACCTTCAGGATTTTTTATGTGTCATGGACCAACTGCTGCATGAAGAAATAAGATAATAACAACATGATGCTAATCTCCAAATGGTCTGCATGAGTTATTGTAGATTTAGCTGTAAATGTAATGTTTTATTGGATCAATTCAAAGTCCAACTGAAATCACTTTTAGTCAACATGTTTTTTAAAATGTATTGTTAGGGAAAAAACAAAAAGATTTTGGGGGAAATCGGAAATTGGAAATGCTCCTTTACTGTCTCAGCAGCAGCGTTTGACTGACAGCAGCTGGCAGGCTGAGCTCCAGCAGGGGAACGAGAGACAACGTAAACAAATTTGTGCTGTAATGTTTACATGCTGTTTAATGTGCTGTAGCTGAGCAGCTAGTTAGCTAACTAACGTTACAGTGAATTTTTTTCCCCTCACTGTTTGTTTGGTTGCTTATTCAACAGGCTAAAGAGCAGGAGAAGACCTGTGTTTATGTTTTGTAGGTTAAATAAGAAGGAGAGTTTAGCAGCAAAGCTAATGTGGACAATCATGCAATTAATTGTGATTAAATACTTTAATAGATTGGTAGATTGACAGCCCTCGTAAAAACGTGCATATAAGAGCCATCATCGCTCAGATTTGAAAGATATTGAATAATGAGAATTCAGCTAATGATGTGTTTTCATCTGAATGGATCTTTGGCAAAAAAACAAAAACATAAGTAAATTGAAATATCCATGTTTGCATCCATACTCTGCTCTCAAGATTTCCTATAAAAAATAAATAAATCTGCCAATACGGTGGGATAATTTCACTACCTCACTGACCTGTGCGTCTACATTTAATTACAAACTCATGCTGTGCAGCCAAACATTGTTCAAACTCGTAGAACTTTATTTTAAATTCTTTCTGGAGATCCAAATGTTTCCAAAGATACAAAATATGTTTAAAAGGATGCACAAGACATCTAGAATATTTCCATTTGATGGGACCCTTTAAACCTTAAAGTACTTCAGGGTGAAAAACCTGCATGTTATTGGGTTTAATCAGTTTACCAACATCGGTCTGTGTGATTGTACGTGTGATAATTATGGAAGATAACGGGAGCTGAGATCCTGTAGAGGAAGTGAAGAACACTTACGTCTCCGGTGGGATCTTCATCTGAGCCTGAGCTGTAATCCACAGGCAGATAAATCCCAGAATCCTCAGGAGCCCCCTCATTCCTGGCATCCTGCCCTCCATCCTGCTTCCAACACCTGACATCAAACTCCTCCTCGCAGCTCTGACTTTTAAAATCTTGTGAGGCGGTTTCACAAACTGGGATCAGCTCTGGAAGTTTGAGAGTTTCATGAAGAGTTTGTAGGAAACGGCTTCCTCATGTTGGCTAAAGGGAGTAGAGGAAGACGGTGGTCACGGCGGTGGGCTTTGGTACCTGAACGCTCTCCGTCATGTCTGGATAAACCCGTCCTGCTGCCGGCATCTTCTCACCGCTTCCTGTTTTAGCTTCTCATCCTCTTTATAAGAAACTTCCAGACGATTGTGACTTTAAAAAAGTCATCCAAGACAAACTGAAAATCTAGTTTTGGTGCAACAAGAAGAAGAAACTCTTGAGGTTAAATATGAAAATTATTCCTTCTCAGAGACTCCACAGGAAAAATGTGATAGTTTCCAGGTTTTTCCTGTTGCTCCTCATGAAACCAGGACCAATGAGTGGGTTAATTCCTCCACCTTGCAGATATTTAGGAAGACATGAATCCGGCAGTCTGCAGCAGATTTTGCAGCCGCTCGCCTCCACTGTCACCCAATTTGCAAACGTAATCCACTTGGATTAAAAACTCCTCTTCCCCATGGAGAGAGAGAGAGAGGGAGAGGGAGACGAGGGGGAGTGAGGGGAGGGATTGGGGCAGGGGATTGGACGAGGGCTCGGTTTTATCTAAGAGGATTACAGCGATTTCTGGAGACGGGCTCTCCTGCAACCAATCAGAGCAGCCGGAAGAAAAGAAACCCTGAGGTTCAGTTTGGCTGCTGAAAGAGAAAGAGAGACAGTGAGAGAGAGTCGGTGAAAGAGAGAGCGCGAGAGACGGCGAGCGGCGGCGAGAGAGATATGGCGAGCAGCCAACAGTGACATGATGCCACGACACACAAACACAAACACACACATACAGACAATGAGCTGAATATTAACACAAAATTAACACACACTCCTGTGTGCACATGAATTACACTTCACTGACTCCTGTGGGGGGATTCAACCTTTGTGTTTGACTCATCTGAACTTCAGCAGCTCTTGGGTCAGTGCCTGGCTCAGGGGCAGCGGCAGGTTGATACACACACACACACACAGGTTTCGGTCTACACCCTGCTGGACCAGATCGACCGGGACGTTTAATCCAATCTGATAAAAACCTAATTAGAGGCAAAGCTGTTGACCAATTACAGCTCACCACCATCCCTGCTCCTCATCATCATCATCATCATCATCATCATCATCATCAACTGCTGCGATAATGTCCTCGGCAGAAAAACGAAAACATGGGTTGTTTGTTCAACAGCAGGGCTCTAGACTAACATTTTACACTGGTTCCACCGTGGGCCTAACTTTTTTTCATTTAGGTGCACTGTCATCCAAAAATTTTCTCCGTGCCTTTTGGCGCCACAATAATACATTTTAAGCATTTTGTCAGTTCCCATAGGTCTACACTAGAGATGTCAGGATACCAGAAATTTAGTCATCGATACCAATACCAGTGAAATTCCATGATTTTCGATACCAATTTGATAAAACAAACTGTAAAACAATAAGTCCACCACGGCACACCACGGTGCGATAACTGAGGCACCCCCGCCCACACCGCTCGGAGCTGCCGCTGACAGCAGCCCACCGAGTCAGTCCGTGTGCACGTCGGCTTGGGAGTATAACCGAGTAGAGATAGTTAGAGGAGAACATATGTAAGGTTAGGCCGATAATGTCTCTAGTGTTTGCTTTGGATATAAGTTTTACTTTGTGACGGTACTTTTGGAATGCTAATGTTGAGCCGGTATCTAGCTGGTACCAGACTAAAACTTATTGTGAGAGACTGAGAGAGGAGACATGAAGTGAAAATTACTGAGTGACTTTTCTTGGAGTAAATATCACATGACATCACATTTGGTTTCTTCATATTGATTCTGTGTCAAATACAAGATTGTTTACTGTTGATGTCCTAAATTAGTTTGACCTTCTTATTTAAAGTAGATCTGATATTTAAAGCCACTTACAGTCAGTTTGAGGCCTCAGATTCTCAAACAGTCGGCCAGACTTGACTTGCAAAGTCATTAAAACCTGAAGAAGTAATAGTAATAATCTAAAGCTGCACCTCATTCATATTAATTCAACTACAACTCACTAAAGTTATCAGGTGTTCAGATGTTAAGATGCAGCTCTGCTGGCAGCAGTTTGGTGGTTTCACACTTCATTAATTATTGATCAGTCACAAGAATAACCACAGAGTGATCAATAAGATCAGAGTGTCAAAGAAGATCTGACGCTTCACCGCTGTGACCGAGCGCACTGCATAATCACGTTCACACTGTGTCCTTATTATCATCATCATGATACTCATTATGTGTATCGATACAGCTCTTCACTAAACAGATACTAAAACTGATCAATTACAAACTGAAATCAAACCCAATGAGACGTTCTTTGTCTACTTAATAAGCCTCTAAATTATAAATAATCTTAATAGGAAGGATGGGCATAATTATGATTAATATATTATCACAGCTCTGTAACACACATGTTCCTGCCTCCTGTTATAGAAACATAGTCAACTCATGAGTCAACAGCTCCCTCTAGTGTTTAAACACATCACACACAACCATTATCAACAGTTAGACTCACATGCAGCTACTAGTGAGGACCCACATCCCCAGGATCCAACCTGAACCTGAACCTGGTTTCAACCCTAAAACCCTAAAACCAGGTCTACACCCTCACATAAAAAGCCTTTTGAAGAGGTGAGGAGCAAACAAAACGTCCTCAGTGTCAAAGTCTAAAACGCAAATAATCCCAAACACACCTAACACTATAAAATCCAGAATCCAGTACACCGTCATCTCAGAAGTACTCAGATCTTTTACTTGTAAAAGTAGCAGTAACATTATGTAAAAATACTCTGTTACAAGTAAAAGACCTGCATTCAAAATCTGACTTACTAAGTATTAAAGTAAAAATACTCGTTGGGCATAATGGTCCCTTTCAGAGTGTTACAATATATATATAATATTATTTGAATATTATTTCTGAAGAATTAACACACAAACAGCATTTTAATGTAACAAATAAGTATATGTACAGTATATAAACTATAAACAATGTGTGATTAATCGCAAATTAATCAAACATTTTTTACTTTTTTAAGTATTTAATTCTCTTATTCTCTTATCAAAACATCATGGGAGTGGGCAAACTGTGACTTGCCCCAAACTGCATGTGATTATCATAAAGTGGGCATGTCTGTAAAGAGGAGACTCGTGGGTACCCATAGAACCCATTTTCATTCACATGTCTTGAGGTCAGAGGTCAAGGGACCCCTTTGAAAATGGTGGTACCATGGTTGGTACCAAGGGATTCCTTAGTTCTTCTACCAGTATCTTCACTCTAGCTTTAAAACTGAGCCCACTACAACCTAAAAATCGCAAGTTGCGTTAATGCATTATTCAAATTAGTGCTGTAATTAGTTGCATTAACACATTATTACAACTGTTAACTTTGACAGCCGTAGTATATAATAATGCTATCAGTCAAATTCATCTTTAACTTTGTTTATTGTGCGTTTTGTCTCTTTTTTGGAAAATGAATTACACTCAAAATACGAGTGTAGGGATGTGGAGAGAGAGTCTGTAACTATCACTGTTTATATAAAATGATTTAAGAGGCGCTGGATTATTTACACAATATACAGTATATACAGTACATATATACAGTATAACACATGTATAATGTGTATATTTGCATTAATTCTGCTGAGAACAGAAGTTATGAAACAGAAATCAAAGTGTAGTGAAGTGATGGATCAGGTTTTAAGACACAAACTGGTGTCATCATTTTTATGATCCTGGTCAAGAAGTTCAGGCGACTCCTCACAGCAGCACATTCCTCACTTGGACTTCTCAGAACTGTGTGTGTGTGTGTTGTAAGGTGCTGATGAGGTTGGTTCCAGGTCCTGGAGGTGTCGTGGAGGATCTGGTAACAGCGTGGTTTCAGTGTCAGAGCCGGGAGTAAATCACATGGTTAGTGTGCTTCACTGACCCTTCACTGAAAATCGGAATGTCACGAGAGATTCCGATAACATTTTTTCCTTCCCAATACCGATTCAGATACCTGAACTTGTGGTATCGGCCGATGCCGAGTACCAATCTGATACCAGCGTGATAAAAAAATATATATATAGTTATAATAAAAAACGATTCCGTATTCTCTTAGATGCCTCCTCAGTGGACAGTCTGGGTGCTAATTTGTCCTGCAGGGTGCAATATTCACACACCCTACTAGGGTGCTGCCACCCCTGTAAACAGAAGCCTTACATACTGAACATATCGCCGAACATATCGCCGTTTTACTTGTTGGATTTTCCACTGTGAAATATTGCCAAATGACTGACATTTTCCTCGCTCTGACTACCGTTACACTCTCCACTAGCACCACACTGTTGTTGTTTGCTAGCGTCACGTGACAAACTACCTGCAATCAGTTCTTGCACCATCCCTCGCAGGGAGAGAGGGCACAGCGTGCACTAACTCCACGGCTCCGTGAAGCGGTGAGGTTTGGGTGAGGGGTACTATAAAGCTCACAGCCAGAGGCGCGAGCCACCTTCACCTCAGGACAGCAATTGATTTTTGCTTCTGATTTTCAAACTGGAAAAATCATGATGGCTGCTACAAAAACTTTTCTCAGAAAATTTGAGGATAAAAATAAATACGCGATCAGATGCAGAATCAATCCTCATTCTGTAAGACGCAGCTTTAAAAGCTGAGTAACATATAAAAGCAGCGTCCCTGTCCCATACAATAACTGATCACAGCTCAGAAATACTTCTGCACTACGATACGAGTTGTGACACGTAGCGTGACATGCTGGTCACCAAGTGTCATCGGGCTCCTCTCGACACCCACCCGGGGGGGGTCAGAGGTCAGGTGGTGTCCATAGCTACATACCAGTTACATAACCTCCTTCCCTCTCACTTTCAGTAAACACTGATCAGTTACTGACCAGAAACCGCATCGAGTAGCCAATCTTCCCAGAAGCTGTGGCCATTTTGGGGTTTTTTAACCAATGGTATGAAAAACATTTTAAGCCTTTATTACCAAGTTGACAGTAGAGAGTAAACAGGAGATGAGGGGCAAATAATTGACAGAAAATGAACTATTCTGATAATTGATTAATTATTTTTGTCATTTTTCAAGCAACAACGCGCAACGTTTGCTGGTTCCAGCTTCTAAAATGTGAATATTTCACACTTTTCTTTGTCATATATGACAGTAAACTGAATATCTTTGGGTTCTGGACTATTAAATAAAACAAGCTACAGTATGTGAACACTTCACGGTGGGCTGTGAGAAAGTTTTACAGGGATTTTTCACTATTTTCTGATATTTTATAGAAAAAAAAGTAGTAAAATGAGTAGTAAAGTCGTAAAATGAACTATTAGGTGAATCCAGAGTTATTTTCCTCGTCATAATGAACGTGCATCAGACCCACGGGACTGCACCGCCCTGCACATTCATATGCCATATCCGGTTCTGCCAGCTTCCTGCTAGCTGTATGCGGCTGTAATAATGAATATATTGGCTGTAATTCATCACTTTTATTATCTTCTAATACACCCATGGGCTGTATGCTGTAAGCCTGTACCGTGGTGGATGTATTAACGTCTCTGTTCCCAAACAACCGGCTATCGGCCAGTAGCTAGTATTGCTAGTAACATGATATCAACAGAATTTAATGGAGTTGTAGGCTATTTACTAACACGCAGGGCAAAAGCACAGGACACAATCTCTTCTACATCCATGGTCTATTGGACTCCATTTTGGATCCTTGACATGAAAAAGTTTGAGATTGATCTCAAAATGTGTGCTGGATTTTTCTAACTTCCATTTATGTCCATCGCTCACTTTATACGCCTCTGGGAAGCAAAAAGTTTAATAAATAAGTAAGTAAATAGTAATAATAGTATCCATCTTTATATCTTTATTGTTCAACACAGGCCATTTCAGTAGAGACATTAAATATGACAATAGAATAGAAAGTATTAAGTTTTACTTTTGCACGGCTCTTTGTAGGCGGATGTTTTACTGGCGTCCGGTAATCGATTTCAGTCCAAAATGGCGGAAGCATAGCTCTGCTGCTGGGCGGTGATGTTGAAATGCAACAACGAACCATTGACTTTCACTTGTAATCAATATACTGTAAGTTCATTGGTTCAGTTCGCCTGTTGATGATGCAACTGTGACAGAAGAATGAAGACAGCATCATGTAAAGTTCACTGTGTTGGATTACCATTTACGTTTTGAGTCTCTGCAAGTTGAAAGTCAATTAATTGAACTGAAACCAATGGCTGCACGAAAAGAAAGGAAATCTAAAAACTGACAACTGGTGTAAAATAAGTCTGTAACAGGACAAGCCAATGTAGAAGCATCAGTATGAACCTCACACTTCTCAGCAGTGTTTTGTGTGTTTTTAACGGTGGATTTTGTCTCCGGCGTCTCTACACAGCAAACAGCTGCTGAGCTATCAAAGTCCAGTCCATCATCCTCAGCTCCATGTTAACACACCACCACACTCACCACCACTGCTGTGTGTGTGTTGAGGGGGGGTGCTTCATCCCTCTGATATGGAGGGCTTAGCCGGCCTGGAGCACAACAATGGTCGCATTGAGGAGGACGTTGCCCCGCGTGGCCTGGCGTGGATGGAGGGTTATGGAGGGGTTTGGGGGGGTGATATGGGATGTTCTTTGGGGGGGTTGTTATGTGTAGAGACCCTGAGCCCTGCAGCTGTCGCCTGGCACGCTCCGGCCTCGGGGAGAACCGACAGCTCACGTCACTGCCAAGTGTCCTGCTGCGGCCGATGGCGGGGGCCTCTGTCATCGTGGGGCATCTGGAGGGGGGGGGACCAACGACCACCACAACACCACCCTCCCTCCCTCACCCCTGGGCTGCATGTCACCCAGCTGCTTCACCCTCTGATGCCCCCTTAAGATGGAACGTGTCACGGTTTGAGCGTCAAGCCGTTTATGCCGCTCACATGTGATCTGCTGTCGAGGCAGAGCGTCAAAACCAGCAGCTGTCAATCTCTCTCGCAAAGCAGGCGACTCAACAACCAGCTAGTTTATACTTTGTACAAGGGGCGTCCGAAATAGCTCCTCCCTACTCTGTGATGGACACTCAAGAGACACATCTAATGCCTACTATACACTAGAAATCTTTGAAAAGACTGAAGTTTGACACCCTCTCACATCTAAAGACAACGTGTTTTCAGTCAGTTTGTAGTCCCAGACTATAATATTTAGCAAAGACTGGGGATCTTGCAGGGTCACTATTTACAAGACTACAACTAGATTCCTTTAGAGATGATATCACTTCCTGCTCCTGGTGGACATTTACAAGAAGAAAAACTGTTGAGAAACAAGTGGACAGAAACGTACAGTTAGCTCGTAGGCTAACAGCGAACATTCCAGTAGCTAACGTTAGCTTGCATGTAGCCCCGTTTTGGACAGTGGTTAGCTAGCTAGCTATAGCATATAGCCTACTCACTGCAGCTTTTTTCCTCTCCTCTATCGTGGTACAAATGGGAGGACAAATCAAAGAGACACTCTTGTTCACTCCACGACTCCACCAGTTCCTCCATGTTTACTGCTTCCTGTTTGGTGCTGGAGAGAGCGCTCCTATTGGTTGTTGACAATGTTCACGTCATCGAACTTACGATAATATTAAACTTGTTTGATTTTTTCGGAACGTCAAGATGAGACAAATACTGACTTAAGACAGCTTGGACTGAGTTTTATGACCACCTTACACTAAACCATTGAGATTACGGGAGCGCGCCGCAACTCTAGCAAAACTCTCGTGACTTTATTCCGCCATTGGAAATATGTCTGTGACATGAAATCACTTGAAAAGTCGCTTGGTGTAAGGTCGACATTACCAGCATATATTGTGATCTTTCATGGTTTGTGTTTGGTATCATAAAGATTGGATTTTACAGCACAAAAGGTAGATAAAAACTAAACACAGCATTATACAACAACGTGACTGAATAAAAAGAAAGACTATCTACAGTAGTGTGGCATCGCCGTGGTCATTGGCCTTTTGCACATGCTCCTCAGCTTACTGGCTGATCCTTCCACATATTACATCACTCCCGTCCATATCGTGTTGCTCAAAAGTTGAAATATTCACGGCGACATCTGTTTAATTAGAAATCCAGGCCTGATCGATGTGTGCCAAACCGCAAGTGCAGAGGTTTAAACTGCTGCTCCTCCCGCTGCATCAGTTCTTGTTCTCTGTTCCTCCGGCGCTCAGCTCACAGTTGGTTTATTATTTATCTGCCGGCGTTGGGCCAACAGTTGCTGTTCGGCCTCTTGTCCTCTCTGAAGCCACCTGGAGCTGTCACTTCACTTCATTACTACTGCTGCTGCTGCTGCTGCTGCCGCCTCGGCTGCTCAGAGACAGTCTGCAGAAAAAGTTGTCCGTGTTTTCATCTCAGAACTTTAACCCTTTCGAAGTGTGTTTTCAGTTCATCAAAGTTAATGATAATATTTTTAGTTGCCTAAAAATGTCTTATTCGGCGTTGGGTTGTGCTTAGCTCCACCCTCTGGTGTCAATTCTGGTTGCAAAAAAACAAGATGGAGACGGCCAAAAACCAAGATGGTGACGGCCAAAAACCAAGATAATGACGACCAAAAACCAAAATGGTGACGGCCAAGAACCAAGATGGTGACGGCCAAAAACCAAGATAATGACGACCAAAAACCAAGATAATGACGACCAAAAACCAAAATGGTGACGGCCAAGAACGAAGATGGTGACGGCCAAAAACCAAGATAATGACGACCAAAAACCAAAATGGTGACGGCCAAGAACCAAGATGGTGACGGCCAAAAACCAAGATGGAGACAGCGAAGAACCAAGCTGGATGATTAAACTAATATTTTGTAAAATATTTCTCAGTAAGCATGGATTTGAATGAGAAATATGTTACCTCGGCATTATCATATATGTTACCTCGACATCTAGACATCTTTTGACCTGCAAATGACTAAATCAAGACCCACTTGGTGGGATCTTGTAACCACAAAGGTTGCTCACCAACACAGGGTCCATTTAGAAGCCCTTCTGGTTCTTTCGATCACATCACATGACCTTCCTCAGCAGGAGGAGTTTGCCCAGCTGTCACAGATTTGCAGATGTTTGATTGAGTAGTTTTAATTGCCTATACTGATGAAGGTCACCTTGCACTCCTCTGGAAGTCTTTGGGGGAGGAAGGTGTGTTGGAAAAGCCACCAAAGAATAAATGATGAAGAGAAAATCTGACCTGAGGAAGTTCTTTGTCAGATTCAAATGTTACATGGCTTGCGAGCCTCGGGCAGCATGCTGAATATTTTCATCACTAGTATAAAATGACAGTTTGGCTATGAGGACTTGTTGGGACTTGTTGGGACTCGTCCTGACCAAGGAAGAAAGGTCATTCCAACTCTGACGATCTGATGAGCTTCAACATCCGTGACTGCAGCAGTTGTTCGTCTGTTAAACCTTAAACATCATCAGAGACGCCAACACCTCTTCAGCCAGTCTACCTGATCCTCATATCCACCTCTTCTCTCTGTGTTGTCAGAGACTGTAAAGGTCGGGGGCCCTCCATCAAACCTAGGCCGCTCGCCCACCATCTCTCTGTGTGGTCACTCGTAAACTCGTCCTCGTGGCGGCCCACGACGCTGCCACTTGCCTTGCGCGTAAAAACATCTCGTTAAAAAGCCCGTTACCTTCGGACGGCGTGGCGCTCCGAGATAACAACACCTCACAAATACACACACACAGATGGTTTTCCACTTCTGAAGCGAGAGCTCGATAAACAAATCAGCACGAAAACAAAGAGCTTTCACTGCTGATCGACCCCCAGATGCAGTTTCATTCGCCCGTTAAAGGAAGCAAAGGGTCGTGTTATGTTACAGTCGGGTCACATACTGTCTTTACATCTTCACTACAGACGGTAAAAGAGTCTTCTTCTGTGGTGGTTTCATTTTAATGGAAACCAAACGAGTGTGGAGGTTTAAGAGGAAGGGCAGACCAGATCAGGTGTGTGTGGTTTGTGTGTTTTCGTTTGTCACCCAACAACAAACGAAATAAAGTTCTGTGGTTTTAAACAATAAAGAGGTTGAAGTCCCTGACCACATGTTGTTCCACCTCCTCTGTGTGTTTTTTAACAGCAGGTTGAACTCAGATTCCTCCAAACTGAATCAGAGGTCAGTTACTCACAGCAGCGTTCAGAGGCGATGATTCGGTTTGACTGTTAACATGTTTCTGGTGTTTGTCACTTTCTGAATGTTTAAACCAGATACTGAATGGTTCTTCAACAATGTTTAATATTTGGCAAACAGAGAGGCCAGACACATCAGTCACAGTGGTTTTATTCCACAGAAAATCTGCTTCACATTCACATCTTTCTCATATCATAAATATCATGAAAGACACTCATATTCACAGATCTGTGCCTCCACACAATGAATCTGAGCTCTGAGCTCCGCAGGAAGTTCCTTCAACCTCACGATTCGGTTTCTGCTCTGATATGCATTATCTGCTATGACACATTATATAGACCAGGGCTGTACAGTGACATATAAATATATGTTGCATGTGCTACGAAAAAATTGGTCTGTGCGATGAAATAAATGTCCACAGTAGCACCCATGCGATGCACCGATGGATGTAACTTCAGTTCTATAAGTACGAGAACAGTATTGCCGGGTTCACACTACACAAGAATCAAGCTGATATCGGGCCTGATTCCTCCCGACAATCGTCAGCAAAGCCCTGATAGTTTGATGGTTCTAAAGATTATCTTTCCAGATGTTCCTGTGGTGCTGTAAGTTAAGAGTGTTTTTAACATCCCCCGATCGGCTCTGAAGTCCATCCTGGCCGCACCAATTTCAAAACGTAAATATTAAACATGTTCAATATGCATGATGGGATATCCTGTTGTGTGTGGGGAACCCCGAGGACAGCTGATGACGTGGTCACGTTAGAAAGAATGATAGCCAATAGAGAACCAAGCTGACTGAAGAAGGAAGGACAACCACCGCCGTCATGGCGGCCGCCGCTAATGCATGAGCTAATGCTAAACGTGAAGCATAAAGTAGTAGTAAGATGGAGCTCAGAAATGGAGGACCAACTTGTTGATTAGTGTTTATTTAATGTGTCTCCATGACTTCATCTATTCATCCTTCGTCAGTATTCAGTACAAAGTAAAACATCACTAATTCTTCCTGCCCGTCGTCCACCATGTTTGTTTACACTAAAGTCCCGTTTGATCATGCAAGAGATTTTGCGAGATTTCTGGTGTTTTTTAGTGGGGACACTTGTTGTTCATCAATGAATCTGTTAGTGTGTGGTGTTGCTGTTTTGGCTAAATCGTTACTCTCCACACACTATAGAAACAAAACTGTTAAATTGATTAAAAAATACTTAAGTGGGGCCGGCCTTTAGGAGCGGAGGAGTGAGTGACACGCTGCCTGGATGCGGGTGAGAGATGTGATATAAAACCAGATCATCATTTTATTTTATAAAAATGCAGAGCAGTGACAATACAGACATTTCATACATCCCGCGTAATATAACGTGGACCTGCCGATGCGCTTTCAACCTGCGCTGGACCCGTTCATATGAGTCGTCTCTGTCAGTGGAGACTTCAGACAGCAGGGTAGTTCATACACTTTAACAGTGTAAAAATAAACATATCAGTGCTCTCTTGTGGTTAAACTTTGTAGCTGTTTCTAAATTAACCCAAGTTTGTTATTTTGGTCCTGCAATGTCTGCTATCAGCCGACATATCCACCAATTATACAATCTATCTATAATAAGCTAATATCGGCTGATATATCCTTATCCCTATAACCGTTGGGAAACAGAGATGAGACACTACAAGACATCAGAATCAGAATTTATGACTTCATGATAGTAGAAAGGTTCATAGATGAGCACAAAAGGAAACTCAGAGTCAACCTTGACCTTTCCCCTCAGAGGTCAGAGGTCATTTCCAGCAGAATAAAAGCAGCTCCGGACAAAATGCAGCGTTAAACCTCTGGCACGGCCGCTGCCTCCCGCTCTGCCTCTTCAAACTATCAATGAAAGGATTCCAACTTGGCACAACGCTCAGATTCTGCAGATTGAGCGGACGATTAACACACAAGAGGCTCTCAGAGCGGCAGAAATCCCCTCTCTGCTGCGCGGTGTCCTCTTACCCAGCACAATTTTCAGGGGTTTTAAGCGTCTTCCTGTGGAAATCAATATATTCTCTGTGGTGAAAATGATTCACGGTGAAGGTCTAACCAGAGCGAATCCAGAGCTCAGCGGCCGCCCGCTGCTGCTGCTGCTGAAAGGCCATACTTCAAAGTGCTCATCCACAGACCTCCAGATTAACCCCCGAAACACTCAGCCAGCAGGCAGCCATGTTACTGTAACATCCCTCAGTACACATGTGATATTATCTGTGATTTGTTACAATAATCCTACAGAGGAAGTAAAGTCACTGCAGCAGCACAAAAGGATGAAAATGTAAAAGATAAAACAGGCAGAAGATGATGAAGCTATTTTCTTTATGCTGCTCTCATGTCTGAGTTCAGTCTTTACTGTTTAACCCCCTGAAAGTAAAAATGAAGGGTACAAATATCATATGAAACTAGAAAACCGAATGAATCCTTTGGTACCAACCATGTCATACTAGCTTGTCAGGAAGGAGACTAAATAACACTTCAAACTTATGCTAAATTTTGGCGAGGAAAAACTGGCATGGTCATTTTGAAAGGGGTCCATTGACCTCTGACCTCAAGATATATGAATGAAAATGGGTTGTATGGGTACCCACGAGTCTCCCCTTTACAAACATGCTGAGCTGCATCTCAAATTAATCTTCAGGTTCCCAGCTTTCAGATGATGTACACCGCTTCTATGTGACATCTAATGTTGACCTGCTATCTCCCCCTAAAGACCCCCTGTACCCCCTTAAAAAAGACAAAAACTGGTCTATTGTAGGTTTCAGAGGGTTAAGTCAAAGCTGCCATTTAGAAACTGACAGTTTAAAGGTCTGAACTGTGTTTAAGTGAATACATTTCTGTCATATTCTTAAGATTTCAAGCATAAATAGTAGGGATGCACCGATACCAGTACCGGGTCCGATACTGTGCTCATGTACTCGTACTCGCAAAATGGCTCCAATACAACGGCACCGACACCACTTTATGGTGGTGCGGCCGACCTTGCGGGGCCGGGATTCCACCTCAGCCGGCACGCACCGGCCCTCACTTTCATTGCGCCACAGGGTTTTGCTTGCACCCTTTAACTAGCGCGTGCCCCCTGGCGCCTTTTACGTGGGCTGAGCCCCGATCTGGCGGCATGACGTGGTTGAGGCACACAGAGGGCAGTCCGCACCGGGAGCAGGGGGCCGCCCCCGGCGGGGTGAGAGGGCGCAGCGAGCCCATTGTCCACAGTGCGGCGAAGTCCTGGCGGGGAGCACTGTAAAGCTGCGGCCTTCGCTCAAGCATTTCCAAGCCGACCTAGAGCCGGTCGCGGCGCACCGCCTTGTATGCGGTACTCTCCAGCCTGCCGTGTGTCGCTCACACCCTCCAGCTGGCTGTTAACGAGGGTGTTTTGGCACAGAGAAGTACTCTTATCGGTACTCGGTATCGGCGAGTACCCAAATGTAAGCAAGATGACAGAAATGTTCAATATAATCTGATGACTAAACAGTACTAAGTTAACTAAATTAAAAAAAATAGCAGACAAAATCATTTCGGTCACATTCCGGTGACTAAAACTGAACTAAAATGTTTTGAGTTGTCGTCGACTAAAACTAAACTAAACTATGAAAGATAAAAATTACTTAAATGTGACTAAAACTAAGAAGCATTTTTGTTTTAAGACTGAGACTAAATCTATAATAGCTGCCAAAATGAACATGGGCACTCCGTGGTGATTTTATAACCAAACTACTACTGTGTAAATCACAAGTTTCCTCACAATACAATATTATATCAATTCTTTGGACAAACGATATTTGCAGATATCAATCTGCTACTATACGATTTTGATTTGATTAAATTCAGGGGCCTGCGATCGGTAAGAGACAATATCATTATGCCCATTTAAGACATTTATATCAACTCACAAAAAGAAACTAAAATATGATTTGACTATTTTATTACTGGACTCTTCCAGGCATTTAAATCAAAAACAATATTATTTTTAATAAACAGAATATAAAAAGACACCTCCACCAAATCATATTAAACCCACTGGATCAAATATCTACATGTTCAGTGATCAGAAGCAAATTCCTTGATGATCCCAACCTGACAAGAAGATCAGAAAATAGACGGGTTTGTTTAATTATCCTGAGATCTTGACATAATTGATTTCATCTCAATCACAGAATATTTATGTAACATGAAGCTTCAAGAATTTCCCAAGTTGGGATCAACAAAGTACATCTATCTATCTATCTATCTATCTATCTATCTATCTATCTATCCATCAATCTATAGTTAAAAGTCTAAGATGAACACAAAACATCGTCCATGTCGTCTCAGACCGTCATCAGGACGACAGTTTAAACCACGTTTATGTTTCTGCATCTGGATTTTTAAGAAACAGAGCTCTCATCCCATACGCAGATACTTTATCTGAACATTTCAGGACTCTTATGGAGCAAAAATATTTCACTCTTGCTGACATTCATTTGGTTTATTCATAATACCACAAAAACACAAATATGTGTATTTCATCCTACGACAAATGTGGTTTTCCATGAACTTGTCACAGCTGTTGGGTTGACTTTTCAGAGGTCAGGTTTAAGTGAACTTTCTTTGGACAATAAACACAATAAAGTGACCCAGCTGGTTGACACAGTTTGTGGTACATGTAGTCATGTAAAGTGACTTTTTGAACAGATCTTCGTCTTAATCAGTTTGGTAAAAAGATGAAAGTAAAGTTTAGAGATTTAGAGAGACAGTAAAAGTTCAGATCCTGGTCCAGGACCTGGAGGACCTCTGACTGCACAGGGTTAACATGTCCCAGGAGACAGACACACTCACACACTCACACACTCACACACACACACACACACACACACACAAACACACATACGCACACACACACACCGCACCAGTCTAATCCCCCCAAAGCAGCAGCTTTAGTGTAATTCACGCCGCAGCTGTCCACTGCTGGAAGAATCGAGAAATTGTCCTGCACATGTTCAGCTGCAGGAACAAATGTCACGGAGCACAGCAAATGAAAAAACAAGATGGACTCCTGAACCGCACACACAGACACACACACACTCAGTATAAACATGCCAGTGTTGGCATGATGTGTAGTCGGGGAGGAGGGCAGGTGGAGGCTGCCAGAGGTTTCATAGCAAAGAGAGCGGTGTGTGTGTGTGTGTGTGTGTGTGTGTGTGTGTGTGTGTGTGTGTGTGTGTGTGTGTCACGATGTTGATTCAATATCGGAAATCGATCGAAATAGAGAGTTGAAGTCACGCCCCTTCCGGTGGACCACCATGAGACCTTATTTCGGAAAAACGGTAGTCAACGGAGAAAGACAATATTTTTTTGAATTGCTTCATGAATCACACATATGATGTTTGTCAACAAAAAGATAATTTTCCAAGTCAAGAAAGTCTCAGTTTGTTGTAAAACTGTTGAAGTATCAGACTGTGAAAATACGTCATTAGAAAGATGACACCCAAAAGTGTGGTAGTGACGTCTCTCTCTCTGAAGCTACGATGTCTGTATGTTTCCTACTGGGATGAACTCACACCAGCAACAGGTCTGATCCTTCTTTCCCTTCCTGGCTGATAAAAACACCAGGAGTCGCTGGATAAAACATTAGGGATGCACCGATACCGGATCGGATATCTGGCCGATACTGACTCAAATAGCTGGATCGGGTATCGGTGACAATGGGGCCGATCTATTCAATTCAATCCTATCTTTATGTACTATATATACTGGAATTTAAATTATATTTTGAAATTAAGTTTTGACCAATTTGTTGCTGAATTAAAATTGTTATTCCTGTTCATTTTTAAGAGTTTTTACCAAGTTGTTGGTATACAATTTATTATTCTAATAATAAAGAACAATTCAGTAAAGTCATATCTATGTATTTGTTAGGAAAGCAATGTTTAAGTCCAGCCTGATGATGTTTCCTTACATATAAAAGAATGATCCCAGTCTCTTCCACACAGTGAGGCATACAGCTTATTAATTAAACACTGGTATCAGATCGGTACTCGGTATCAGCCGATACTCAAAGCCAAAGTATCGGTATCGGTAACGGGACTGTAAAATTCGGATCGATGCATCCTTGAACTGTGGTACTGTAGTAATAACTCCAGCTGTGAGATAAATGCAGCGCAGTACAAAGTACATTATTTCCTTCTGAATTGTAGTAGAGTAGAATTTGAGTAGATTGAGTAGAAATATCAGAAAACACAAAATTTTACTAACAGTAAGTACAGTATTTGAGTAAATGTGACTTCATAATTTATAGATCCATGATGAGAACGTCTGACACCCAAATCAAAATACACATCAGATCAGGTAGCAGAGTGATGAGACGTTCAGGTGTCTCAGCTTAGACAGGATTCTTTAAATTTAAATTCAAACAACATTTTCTCCTCATGTCTCGGACCGATAAACCCAGAGTGAAGCCAGCAGTGTGTGTGTGTGTGTGTGTGTGTGTGTGTGTGTGTGTGTGTGTGTGTGTGTGTGTGTGTCATACATTCTCAGCGTGTCCGTGGTCTTACTGAGCATTAGTGGACACATTTACCAACATGCCAGACGACTCAGGAAACATGCTGCAGTGCTCAGCTCGGCCTCAGGGTGGGAACACTGAGCTGACAGACTCTCTGTGACAATAATAAAGTCTAAATAAAGCTGTGAGAAAACAGAACAGAGAAAACAGCTGTATAATATCTCTGCAAGGAAGCTTTCAGTCTTAACATTTTAGCTTGGTGACTAAAGATATTTAACTTAGTCTGAGTTAAGTCCTGGAGTTTGTGAATGTTTTCCAGGCAGGGAGGGTTTAACAAAAAGACGCTATTAAGATGCATTATGGGAAATGTAGGATCTAGTTTCTTTTTTTGCATTTCAAACTCCCTCTGAATCTCAACTGAAAAACATAATCTGCATTTGTAATGAACCTCGTTATCGGTGTGTGTTTCATGCTTCAATGTAGGGATGTCAAAAGAACCGATACTTCGGTACCAAGTTTGGCCGGATGCCAAAGTTCTGAAAACGTGGCCTGTAATTGTTATTCTACAGTACCGTAGGCAAAGAGTATAGAAGCAAAGAGACTAAACCCCGCCCCTGCCGCCATTTTGGACCGAAAACACTTACTATATTTCTAATATTTTATTGTTCACAGACCATTTCAGTAGAATATGACAATAGCATAGAAATAACTTAGTTTTACTTTTTACGGCACTTTTTATGCGGACGTTTTACTGGCTTGTTGACTTTCATTTCTTGGCGATATACGTTCTTTGCCGTAGGTACGGGGGATCAGGGCTCGGGATGACAGCGTCGAAAACAGAAGTTTTCCCTGATAATGCTACCTTGTGAACAACAAATCCGTGTTGAAATCAGCTAGTCGCCGTTAGCTAACGTTAACGGAGGTTGCATTGATTAACATTAGGATGCGTTCAGGCCCTATTCCATAAACATGAGTATTGGCTGAAGATTATTATAACGTTATCACGATGTGTTCAAATGTAAATTTTGTTTTTGGCGAGAAACTTGAGGCGGATCATCAGGGATTAATAATAAATTCGCAAAAAAACAGTATACAACAGTAATGAAGGACTGTATGTTGAAGTACATGGGATTTATTGTTTTGCATATGTTTTTTACCGTGGTATCAGACTGGGTATCGAGATTTGTGGAATTTCACTGGTATCGGTATCAACTAGGGCTGCACAATTTTTGATTTTCTATATAAACATTGTAAACTCTACTGATTCTGTGTATTTGTTTTGGATATCTGTGTTTTTTGCTTCGTGTGTCTGTATTTTTGTGAGTATTGTCATATACTGTATATACTGTTTTATGACAGAATAAATGATAAATGGTATAGCAGTACTTCTTAACTCTATTACCGTCTACCATTTTTTTACATAAATATAACGCTCTGTTGATTTATTTTTCCTGCTGTCAATCAGCTTTTATAGGTGTTTTTAAATGGTGTAAAATCCTGAGAAAGCCTGAAAGTTCACGTCCCATCATTTATCTCCTCAGTTTAAAAGTAAAAAGGTAATTCCTACTACGTTGACTAAGCAAACACTGGTCCTTGTTAAATATCAATTAAACAAACTATTTCTGATAGTTGGAGAATGAAGTCTCTCTGTATCAACACCATCCTATACAGCCACCTCGGTGTCCTGCCGAACGAGCGGCACGTAAACGTCTCTCAGAACGATGACGCTCCGATAGTTGGCTCTGACACAATCTGCTCTCTCATTTTACATTTCAGGCATTTCGCTGACACTCTTCATCCTAAATGACTCCCCAAGAGGGAGACAGGAGAATCATAAAAACACATGTCATGTTGTTCTGTGTACCGTGGTGTTTATTTAGTTAAAGTTTCCGTACGGTGCTTGTGTTTTTTGTGTTTAAACGACATTTAGGGGCATTGGCTTCTCTTGTTAAATGAAAAGAACAACACATTTATACTCAAAGTAGCCGTAGTCAGCACCTTCTCTGGAATCTGCACCTCTTTTACAATTTAGATAAAGTTGTAGTATGATGGAGCTCAGGAATGGAGGACCAACTTGTTGATAAGTGTTTATCTAACGTGTCTCCATGACTTCATCCATCCATCCTTCATGAATTTTCAGTACAAAGTAAAAACTAACATCACTAATTCTTCCTACCCATCGTCTGGCATGTTTGTTTAGACTAAAGTCACGTTTGATCACAAGAGATTTTGAGACATTTCTGTTTTTTTCAGTGGGGACTCTTGTTGTTGATGAATGAATCTGTTAGTGTGTGGTGTACTGCTTTGGCTAAATCGTTGCTCTCCAAACACTAGAGGAACAAACGTGGTGACGTGAAGGCTTGTGACCATGAACTTTAGCTTTTTACTTCTGGCGATTGCATTTACACTTACATTTACACAAAATCATCAAATTGGTGATCATTTGTGGAGATTATCTTGCGGAACAAAACATGTAAGTATCATAAACGTGTGTTTAGCTTATTCTCTGCAATAATCCAAAACCCAATGGATCAATCCCTTTGGCTTTTTGTAGAGGGAACCAGGGCGATGCTAACTTCCTGGTTGGCCTACAAAATTCAAGTCATCCCTGCAGCACCCTATTCTGGCTTTAAAAACTTAATGTGCACCATTTGTTATTTGGAGCACAAGAAGAGGAGTTTAACTCTAATCGTGTATGATCAAAGAAATATGATCCATGGAACAAAGGTAGCAGGTATTTTTGATGACGCAGCTCTGGTCCAGTGGAACGTTCTGGACCGCCCCTCCTGGTCCTGACGCATCTCTTCCTGACGAGACATACCCAGAGAAAGGTCTCATACCCGGGCAGCCTGGCCCTCAGTGACGCTCCGGACTAAAATAGCGTCATAAAGTCATCCATCAAACAAGTAGGCCAAGGGTCAGTAAACGAGTCGGCAGCCGAGGGAAACCACAGAGATAAAACTGAACCCGGCGGGAACATCCCAAAATACTCCTGAATTCACGCTCACATATTTTTAGACTGTAAACGAAGTGTCAAGTTTTTTAGTTAATTTCCGTAAAGGTCAACCTTGAAACTAGATAATTAAAACATTTAGTCAACTTTATTTTTCTGTCTTAATTTGTTTGCATCGTGTGGTATAAGGCAGATCATTTTCAGATGGTGCATTCAAGAACACTCGGATTTCTGATTTCCTTTAAAAGCACTGTATCAGTGACATATGATGTCAGTGAATCAAACCCAGATTATAAGTAAACATGTTTGACGAGAATAATGTGAATTCGGTTGTTTCTTGCATTGAAAAGTGTCACAACTCAGATGTCCTTGAATGCGATAAACAAGGCCTTTTGAAATGCTACCTGCATGTTATGATAATGGAACGAAAAAGGCAGAAATGTTCCCTGTGATGAATTATGGAATAAGAAACATGCACAGGCTAAAAATATATAAATTAAATGCCGGACTGAAGATGAGCAGAAGTCAGAAGATCTATTTTCATAAAGTGAAACCTCCCAATACGTACTAATAATACATAATGTCACTCGGTTCATTTCAGTGTGCTATAATAATTTAATGCGGCGCTGGACAAGTACTATTTCTGGAGGTGCGTTCAAGGAACCCTGACATCAGGTATTTCGGGCTCCTGCTGAACAGCAACCTTTGCAATAAAACAGCCTTTAATTAAATAAGGTCTGTTGGACTGTTCAGCAGAAGACTTGTTTATTAGATAGCTGGCAGTATATTAGTGACAGGAAACAGGAGAGAGAGAAAAGAGCGATGTGCCACATTGAGCAAAGACGTTTTGTCTACATTTGTCATCAACGGGACACCGTCGGGTTGATACCAATGCGTGAAATAACAATTTGGCCGATGAAAAAAAAGTAATTTTCCTCTGTGTCTTCCGGTGCTCCTAATGACATCTGCAAGATTTCACAGACCGGAGGAAAACAACCAATCAGAGCCGAGCTGGAGTCTGCCGTCTCTGAGCAGCTGTCAATCACTCATGAACTCCGATCAAACAGTCAAACTAGGCAGCGCTGATCAAATATGAACGAATATGTTACTGTAATGACTATTTCTTACCTCAAATGTTTTCTGAAACATTTTGTAGTGTACTGTTTAGCTGTAAAATGAGAAAGTTTGTGACCTGGCAGCCATGTTGAGATCAGTTGAGGAAATACCAAGCACCGCCCACCAGCCGGAGCACGGCCAATAGGAACGCTCTCTTTCTGAAATGACCTGTGATTGGCCAAAGTCTTCCGTCATGGGATTTTTTTAAAGCATGAAAACAGAGCCATGACGAGGTGCAGAAGTTTAGTTATCTCTCTGAACACTTGAATTGCAATATGCTGAAAGGTTATTACGGAATTTTTGCCCAATGTTGCCCAAAATATACTGCCCACTGAAGCTTTAATATTCATTATGAATTTTTTCAGCATAACTGTGGTCAGTAGCCATGTAAAACACGTATTATTGTAGTTATAGGGGTAACATTTGCAGAACCAGCTGAATGTTTCAGGATCAGATGAATCATGTAAGGCGTCAGTAGCACCTCGATGTGACGGACACAAATCACATCAACTCTAAAAGATAAATGGGATTACTACTAAACACAGAGCTCCATCTGCTTCCACTCAACTTCACCGTGTGAGAATCAATCCTGCCGTCCAACTTTAATCTGACTTCAGACACACAGAGAGAGAAGGTACGACGCTTCACAAAGAGCAGACAAGCCTCCGTCTGAAACCGATCTCTGGTTTGAACCTAAAACAAAATGAAAACAAAACAAATCACAACCCTCTTCCCATGCTCCCTTCCATTCATATTCACCCCATAAGAAAATAACAAACCTATTAGTGCTGATCATCAACCATAAATATCAAACAATCGCCGGGCCCAGATGGGGAGGATTATGTCGCCTTAAAGTCATTACCATCACATCCTCTCCTTAAGCTTCCAATTCCCCCTCTCAGCTGCATTGTAATACCCCGCCTCGGATCACTTTCCCATATTAAACTCACTGTTTGCCGATGAGCTTATTAATGCTTTTGTTTCGGCGTGCCAAAACAAATGCCCTCCACTCCGGCAGATAAAAGTCCCGAGCGTGATGAATCTGATTTAGTCTCAAATGGGTCGGAGCGCTGTGGAAACAGATCAGGGCTCTATCGAGGCTCTTCCTAGGTGGCGCTGGGACGTTTTAGGTTTTTTATCTGGACGCTCGCCTCCTTTGAAGTGAGGACAGTGCATGTTTCACGCCGAAAGTGGCTGTCAGAAGTCGGGCCGGGCTTATAACAGGCCGTAACCTGAGAGCACAGAGGGGCTTAGGCTTGCCCCGCCAGAGTTTTGATATCAATTAGATTTGTGGTCATCTGATACTGCCGAGGGCCCAGCGCTGAACATCTGCACGGGATAATGAGAGGAGGAGGAGGAGGAAGAGGAGGAGGAGGAGGAGGGTCTGTGGTACCTTGGCACTGCTGCAACACACACATGAAACATCAGTCCACACTGGTGAAACAGATCCACAGGCCAGGATGACAACATCTATTCTCACAGAACTGCAAATAAATAATGTCAGAATGATGAAAAGTTGTCTGAAGGTGATTTCTGAGTGAAATCACAATTAATGATGATGACACATGATGATTTTCTGTGCTTTTATGACCAAAACAAGCTTTAGGGTGCTTTCACATCAGGGACCCGGGCCCAGATTCGAGTACACTTGTCCCCAAATTCCAGTTTGTTTCATTAGTGTGAACGCTCTGTACCGTACTCGGGCACGGTTCGTCGATCCGAGTCCACTTGAAAAGGTGGTCTCGGGCACGGATCATGTGAACTCGGGTACGGTTTGCATCAGGTGTGAAAGCCGACCGTATCAAAACACAGATGTGGACCGCTATTAAACGCGAGTAACGTTGGCAGTCAGCGAGTAGTTTTGAAAGGGCAGGGTTTTTTCACCGGGGGTGTGGGGGGGGGGGTTCAATCGTACTCGGGCATGCTACGGATCAATCGTACCTAATATGAAATCGCCCATAAACTCTCTGTTGCAGGTTTGCTGTTTGATGTAAACCATCCAGGTCACTATTGTCACACTTTAAAAGAAAACAACTTAACAATCCAACTGTATTTAATTCAGTAAATCTGAAATGTCAGGAGATGCAGCCATAAATCAACAGTTGTGGTGGGCTGATGGTTTGCTGCCTTGCTCAGAGGTTCTGTGGAGGTGTTGCTCTCTAACTGTGTGGCGGTGCTGCTGCTGTAATAGTCAGATGAGTGATGACGTGCAGCAGTGTGTCGTCTGTAGACACTCTGCTGGTCAACGTCTCCCAGCTGGATGTTATAACAAGAAGCAGAGAGGCTGACAGAGCAGAGAACTACTTCTCCCAGCAGCCACCAGGAAAAATAACAACCACACACACATCTAACAGAAAACACATCAGCTGAGACTGCAAATGCAAATTCCACCAATCCTCCCACCTTTTGATCTTGCAAGTTTTGGAAAACGACACAATTTTTTTCCGATTAGAAAAAACTACTAACTCTCCTGTAGATTCTACACAGATACCTCCATGAAACATGGTGTATCTCACCTGCCAGAGCTTCACCTGGATAGTGTAACATACATGGGAGCTTCACAAGATAAGCTAGCGTGCAAAAAAAGTGGGACTTCAATGAATTTTCACTGCATGAAGTAGATAACGAAGCGGTCCTTTTCATTATTTCATGTACTGTAATAAATATACAAATGTCAATTAGATGGTAATCTGCGAGAAATGAGAAATGATGCACAACAACAAAACTTTGGTTATAATAATCATCTGCTTATAGTGATCAATTTGACCTGGACAGACATGATCACTGTAAGTGGTTTCCACTGTACTTTCACAGTTTACCTGCAGCGTTGTTGATCATGATTGATGAGTCTGGCAGAAAATGGGGAAACATATAGGGATAAATAAATAAAGCCGCCCCAGAAGTGACTTAGATTCTCGTCACTGTTGTATCATCCGTTTATGTAAACAAGATAGAAAAGGAATACCAATATCAGCGCCAATTCTTCGAAGACTTCACTCGCCTACAAAAAGGCATATTAAAGTTCTGAGATTAGTCCCGCTGTCGCCTTGTTAATGATGTAGACGTTTATATATTCATATCCGAAATTGTCCTTGTTTGTAAAAAGAAAAACAGTGGGAACACAAGGAAGAACCTGCTACCAAAGCCTAACAGGGTCCTTAAAGTTCATGTAATGCGAAGCCTCATGTTATCGGTTGTCTCTATAAATCCATTCCTATATGAATAATTTCAATACTCTTCTCTGCTACACAGGTTGACAGTAACACAATAACAAGAGCACATTTTTACTGGTCAGTCGAGTCATTTGAAGCCACGTGTCCAGAGCAGCAGAGCCACTTTGACGGTTCACTGACAACGTTAAGCAGAACGAAACAGGAAGTCCTGCTCTCTGGGGACGCTGGCCGGACCCGTCTCATAATTAACGTCCTCCATGTTACTCTGCCAACCACTCGCAAACGGTATGCAAACAACCCTGCAGCCGTCTCTCGTTTCAAAGTCAAGTCCTCGGCACCAGCTGTAGAGCGGGACGCAGATTTAACCATCTAATGCTGAGAGCAGAGCAGAGAGAGCGAGGATGAAGACGGAGGAACGAGCATGTTTGATAAACTGCAGATGTGCTGCAGGATAAGATGAAGCTGCTGACAGGCTCTCTGAGCATTAACAGCCTGCACAGCAGCAGCTCTGCACGCTGGACCAACAAACAGCAAATACACCTTCAACATCGGGATTCTTAATAAAGCTGATAATGAGAAAGGTTTGTCAAAAGCTGTGGTCAGACAGCTATGTTTAACTTTATAAAAAAACAAAAAAACTCTAATACGAACATCAAGTAACGTTATTTAAAATATAGAGTTTGTGAGCTGTAAGATTTTTATAATCACAGTAAAAATTAGAGCTGGGACGATACACCTATCTCGATTTATTGCGATTTTTGTTAACTTTTTTAACACTAGACCAAGGGGAAGGTTGAATCATACACTTCTAGGGACTTTAACTTTGGAAAATATCTAAATTAATACAGTAAAATTTTTTCGATTTTCACCATGTATGTAGTCAGAGATGTCCTGAAGTCAAATAAATCAGTCATTGTCAGGAATTATTTATTAATTTTTCCAGCAAACCAAAAATCAGAGAATAAAGACATTTCCCTCACAAATTAGTGGTATTTTCTTTTTAATTTATAAGGGACATGTTTTATACTTCTGGTGAATGTAATCCAATCAATCTTATTTCCATATATGTATTTTGTATATACAGTTCCCTTTGTTAACACCTTATTTTGAAAACCAGACGTAGTCACCCATATATACTTCCTCTAACTTCTTCAAGGTGGTCGCTAGCTCTCCCGTCAGCTCCGTTCTCTTTATACATCCATGGTCAGCTCCATCGGGGCCGTTTGAATGCATTTAACATAAATGTCAGTATATGGGTGCTCTACAGTTGTAGCGTCGGCGCATTTGACCATAGAGATGAGAATGACGGCCGGCTTGACTGCACGTTACCGCAATACGATAACGTTTCCTGTCCATGACAGAGTTAGCATGCAGCTTTAGCCATGATGTCTAGCTCTGCTTTTCCTGCAATGTTTGAAACCCAAAGTGTGTCCATACTTTACCGTATGTGTAGTGTTTACCACGCTGGATTTAAAATTGGAGGGTGCAGGTCGTATCCACGCCGACCCTCCGCCATTTTCCGTTTCAGCTCGCTGCGGTTTGTTTTGGTTGACGGATACGGGACCGATATGACATCAACAATAAAAGCAGTCCACATAGACTCAAATTAAGCAAATATATCGATTCTGGCATTAAAAAATCTATTTCAAAATCGTAAAAAAACAAATCGCAATACATAGGTGAATCGACTTTTTTCCCCACCCCTAGCCAACTCCTACAGAAGTTAATACGTTCACCTGATAATGAAAAGTGATAAATGAACTGTGAATTATTGGACCAAAGGTTCATTCAGAAACTAACAACATCTGCGTGCTGCGTTTACTGCCTGCTCAGACTTTACCCTTGACTTTGGTGCTTTCCTCTCTCAGTAACCTTAGCCTGGCCGACCCCCTCCCCTTTTGTCCTTGCTGACCCCCTCACCGGAGCAGAGCTGAATTTACATTCTTCACCAATCCTTTAAGCTCAGCGACCAAGATGCTCTCATCCCCTGATCAAAACAGACCTGTTGACACATCCAGCCGAGTCCCCGAACACAGTCTGTGCTGCTCGGCTCCTCTAATTGGCTCACTGAGAGGAAAAAGATGTCGTACGGCGATCAGAGGAAAAGAGCTATCTCTCTAAATCTTCAGGTCGTTGTTGACTGTCGGCCACCGTGACAAGTACAGCTTCATTAGGAAGGGATAAGCAGAGGGGAGATGGAGAGTCAAAGGTCAGAGATGAAGTGTGAAGAACAAAACACCTGCAGAGTGAAGCTGTACAGATGAGCAGTAACGTGCTCCTAAAAACTACAATCCTGCTAAAAACTCAGAAGCTACTACTCAGTTTGTCAGTTATGCTTTACTTGACATGCTGGAAAACAAAAATGGCAGAAATGGTGAAGTAATTATGACCATTTCTACTAACTTTACTTTAAGGGGCACATAAAGGAAGTGATGAGTAGGTCAGTTCATTAGATCTCTTATCAACAATTCATTAAACACTACACATACAGTAAAGTATGGAAACACTTTGGGTTTCACACATTACAGGAAAAGCAGAGCTAGACATCACGGCTAAAGCTGCATGCTAACTCTGTCAAGGACAGGAAACGTTATCGTATTGAGGTAACGTGCGGTCAAGCCGGCCGTCGCTCTCTCTCCGTGGTCAAATGGGCCGACGCTACAACTGTAGAGCACCCATATACTGACATTTATGTTAAATGCATTCAAACGGCCTCGATGGAGCTGACCATGGATGTATAAAGAGAACGGAGCTGACGGGAGAGCTAGAGACCACCTTGGAGAAGTTAGAGGAAGTATACACGTGTGACTACGTCTGGTTTTCAAAATAAGGTGTTAACAAAGGGAACTGTATATACAAAATACATATATGGAAATAAGATTGATTGGATTATATTCACCAGAAGTATAAAACATTACATGTCCCTTATAAATTAAAAAGAAAATACCACTAATTTTTGAGGGAAATGTCTTTATTCTTTGAGTTTTGGGTTGCTGGAAAAAATGTAATAAATATTCATGACAACGACTGATATACTTGACTTCAGGACATCTCTGACTACATACATGCTGAAAATCAAACATTTTACTGTATTAATTTAGATATTTTCCAGATTAAAAGAAGTTTATGATGCAACTTTTTCCCATGGTCTAGTGTTACTTAAGTTTAAAAAATTGCAATAAATCTTAATATCGAATCGCAATACTTAAAAATCGCAATACATCGTCCCAGCCCTAGTAAATTAATTGTTATATTAATTGACAATTTAAAAATAATCTTTAGAAAAATCATTAAATTAGTCGTTAGATTAATTAATATAAAAATAATCGTTAGGTGCAGCCCTAGTTGTGTGTTGTTTTGTCTGAAGCTATTCAGTTGCTGTCACATGAGGGAAAGAAAAGGAGCAAATCTTGACAAATGAGAAGTTTGAATTTATTTTGGGCATTTTTGCTTTGAAATATTATTGAATTGGTTAATCAATTATTTAAATAGTTTGTCAATCAACTAATCAGTTAATGGACTGATCATTTCAGCTCTAAACTTAATCAAATCATCTAAATTGGATGGACAAAGATCACCCTACATATATCTGGGAACCCCCTGAGTATCATTAATTAAGTCTATCAGAAACTAGAACAGAAACAAGTGTGATAACCAACAGAGAGGTAACGGTGCGTCTGAGGTTTTGTGGTTTTGAAGCCTCACTAAGTATTCTTCATGTACCAAACAGCTTTGAGGCTTCGCTGCTGCCGTCATCTTCCTGGTTGGTCAAAGAGAGCGAGAGATTACGACTTTATCCCTCTGGATCGACGCTGGGAAATGAGAAACCCACTCATAGCTTTGATATCAACATGATGTGTCACAACATGGCAGGATTACCAGTCAGAGGTCAGACACTTCATCAGTATCATCACTTCTCTATGTGTCATCATTCAGACATAGATCTCATTTCATACTTTATTTCTCTCTGGGAGGGAGCACTCTTTCCTTTTTCCACTCTTCAGAGAGAGGTCAGAGGTCACAAACCAGTGGCAACCACCTGAATGTTGAAGTTCCTGAAGTTCCACCTATCTTCAGATTCGATACTATCACGATACTTAATCAAAAAATGAAGACATTTCCCTCACAAATTAGTGGTATTTTCTTTTGAATTTATAAGCAAAACATAAATTGTAGTGATAACCAGAAGGATGGAGTCAACAAATGAAGTTGAAAAGAAGATTAAAGCCGGTCATGTACCGCTCAGTGGCTTCACAGTCTCGCTCTGAGCTGGTGTCTGTATCAGCAGAACTCCCTTGAAAAAAACCAACGTGGCTCTAATTACCGATAAAATGTACTGATGAAATTAGATTCACCATCTTCTCTGAATCTGTCCAAGCATCTCCTGTAATTCGGTAAACACATAATCCACCAAAGAGCACGTGTTACAGTATTATTTTACCGTGTGTCTCTGTAACGTGAAATGGACGGAGAGGAAAAGCAGTCCGGTGAGAGTGACTCTTCTCTCTCTTCACACAACTTCAACACAACACAGCTCTTTCTACAGTTACTGTGGTGTCTTCCTGATTTTAGCAGCTTTTCTCTCATCAACTTCTCTCAGAACTTCATCTGAATTTATTATCGTTTTGTGGGTTTTTGCCGTCTTCAGTGCTGCAGTATCACTCTCGGCCTGAACAGTTACTGTTGTGCTAGCAGAGGCGCCGTTTTACAATAAAAAGCCTTATTAAACGCTGTTTATTGAGTGATATCATCTGAATCAGAAATAGAGAGGCGAAGTCTCTCCCGGTGGACCACCACGGGATCTTATTTCGGTAAAAATATGAATGGTAGTCAACGGCGAGAGACAAATATTTTTATTTGTATTGATCCCTGGGGGGAAATTACAGTTGTTCTATTTTAGAATAAAAATATATATATAAACATAGAGAAGTTATAAGAAAAATATAAATAAGAATAGAGATGAAATGTAAATGTGTGTACATTATCAAATATAAATGCAAAAAATAAATGCAAATATAAAGTTAACTATCAACGAAATCACAAACTCAAGTATAGGGGACATCAGATTATTGCATACCATTTAATAATTATTATGATTTTTTTAAATAAAATTTTAGATTTTAACATATAAATAACACATAAAGTTCCATGTTCTCTCATCTATTATTCCATTACTTTTCCTGTTTTGTTTTCTTTACCATATTCACCTGGGGTGTCTCCCCTTAAGATGAAAGTTGTTTTAAAATTCATAACTTTTCCCTTAAAATCTGATGAGGTCTCATCATGGCTCATACTTTCCTCAGTTAGAAACCTTCCCAGTCAGAGTTTAAAGTGGGTCTGGAGCGTTCTGGTTGTGAAATGTTGGTATAGTTTCGCTACCGTCTGATTGCTGGCTGCGGCTGCATGCCTGAGGCCTTACTGTCATAAAACTCACTCTAATCAATTAAAGCATAGAGCTGCAGTGTGTTGAGCTGATCGTGTTTCCCACTCAGAGCACCTGCTATCAGCCGTGATCACAGCTCTGTGCGGCTAAAAGCCCACTGACTCACACCGGCCCGTCCACTGACAGCATCTACACACACCAACACACCAACACACACACACACACACACACACATATCGGCTTACACAGCGGCGTGCGTGCCAACAGCTAACACGCTCCTCCACGCACAGCCTCACAAACTTTGTCATTTTATTTTCGTGCCCGTCACAATTTCACACGTCTTTTCCGGGCGTGGTTGGATAATCCCTCGCAGGGTGAGCGGCTGCGGGCCGGTGGGGCCGCGGCGTGCCGGGCAGAGACCATCACAACCCCAAAAAAAACATGTGAGCCGAGGTGAAGAACCCTCGGCATTCTGGGTGCTTTCTTGGTTCTGTGACGAAACTTTAGCCGACATTTCCTGGAGCTTTTCTCAGAGAGGATTGAATGACTCTAAACATGATGAGTTGAAGTGTGAGACGTGAAGGCCACCTTAAAGGCAGAACATGGAAAATATGACACACATAGTCGTATTAGTACATGATTTACAATATATGTTTTACTGTAAGTAAACCAAATAGGTTTTTAATTTAGACCTTTGACTGATAACGCAACAGTTTAATAAGGAACACTGTTGGGGTGTTACTCTATTTCTAGCTATTAAATCAAATAACCTTCAGGGCAGTGGAGAGTTTCTAAATCTTTTCTTTTAAGATCCAGAAATTCTCATGAGCCCAGCTATCCGAGTTCTCAAGTTGTCATGTAATTTTGAGCATATTTTGGTATTTTCAAGAGTATGGCGGAAACACTGAAAATATTATTAATTGAGGATGCACCGATCACAAAATTCTGGGCCAAAACCGAACCAAAGTTTAAAATAACAATTTGGCCAATAGCCGATAGCCGATAGCCGATAGCCGATAGCCGATAGCCGATAGCCGATAGCCGATAGCGATGTTTTTGTTTATTTTGTTTTGCTGTTATATTCCTCTTTTGTGCCGGGGAATCACAGACCTCTTCACTATAAAAAAATAACTGAGCTGTTTTAAAGTCATTCAGCATTTCATAACACTGTATTTGAATGAGCACAAATTCAATCATACAAATGTATTAAACAACCTTCAATATAACCTTCTTTAACATTAAAAATAACTTCTTCAAAAGTCTTTTCAGCTGGTATACAACTTCCTACTCAATGAGAGGAATGTTTCAGTACACAGACCAACAAAAATATTTGTTTTGTGAAACGTAATATTTAATGTAAATGTAAAAGTGATTAGAAACAAAAGCAGTGTTTCTCACACATAGACTTTACTTGACAGGCCGCCAATATATTAACGACTGCCCAAATATATTTGACCCATTTTAGCATTTTATATTTTTATTTATAGAGAACGACGCCTTCTGTGATCGATTAACTAGTGGACAAGGAGCGGATGGAGAGCCCCGCTCTGCTGGAGCAGCCTCGGGTCTGCTGTTGCACTCTGCTCAACCAGGACTGGCTCCGGGTACTGGGTGCTATGTCACATCTCGTTGGACTGACAGGTCTCTAGTGACACATAACGCACACACCAGGTTTGTTCATCCAGACCGCAGTGATTGTTTTTAATAAATCTTGTAAATCGTGTTACTGCTTAATTTTTTGTTGAACATAACAACGTTCTTGTCGCTGATCTTTCTCTGAGACAGTGTACTCCCACACAGCCGACTTTTTCTTTCTCTTTTATTTGTGAACAAACCACACAGCTGCACGACGCCTGCCGTCATGTCAGAGTCGTCTCCAGTCAGTGTCTTCTTCTCTGAATCAGCTGGTTACTGTTGTCAGAGACCAACTGTATATACAGTAACTAACACAACATTTAGCCGGTGCAAAATTGATGCAAAACAACAGATTAACATCGCCGAATGTCATCAGCGAATGTCATTTTATTTGCAGATATACCGACGGCAGTCAACAAAGTGAATATCAGCCGATACCGACGTTTGGCCAATAACTCGGTGCATCCCTGATAATTATGCAAGAAAGGAGAGTCTTTATTTTGCAAGTGAAGTGTAAAAATGCGGATAAAGGCACGCAAATTTTAAACTTTATTTTATACTAGAATAGGGCTGCCCCCTCTTATGGGTCATTTTGGTCTTTAGTCGATATTTTTATTTTCGCATCGAGTGTTAGTCGACTAAGACTTTCTTTGGTCGAGGCCTGCAAATAAAAGTTTTAAAACTACTGTCAGGAAAGAAATTCAAAGAACAGGAGAACATTTATAGACGACATTAAAAGTAGAAAAAAGAGAATAGACATATAATACTTCATAACGACTTTAAATTCAGACACCCTGAGGTCCCCCTTGTGGAATCACATAGTATGGCTGCATGTACAGTGTATGTGTGTATGAGAGCATATCCATCAGTCTCGGCACATGAATCACAGTAAAAGCCTCCCGTTTGTGGGACTCTGGAGAATAATCTGGTCCGACCGTTTGTCTTTTCTCTGCAGTTACAACTCATCGCTGTGAAACACCCTCATGCTTTGAGAGTAGAGTCAGCGCTTGTTAAAAACAAGGATTACCTCAGCGATTCTGCACGGTAAAGAGGCCGAGCGCTCCGACAGAGACATTCTTTCCAGTTTACTGTCGGGACGGTAATGAGCTCGATGACGACGACGACTCAAAGCCAGAACACGGAGGCTTTCTGAGCTGAAGGTTAAAGATGCTCTTTGGAACAACTCTGTTCATGTCTCCAGAGACTGAAGCTGCTCTGGAAGCTTCTGGTTCAGTTTGGCACCTGATTTTGATTTAGTTTTAGTCTTTTGATGAATATTTGAAACATGTAATGTGAAATTTTAGTCTCATTTTTGACATGCACTTTAAGTTTTCATGTCTCCTGAGCATTTTGAGGCTACATCTGTCACCATCTTTGTTATGCTGGTTGGTAGTTAGTGGAGAACACACAGTCTACGTCACTCTGCTCTGAAGACTGTCCTCAGTAAATCAAGTCTTCATTCCCAAACTCTGGCTGTTCTCGTTTTTTTTTTTTTACTAATTTGGTATCGGAAGAAACTGTAATGAGATTTTAGAGGGTAAAAAATGTAAAAAAATTCACAGGATTTACACAGCTGGGAGCCATGGTATGTTTAGAAGCTGTTAGAAGGGTTACTGAATTATTGATTTACAGCCACAGAGCAGACAATGAACGGTTTTACGTGGTCATTTGACGAGTACAAAAGAAAATTGCGATTGGTATATGTTGTTATGATGATAACACATGTTAATGTGGCCGTAGAGTGTGGTCGCAGCTCACCGCTGGTGTTTGCTTAGCATTAAGCAAATTATTATTATGTTGTTAAATTTGACTAATTTTACTCTGGCACTCTGTGCTTTGTAACGTTACTACTATACTTCTCGTTTTAGCCCACTACAACCATGGATGTTATATGGCTGCAACGGTCGCAATGGTAACAGTACACCTAAAAATGGCCGCCACCCTGACCATCCTGCTCCGTTGATTTGAATGGGAATGTCCGTTCTATTCCTTAAAAGTTAGGCCTCTGCCGACTAACAAATCGTATATCGACAGCTGAAGGGATGATCGACGATTGATTTTTCTACGTTGATATTAAGGTAATTTTTAAAAACAGAACTGAAGATGTTATAAGAGATTTTTCTGGTGGAGCGGCCCGCTGAGCCCCATTAATCAGCCCGAGTGACGAGTGAATTTTCAAATCCTTAATTACAAACCATGGATCTGACGCCGCGCATCTCCGTTCTCCATACGTCTGCTCACCAAAACTTTGCTCTGCGCTTCCTAAGAGTAGTTATGGATATGATTTGGATTGTGATTTCAAAGATAAAATAATGTTAAACAGAACATGATGCTGTGATATTGTAACACAAAGCACAGATTTTTTTATAAATAAGTTATACGTGTCATTGCAGGATAAAATGAAGGCCTTATTGTACTACAACAGTGTCTGTGGCTCCCCAGTGGTGTCCCCATGGGGGTGAGATGGGTGCAGAGGTCAAAGGTCATGGGTGACGGGGGAGGCTGTAAACAGCAGTGGTGGGCCGCAGCGGGCAGGTACAGCCTCAGTTTTATTTATGAAGCTGCAGCCACGTCCTGGGTCACAGTTACCAGAGGCGATGGGGGGGCTCGGCTTTACCGTGCCCACGGGGATAGGAAGTTGGTCACGGGGTCAGGGGTCGAGGGGGTGGGGTAAAGGGGTGTGTGTGTGGGTATGGAGGGGGTCGGATCGACAGGTGGGACGCTGCTGCAGACCGGCCACACCTGCCCCGCCTGTCAATCAACGGCCGGCCACGAGTGTGTGGTTACACTGAGAGGGGTTTGGGGGGGGGGGGGGGGGGGTGTTTTTGTGAATGAGATGACTCCACAGATAATGAGACAGACAGTCAGATGATAATCTATGTCTCTCTTATGATTATTGTACATTTGAACCAAAACAACCCTCTTTTTGCTCTGTTTTCACTCTCTTCATTTAAAGGATGTTAGCAGAGTCACTGTATATTTTAATTAACTGTGTCATCAATCAATCAATCAAATGAATGAATATTGTTGTGGGATTATTCTTTATTTCATGGGCTATTTTGGGGTTTATACATTATTATTACATACTTAAAAAAACTTTACTTACAGTTAAAATACTTACATAAAAAAGAAATGATACTGATTTGGAGGACGATTACCACGGCAACGGCTGAAGCTTCGAAGCATTCAGGTCAGCCCTAGTCAGGTCAATATGTCACAGGAGTCACAGGATATGTTTACTGATTGGCTTCGAGTCATCTCTGGACACTTTGTTTGGCCGCAGAATCAAACGGCCGCGGCTCGCTGAGCTAAGGAGCGGCCGCTGCTGCTTTCTATAATCACTGCATGGCATCTCGGCGCAGGCCACACTTCGCCGCTGCTCTGGTGTGAATTTAGCGTAAATTAAGACTGATTAAAGATACGACGATAACGGAAAGATTTGGAGACACAAAGACATGTAAATTCAGCATGAACTGAAGATGCAGATTTAATTTGAGTGAAAAACGTGTGTTCAACCCTGTGAAAAGTTACAAAAATTTACCAACAATCTGTTGCAATCGTTCCTACAGTGTCTGGGCCTCAGAAAGGAAATGAGGGAAGGAGGTGAGGAAGGGAGCGAGGAGATAGTATAAAGTATAAAGAAAAAAGAGAAAGTAGAAAGTTAGGACATAAATATATTGTCCCAGATGACCATCAGTTATGTTATCGGAGTAAAATTATCAGCTAGCTGCCGGTCAGTTTCCCAGCATGCCTTGAGGTCGGGCAATCGGACGCTCGGCTCCGTCTGTCTGTAATGTAGGATGGCTGTGTGTGTGTGTGTGTGTGTGTGTGTGTGTGTGTGTGTGTGTGTGTGTGTGTGTGTGTGTGTGTGTGTGTGTGTGTGTGTGTGTGTGTGTGTGTGTGTCCGTCTGTGTGTGTGCGCGCGTAGACGTACATTTGCTGTGTCAGTGGCAGGTGCAGATTAGACGGGTCGTTGTCCTGACAGTTGCAGTCGACCCAAAACAACACATGCAACACACACACACACACACACACACACACACACACACACGCACACAAAGCTCCCTCAGTGAGTCAGCAGTGTGTGTGTGTTGTGTCAAGACTACACTTTCAACAAAACATATGATGCATCATGTTTTAAACTTGTACAGAAATGACTCGTGTGTTTGTAAATTATCGTCTCTGAGTAACATGGATATTACAGCAAATTAAATATAAACTTGGTGTTTATTTTTTAGATATTTTTTGGTAAAAGGGAAATTGTACCGGAACTGGTGAGGTGAGGAGTGGGGGAGAGACAGATAACCCAGGTGTGTTTAAAATCCATCCGAGTGTGACTTCAGGTATTACACAATAAAAGGTGCTATAAAAACATGGCTTTTTGTATAGATACTCTTATCAATAATACGATTATTATCTTGTTTCAGACTTGTTCACCCTCCGCTGAGGACAAACACTGAAGGACGAACACAATGTTCCCTACAGAGGAAATAAACCCTGCCATCTCTAGAGGGCGCTAATCCTGCTGTACTGCCATTGTGTGTGTGTGTGTGTGTCTGTGTGTGTGTGTGTGTGTGTGTGTGTGTCTGTGTGTCTGTGTGTGTGTGTGTTTTGAAGGCCATGAGGGACCCATGGGACTCTCCAGTTGCAGGCCTGCAGACTGGCTGGCACCCTCAAAGTAGCTTCTTCATCCTGGAGACAGCTGTTGTCTCCGTGACGACACGATCGGCCAATGAGGGAGTGGGAGGGGGTTGGCCGGTACGTGTGTGTGCATGGTGTGTGTGTGTGTGTGTGTGTGTGTGTGTGTGTGTGTGTGTGTGTGTGTGTGTGTGTGTGTGTGTGTGTAAGGCTGGATATATGGAGTGGCAAGGATCAAGTAAAGTCAGTAAGTCAGTATTACTTGTAAATAAATACAGAAAATAATGAAACGCGGAAAATTAGGATTATTACGTGAGCTGTATGAAAAACAGCTTGTGTTTGTATGTGTGTGTTGAAATGTGTGTGTGTTAGCAGTGCGGTCCAGTTGGCTCTAAGCAGTAAACACCATTCTTTCAGTCCCACTGTGGCAGAAGAAAAGACTCCATATAGATTCAACAACAAGGAAACATAATTCTGGGTGTGATCCTGCAGTTAGCAGCTGGACGTGTAAAGAGCTGCTGGGACGAGACGCCGCAGGCTTCACTAGAACAGTGTTAGCTTACAGCCAGCAACGCCGGCCTCACCGACACTGAACTGTGTGCTGCCTGTTCAGATGTGTACAAACAAACAAATCTGTATCCATAGAAATAATATTATTATTGGTCAATTCTGCAGTGCACCAGTTACTTCCGATGAAAAAAAATAATCTGCAACAGTTTTACTGCGATATGATGATGATGATATATAGTGTCAAAATTATATCAAATTGTCTATTGTACAGTATAGATTTTTCTATATTGTTTCTATTGCAATGTGGAAAAACCAGCGGCCAAACTGCATTACAGAATTATCTACATCATTTGGGCGACGCTTTATGTTCTGATTCTTACACGTGGGCACGAAGCTGGAGTGAACCATAGAGGTGCTGTTTTGCTAACATGGAGAGGGCACAACATGCGGAAACTTTCTCATACTCAGCCCGACCAGAAAACAAACCATCTTCTGCAAAGTTTGCCAAACAAGATACGGTCTACAGACTACGGTACACAGAAATGCTTCAACACAATGTTTTGTTTGTGGCCGCTTATGTCAGAACATTATCTCGATTGTACGACATACAGCGGTTAATGGATAGATAAAATAAAATAACACAGATTTTCATTTAGTATGAATGTTTGACGCTATCACACTACATGTCCAATACTTGTACATTGCAGTGACACCGAATGTAAAAAAAAAAAGCAGTAGGGGTGGGGGCAAAAAATCGATTCTTCTCTTCTTTTTTTTTTAAGATAAGGAAATTGATTTTTTAATGCCAGAATCAATATATTTGCTTCTTTTGAGTCTATGTGGAGGTAGAAGGAAGTTACCGCTTTTATTGTTGTAGCCTGAGTAACATGACGTCTTATCCGTTCACCAAACGAGTGTTTTAGGAGCGAGCTACGAAGCAGAAAACGGCAGAGGGACTGCGTGGATACGACCTGCATCCTCACATTATAAATCCAAAGTGGTAAACACTACAAATACAGTAAAGTATGGAAACTCTTTTGGTTTCACACATTGTCAGGACAAGCAGAGCTAGACATCATGGCTAAAGCTGCATGCTAACTCTGTCATAGAAAGGAAACGTTATCGTATTGTGGTAAAGTGCGGTCAAGCCAGCAGTCACTCTCATTATCGTGGTCAAATGGGCTGACGCTACAACTGTAGAGCACCCATATACTGACATTTATGTTAAATGCATTCAAACAGCCTCGATGGAGCTGACCATGGATGTATAAAGAGAACGGAGCTGACGGGAGAGCTAGCGACCACCTTGGAGACGTTAGAGGAAGTATATATGGGTGACTACGTCCGGTTTTCAAAATAAGGTGTTAACAAAGGGAACTGTTTATACAAAATACATAAATGGAATTAAGATTGATGGATTATGTTCACCAGAAGTACAAAACATTACATGTCCCTTATAAATTAAAAAGAAAATACCACTAATTTGTGAGGGAATATATTTTTTGATTTTTGGGTTTCTGGAAAAGATTTAATAAATAATTCCTGACAATGACAACTTGAGAGGAAAACTGTGGATCTGAGGATCACTTGGCTCACGTGACTGATGGAGATCCTTCTTGGTAGCCAAGCTAGCAAGGCTACTTGTACTGTAAAATTTAAAGTAAAGGATATGAAGTCTGTGGATGTGATCCCAGAGGAGACAGCTGGTGTTGAAGTGACGAATCCTTCATCAACCTGAGCTGAGACCTCAGCAGACAGGTGGAGTTTTAGAGAAACGTCATGGTCCTTTAACCAGGTGAGTGAACGAAGAACAAATGATTGGCCAGATGATGCAGTGACAGGGCATGACATTTTGGTCCTCAGGAAGTGACCTCGTCACCTCTGAACATGTCACCTCCTCTCAGAGGGCAACGCCTGATGTGTTCTCAAGACACAGCTTCAATACACACAGACAGGTGTGTGTGCAGTGTTCCTTTTCTTTATGTTGTAAAGTAACTAATGATAGTGTTTATCGCTGCGTATGCGACTACGACGGAGTACTAGGGCCACATTGGGGGGAAAGAAATCAGAGATTTCGAGAATAAAGTCATAACTTTATGAGAAAAAAGTCGTAATATTACGAGAATTAAGTAAAAACTTTACGAGAAAAAAAGTTGTAATATTACGAGAATAAAGTCATAACTTTATGAGAAAAACAGTCATTTCCTCCTCCACAAAAGAGACAGTTTCCCCATCAGGTCCGTGTGGTTCTTTCTTCGGAATAAACGCAGTTTCTTGCACAATCTTTTAAATGTCCTGATACTTATGATAATATGGTGCTGATGTGCCAAAAGATGAAGTATTTCGTTATTTGTAAAACCTCAACTTAAATAGAACTTCACAAGATGCTCCACGTTCCTCATTTTCACACGGATGGCACGCTGCCCTATATCCTTTCTAAAATAACACTTAAAAATTACTACTTTATAATTTTATGACTTTATTCTCATAATACGACTTTTTTCTCTTAAACTTATGACTTTATTCTCATAATACAACTTTTTTCTGTCTTAAACTTATGACAAAAATTGAGGTACATACCGAACTGTGACCCCAAAATCGAGGTACATACCGAACTGTGACTCCAAAATCGAGGTACATACCGAACCGTGACCCCAAAATCGAGGTATATACCGAACTGTGACCCCAAAATCGAGGTACATACCAAACCGTGACTTCAAAATCGAGGTACATACTGAACCGTGAAACCAAAATCGAGGTACATACTGAACCGTGAAACCAAAATCGAGGTACATACTGAACCGTGACACCAAAATCGAGGTACATACTGAACCGTGACGCCAAAATCGAGGTACATACCGAACCGTGATTTTTGTGTACCGTTACACCCCAAGGGAATAATCATAGTTGAAGCTCTACATTTCTTATCAATTAACATAAATTAATCTTTATAAAATTATCACATTCTGTATTAACTTGATCTCTGTCCTCTCCCTCACTCTTCATCAGGAGTGACCTTTGACCTGTATATGCATGAATGCAGCCAGATTTAACTGAAATCGTTTTCGAAGCTCTGAGCAGTTAATACTACATGAAGTCAGTGAGAGACAGATTGAGATACTCCATCTGGTTCTCCTCCGCTGTCCCAGAATCCTCTGCTTCTTCTGCAGTAGCTGGACAGAGAAACCCAACACTAAATAGTAAGAGGGGGGAGGTCAGGCCAAGGGCAAGGCCACCGTCCAAACATCAGTAGAATCTGACTTTTTCAGTCCCGATACCGATACCCGGGCTTTGGGTATCGGCTGATACCGAATACTGATCAGATACCAGGATTTAATTAATAAGCTGTATGCCTCACTGCGTGGAAGTGACTGAGGTCTTTCTGTTATGTGTAAGACAACTAGACCTGCACGATAGGAGCAAAATCTGCAATGTGCGATATCATTGTATAATACTGAGATGACGATATGACTTGCGATAAATAAACAAATATTGAAGTGTGCATATTAGCTGTACTTATGTTAGCCTGGTTGTCTTTAAATTCAAAACACTCGTTTGGTTGAAGGATACCGAGTCACGTTACTCAGAATACAACAATGAAAGTGGTGACTTCCTTCTACCTTCGTATAGACTCAAATGAAGCAAATATATCGATTCGGCAATATTAAATAAATCGATTTCAAAATCGAAATGTTCATCCTGATCAGACAAACGTCTTCATTAACAACGATTTGACGGCTGAACTTCAACTTAGCAATGCAACTCTTTAGTCTCCTCTTCACAGATCGATTACCCACAACCCCCCTCTGTTTCTGGAACTTCCTGGTCAGAAAGTCATTTGTCAGTATTAAGGTGGATCATGTCGAGAGCCACCGTAGGTACCAAGGTTAGGACACAGCAGTTGAGAAAACATCAGTCAGGGTATCGCTTTCAGTCCGGCTGCTGGCCTCACCTCAGGGTAAACAGAGGCAGCGTCCACGCTCGCCACTCAGGTATCAAACTGACCCGCCATTTACGCTAAGAAACCCTCTCATTTCTGTCAGACTGACTGAAGAGGAGACGCTCAGCTGTTTATGTCTCCTCTCTGTTAATCGTGATATCTTGTGTCCTGTCTGAGTGGAGGCTTTCACTGCAGGTCAGCCTGTGACCTGCTGGACCTGGACCGTCCCCCCAAACACCAACACGGTCTGGTCTGATACTGGTCCATGTTTGGTCTGATTTAAACATTCAAACATGCAAATATGACTCAGCTGTGGCTAGGGCTGCCCCCTCTTTGTCAATTAGTCGACTAATCGCTCACGGTTTTATGCCGATTTTACACCAATCGACTTTTCAAGCGATTTCATGTCGCAGACATATTTCCAATGTCGGAATAAAGCAGGAGAGTTTTACTAGAGTTGCGGCATGCTCCTGTGATCTCAATGGTTTAGTGTAAGGTGGTCATAAAACTCAGTCCAAGCTGTTTTAAGTCAGTATTTGTCTCATCTTGAAGTTCCGATAAAATCAAACAAGTTTAATATTATCGTAAGTTCAATGACGTGAACATTGTCAACAACCAATCAGAGGGCTTTCTCCAGCACCAAACAGGAAGCAGCAAATGGGGTAGAAAGTAAACATGGGGGAACTGGTGGAGTTGTGGAGTGAACAAGAGTGTCTCTTTAACGTGTCCTCCCATTTGTACCACGATAGAGAGGAGAAGGAAAAAAGCTGCACAGAGTATGCTATATGCTATAGCTAGCTAGCTAACCATTGTCCCAAACGGGGCTACATGCAAGCTAACGTTAGCCACTGGAATGTTTGCTATTAGACTAAGAGCTAACCGTATGTGTCAGCTGAAGATTGCTGGCTTCAATCATATAAATCTGTCTGCGGTACTCGCTCTCTCTCTCTTTCTCCCCAAAAACACCGTAAAAAATCATAATCTGAATTTGGATCAGTGGCAGAGTTAACTGTTGAAACCCCTCCTCCAATCTTGAGTTGTTTTTTCCCGGTCAGTGAGTCAGTTGGGTCAGAAGCTTGTTTTATTTGTGTATCTGAATTCCCAGCTGGCTCTGGAGTATCCACTCTGTAAAGCCAAACAGAGGAAATGGCCAGAAAGGTCACGACCTTTCAGCCCATCGGGTTCATGTCCAGTCAGAAGGTCACAGACAGCGAGGAGAGATTCAGTGTTTTTGAGTCCGTCAATAATCCGAACCTGTCTTCACTACAAACACTTCAGCTGATTATCTTCATGATTACAAAAGAATCAGCAGGTTTCTGTAAGGAGAAGTATTTTATTTTACTTAATCTATAAAAAAATTTAACTCATTTAATGTTGAAATGATTCCTCAAGTAAATCCAGTAATTTGATTACTAGAAATCATTGAAGCAAATTCTTTTCCCATGTATTAATTAACATATATTTTGAATACAAACGCATCATCACAGTTTGATCAGTTTCAGTTAAAGAACGTTTATAGGAGTACCCCATAAGATGTGTACCTTTTCTAAAGTAATTTGAAATTATTATTTTTTATTTATTTGTTTGCATTTCAGAAAAAGTTTACTTATAAAATTTAACATAAGTTTGGAGGGTTATTTAACCTCCTTCTCGACAAGCTAGTATGGCATGGTTGGTACCAATGGATTCATTAGTTTTTTTAGTTTCACATACCAGTATCTTCACTCTTTAAAACTGACCCTGCTACAATCTAAAAATCGCAAGTTGCGTTAATGCGTTAAAACTAATTTGCGTTGACGCGTTATTATGATTCAGTAGCTAATAAATTAAAACAGTCATGCAGACAATCCTGTTATCAGCTGCTTTCATTCTCAAGATTTGTTTCAGTGTTAAAATCCAATTATTTGGGATTAAAACATCTTAAAAAGGCTGAAAACTATGCTGATGAAACTCTGTAGCTACAGCCTGCATCTTTTGGTGAAATCAGGACCTTAAGATCTTCAGAATCAGTTTCAGAGCTTTTCTTCTGAGTTGGTACGAAGCTGTAAACACCACATTGTGAGTTATTTGCTGCTGGTCTGGTTTGGCATTGAACTTGGCGTCCTCCGGCACGTCTCTAGTCCACTGTTTGACACTAAACTATCACATTTCCAAAACAGCGGTGACTCTCCGCACGGCTGATGAAATGTTCAATGATGCTTGGGTTTCGGCCTGAATCCTGCGGCTCGTACTGCGACGTCCCTCGGGTGCCCTGCCCGCCGGGCCAGCAGCCCCCTCAGCAGAGTTTGGATCTTGTCAGTAGGAAGCGGGCCCCTGGGAGCCATTTATAACCCGACCCCGAGCTCGCTCGTTCTCCTGCACTTCTCTGCCAAGTGTTAAAAGAGGGATTCTTTAAAATGGAGCAGCCATATGTACCGCACCCCGGAGCTTTAAATGAGCTTTTCATCGAGGTGGGGGTCGAGTTTTCTCCTCTTACAGCCCAAAGCACTCAGAAACAAGGCCAGACGCCTGCTGACAGGTCGGCCATCTTGGATGACATTTCTGTGGCGGTGTGTGGCGTTCAGGGGAAAGTCACTGGTCCACTGGATTTTCATTTTAACATTGTTTTAATAAGTTAAATAGTGAAGCATGCAGCTTTCCACTAGAAGTGTGTTACCACAAATTAGTGGTATTTTTGTTTTAATTTAAAAGGGACATGTAATGTTTTATACTTCTGGTGAATATAATCCAATCAATCTTATTTCTATAAGATGGAAAGTATGTTGTATATACAGTTCCATTTGTTAACATCTTATTTTGAAAACCAGATGTAGTCACACGTGTATACTTCCTCTAACTTCTCCAAGGTGGTCTCTAGCTCTCCCGTTCTCTTTATACATCCATGGTCAGCTTCATTGGGGCCGTTTGAATGCATTTAACATAAATGTCAGTATATGGGTGCTCTACTGTTGTAGCGTCAGCCCATTTGAAATGAGTCCCATTCATGACAGAGTTGGCATGCAGCTTTAGCCGTGATGTCTAGCTCTGCTTTTCCTGCAATGTGTGAAACCCAAAGTATTTCAATACTTTACTGTATGTGTAGTGTATGAGGGTCATATCCACATAGCCCTCCGCTGTTTTCTACTTTCTCGTTTCGGCTCCCTGCGGTTTGTTTTGGTTGACGGATACAGAACGGATATGATGGCACGTTACTCAGACTATATCAATAAAAGCGATAACTTCCTTCTGCCTCCACATAGACTCAAATTAAGCAAATATATCGATTCTGGCATTAAAAAAATCAATTTCAAAATCATTAAAAAAAAAAAAATCATGAAACATAAGTGAATCTATTTTTTTCCCCACCCTTATCAACTACACACCTGTAAAGTTTCGTGACTGCATCTTACACAGTTGTTATCGCGGTGACAAAATCTCTCCACAGACAGAAATATAAATACCTGTCAAAGTGCTCTAAAACTCCTCTGTGGTAGTTCCTGCTACAGTCGGTGTCTCCAGGACCACATTTAGCCATGATGACACACACAGAGACTCACAAAGTGAAAACAATACCAGCGTCTGTCGCAGCTGGTAACAAACTGACTGTAAACTGCTGCAGGTGAGTGAACTCTGTAAAAGTTGTCTGCTGGCTCAGTAGTAAACTATTTTCAGTTGCAGCTGGTAGCGTCAGAGGAAGCTGTCTGGTGAAGGTGAAGACAGGAAGCTGCATTACTCTCTTCAGCAATACACACACACACAATACATACCATCACGCATACTGTACATACAGTACAGACTGGTCTAATAACACAAGCTACACACAAACACACACTGAAAATAAATATTGCTATAGTCGCACTGTGGACCTTGTGCACGCCCACACAGGTGTTATTCAGTTTGATTGGAGCAGGTTGAAGGTGGGTGGAGCTACAGTATGTTGGGAGTTAAGACAATGTACTGACAACTCAAACTACCGACCATCAGTGGTCAACTTTCCATCCAAATGTAGAGCAAACTTTAACCAAATTTCTATAAAATCGGGGGGGGGAAAGGGTGAATATCAGGAGTTGGTGCATGGAGATAAACAGTGGACATTTCTGTTTGTTTCATGAACTAATAAAAAGGAAGGTTACGTCTCGTCATCACTCCATACAATGTATATATATTGCAGCCTGTACGGCACAAAGCGTAATATTATCTTAAATGACATAACATTAGGAAGTGTGGGAGAGTTGCTTCACTGAAACAAGAGTCTGAGCGCAGTGACGACCATGAGGAGTCGGGGTAACCGTGTGGTCCCAAAATAAAGTCTGAAGACTTGAGTGCCTCTGGTTGGGAATGTGAGCTATGGACGCCCTCTAAGCCCCGGGACCAGATTCCTCCTTAAAATAGCGTCCTGGGTGAAGAGAAACGTTCTGAGGCCACGGAGATGCTTTCTGCAGGAATTTACACTTCAGCTAATTGGAGGTTTCTTCATAGCATTGGTGGACTGAATGGAGATCCGGGGATATCTGTGATATCTGTTTTAAAGGCAGTGAGGCTCTGACCTTTGACCTGCTTACTCATAATGTTGGTGATGGTTTGTGACTGACGGTTTTCTCTTTACCTGCTGGAGTTTGACAGCTTAAATTTGCATCACAAAAGCAACAGCAACACACAGATATTTTCACAGCAACATGAACATCTGGAATGAAGCTAAGTGATGAGTGAGAGTGATGTGAAAATGGTCGGCAGATGCCGCCTTGTTTCATGTACGAATCATAATAACGGCTTGTATATCCGCCGTCCTCGGTCTTCCTGTTTCCCTTTTTGAATGATGAACACAGACTACCGCCGCCTGCTGGTGTGGAGACTTATTTCATCTCACGCAGGCGCAGAACGTATGTGCTCACTGGCCGTCGGCTGTAGTCTTTGCAGTGTGTTTGAGTGAAACTTTTTTGCCAAAACAAAGCCGATGTGAGGCGACCCAAAGGTCGGCCTCCATCACCGCTAGCTCTTTGATATCGGCTTAGTGAGTTTGGGCCTTAAAACACGGTAGAAAAAGCATTTTACCTTTTTATTACTTTCAAAAAAATCTCTTCAAGGTCTTTATTCTGTTGTCGTAGTTTGAAAAATTGATAAATCTGATGGAAAACATGCATACAGAAGAGTAGAGGAGTGGCTGAGCAGGAGCAAACTAAGTGACTAATAAGTTATGACAGTAAGAACAAACAGAGTGTTTCTTCACTTTATTACACGGCTGTGTTGAATACTTGATTCTGATTGGTCAATCACGGAGTTCTGCGTTTTGTAATTTATGTATAACAGACCCTTGCTATGTATAGCAGACCCTTGCTATGGGCGCAGTTCAGATGTCGGACTCTGGCGGACCTTTTATGTGTCAAAATATTGATTTCTTCAGTAAGTAGCCGTGTAATAAGCGGGATAATGCACAGCTAGCGGGTCATTTTTGTGAAAGAATCCCCTTCAGGGCGATGAGAGACCCCTCTGCGCAGCATCGCCCTGTCGGGGATTCTTTCACAACAATGACCGGCTCGCTGTACATTATCCCTTACTTAAATACTCCGAAATCAACCAAAATATCCATGAATAAAGTTCAAACCCCTCTCTGACTGAAACACCTCTGCTGTCCTGAAGCCTATGACATTGTGATAACTGGGGGATTACAGCTGTTCAGGAGGACCGGGGGCCACAGGAAGTAACCTGTAACTTTAGGTCTACCACCCCCCCACCTGTTAGCCCGAACGAGCAGAGACAAAACATCAATGTATGATTAATAATGGAGAAAGTGTCTGTGTGGAAACGACGTGTCTCAGTGATGAAGATGAATGAGTCAAGGTGGGAAACGTCACTTTAACAGGATGATTTAACTGAAGGATCATTAGAGGAAGTCCACACGCTTCACATGAGAACTTTATACACCGCAGTTTAAAAATACACTGACTAACAAAACTATACAACCTGATTAATGTATCCGTACTATATGAAAACTACTAAATGCTATGATACAAGGTGCAAATTACTAATGAATACAGACATTGCAACTATACAGGAATGCAAATATTTGCATAAAATATATGCAGACCCAGATCAGGCTCGTAGTTTGTTAAAAGATATATTATAAAGTTAATTTATCAATCAAAATCACCAAATATTCTGTGGCTTCAGCTCCTGAAATGTGAGGATTTGCTGTATTTCTCTATTTTATATTATTGCAAACTTAGTGTCTTTGACTGGCACTGACATAATATAAAAATAAATATATTTAAAATATTTTAAAATATGCAGAATAAATTTAGTAATAAATACATATTTTTTTTAAATATATAAATAAATGTATCAACAATCACACACCTGTTTCCTGTTCTCTCAATCAGGTGGAAGTATTGGATTCAAGCCTCTTCAAAAAATACATCAAATAAAGAATAATGATATTTTATTAATCCATTAAGTGAGTTTTATGACCGTGAACTGATCATTTTTTTGTAGAAAATGTTTTAATTACAGTAACATCTCAGAGGCAAATCTGATCAGAGTACTTCTTCCACAGCAGTCCATAATATCAAGACTAACCTACCACAGCCAGGAAATACACGGAGCCAATAACGTTTAAAACACAGAGCCAGGAAATACACAGAGCCAATAACGTTTAAAACACAGAGCCAGGAAATACACGGAGCCAGTAACGTTAAAAACACAGAGCCAGGAAATACACGGAGCCACGGCGAGACATTTAACCAGCAGTAAACAACCAGCCAGCAAACAGACAGACGGACAGACGGTTATATTTGACTCACGTTATTCTTAGAGACCATTCTCCTGGTTCTCCGGTCCTTCATGGAGGTTTATTGTCCCAAATCCACATCATGAAGTCCCGCTGAACTTGCTGCTTTTTGGCGGTTAGTTAGCTAGACATCCTGCTAGCTAACGTTAGCCTGCTAGCTGATATTAGCTACATTAGCTGGCAAACTAACCTATCACGGTTGTTTAAACGCGGTAACTGATGTTAGCTAACTAACATATCCCGGTTAATTATTAAAGAGTAATTGACTCCCGGTGACTTAATGGTGATATGTCATCCTGTTTGAAGTCACCTGCCTTCTCTCTCTCTGTAGACCCGGCGGGCTGCACTACCCTTTCTCACCGCTATCATTAACTACATGTATCTGCCGTTACAACCCAGAGGGGCGCTGTTTCACTCATTTAAACATCTCAATGGAAACTGGGGAAAAAGAGAGTTATTTGACAAAACATATTTTTGAAATGATTTGTGTTACAAAACAGTGGTGGAAGAAGTACTGAGATGTTTTTCTTAAAGGGACTGTTTGTAAGAATCAGAAATGCTTGTTAACAGCGACACCAGTGGCCGTTAAGTCAATGAAAGTCAGCGTCGGGCTCGCGCTTGCTCGCTCTAAATAGACATGAACGAACATCGCTCAAAACAGTGAGGCGACACGTCAGCTAAAACCACAATATCACTCTATTTCACCTGCTTGGCAGTAATGTTAGCTGACCAGAAGAAGGTCTCTCCATGAATCGCTGCTGATCCTAGTGTTGGCAAATTTCCCCACTGCGGGACTAATAAAGGAATATCTTATCTTTCCTGCTTCAGCTGCCCGACCGTGCCCGGAGGGAGACACCGCAGCCGGTCAGGGACGAAAATGGTTCTTGCTGCGTAGCCCCGCTAGTATTGACAATTTTTTTTTGCAAATTATTAAATTTATCCTGATTTTAGTGATATAAATAAGCTTTATTGCTAGCCTTTTATTCGGTATATTGTTGCTTTTTAAAGGACAAAGATGACAGTTTTAAAACAAATTAAATACTTCTTTATTTTTAATTGCAGAACACAGAAGGGCAGCATTTTACCCAAAGTGGAATATTTTTTCGACTCTCTGCATTCAGAAGAAAACACCAAACGTGCATCGCTCAGGGCAGAATATACACTGAGCGCCTCGTCATGCTGCTGGTGTTTGTAAAGTGTAAATATGCGGCGTTCCCATTGCAAAGAATTAAAAAAAGAAAAAACATGAACATAGCAGTTGTTTGACATCCTCCTGCGGTTAGCTTGTCATTGCAATATTGCGGTTATTATGACAGCATTATTCATTACTGATTAATCTGATGATTATTATCATGATTAACTGATTAATTCTTTAGCCTATAAAATGTATGAAAATATTGAAAAATAGCCGTCAAGTTTACACATACAGAGGTACTTCCCTACCACAGTGACACTGAACTAAAATACGATTCAATCAGCCACCAGAAAATGAGAATAACAACTCTTTTATTTTCAGTTGCTGGTGCTTAAAACTGACTTTTTAGTGCTGATACGTATTTCAATTAATCCAAAGTGATTTAGACTCCATTAGTGATTTAATGTGTATTGATCAGGATGAGTTGAGGTTGTAAACAGTGAAGGAGACTTTCCTGAGAGGATCAGAGCTGTTATGTCTTTCACAGATGGACAGACACCTGTCGTACTGAGACAATGACCCCCAGTCAGCAGGTCAAAGGTCACAGAGCTACACAAACACTCTGGTCTACTTCTCGACAAATATATCATATAAATCTGGATCAAATTTGATATACTCAGAACACAAATACACACACATATAAAGTTTGACTTTTCTCCACATCAACACAATGCAAGAGGGCAATATTAATGGTAATATACACAAAGGAAAATATGAACACATACAGCAAGTATTATTATCAATTATTCATTTGAGGGAACAAATTGAGTATGAAAATTAATCAGCAACAATTCTGATAATTGATTAAACAATTAAACAAAGCATTAAAGTAAAGTATTCAAGTATTAAAGCATTAAATAATGAAATAGTAAAAGGATAAAACAAGGAAATAAAAAAATATGTATATCCACATACACACAACCTGTATGTATTATATATATACAGTTTATCATTATGAAGTGAATATTTATGGGGGTTTTGGACTGTTGGTCGATCTGAAAATGTCACATTGGGTTCTTGAAAGTTGTAATGGGACTTTTTAACTATTTTCCAACATTTATAAAGTAAACGATTAATCACTAGGTCATGAAATAATAATCTAATAATAAACAGATTAATTTCTGATGAAAAACTGCAGTTATAATGTACACATACTGTGTGTACTGTATAGACATACACATACATTTACAGGAATATAAATGTTTTTGTGGACCCAGATCTGGCTCGTATAGTTTGTTAAAAGATATATTATAAAAGATAATTTATTAATCAAAAACACCAAATATTCTCTGGCTTCAGCTGCTAAAATGTGAGGATTTTCTGTATTTCTCTATTTTATATTATTTAGAACTGAATGTCTTTGAGTTTCAGACTGACACTGACATTATATACAAATAAATACATTTTAAAAAATATACAGAAAAAGCTAGTAATTTATATATATGTAAAGACATAAATGTTCAAATAAATGCGAACATGAATGACTATGCTTATAATTATTTTTTATATTTCATTTGTCTTAATATTTCCATTTTTTTCATTTACTTATTTATTCTTTTATTTATTCCTGTTTATATTTCCATTTCTTATTGTTTTACAGATTTATTCATTATTATGGCACTCGTACATCTAGATGGTTACATACTTTTACTTCGATATGGTTTTGAATGCAGGACTTACTTGTAGTGGAGTATTTTCACAGTGTGGTATTAATACTTTTACTTCAGTAAAGGACCTGAATACTTCTTCCACCACTGTTATCACATCTGATGGATTGGTACCTCCACTTGTTCCCTTCTTTAATGTTATTTTTTTTCAGGTGTTTTCAACTTTGACAACCAATCAGCATCTTTTTTTTCTATTTTGACAAACATTTCTTTTAAATTTTTCTGTCTTTTGACCCATTATTGTATTCTTTATATTGCACTTTTTAAGCTCTTAATTTCATGTCAACATCATTAAAGTATAAACTTGTAGTTTTCCTCCAGACTTTCCCTCGTACTTTGCCAGTGTTTTGGGTTCCCAGGGCGGCTGTGGAGAGATTGGTCTACCACATTGAGTCTGATGTGGAAAACAAGACTTCCAGGTCGCGGCGTCCCGTTCGGTAACATGGCAGGATCGTTTGTACCCCGTGGGAGTTTCCCCCCCGGTCACTTCCCTGAGGTCCTCAGGCTGGCTGCTGTCCCCTCCAGGTCCTCCTCCCTGCAGCCTGCGGGGGGTGGTGGCTGGAAGCAGTGTCAGAGGTGGAGCTGGATGAAGTTTCCAGATGCTCCACCAGTGTTTGGACTGCTGACGCTGCAGCTCCGGTCTCTATGTGTGCACTTAAGTCCACAATTTACGGTTTATTGTGTTTGACTTCAGGAGGTCTTCCTCTTTATTATCATCCTGCAGTCACCTGTTCTCATCTTTTTTTATATCCTCTAGTATTGTTTGACTTTGATTTAGCAGCAGAAACCTCAGTTTAGTGTTCACTTACCTGGGCTGCACCTTCATTACAGATTATTTCTTATAAACTCTGATTTGTTCAATCAATCTGTCTATTGTTAAGAAGGAGGAGGATTTTCTCAACACAATTGGACAGGAAGTAACTAAAGCTGTCAAATAAATGTAGTGGAGCAAAAAATGGAAATACTCAAGTACAAGCATCTCGAATTTGTACCCCTTAACACTCAGCTGCTATTCTGTCTTGAGGTTGTTGCGGGCTGAGTTTTCAATCCATTGGTACCAACCATCATACTAGCTTGTCAGGAAGGAGGTTAAATAACACTACGAAGATACGCTAAATTTTGGCGAGGAAAACTGTCATGGCCATTTTCGAAGGACTCTCTTGACCTCTGACCTCCAGATATGTGGATGAAAATGGGTTCTATGGGTACCCACGAGTCTCCCCTTTACAGACATGCCCACTTTATGATAATCACATGCAGTTTTTTGAATGCAGTATAAATGTGTTATTTTCTCCTGTTCCAAAATGGTGTATCTGAATATTTCTGCATACTAGGGTCCCTAAACTGTCTTGAATTACATAAATTGGGTATCACTGTAAAGCTGAGACTCTTGTGGATCCAATGAGCCCAACTGTATTTATGTGTGATGATGTTAGTCCTCATAGGAGCCATTTCATTGTATTGAGACCATTTTTTTAAACTTGACCTCACTGTATAAAATGACCTGTGGTGACCTCTAGGATAATCACAACCTCATGAAACTTTACAACCACAAACGAGAGACCTAGAGCATTCAGAGGATGGATGGCTTTCCTAGCTAGATTGACAATAAGGGGGTTTCTGAGCAGTTTACACAACAGAAGTGCTCGCCATCCAATCACTGAAAAATTAAATTCTTGCAGAAATCTCCAAATGTCAAAAGTTTTGACACCAAATCACAGCATGACTTTTTCTATGGTGTTCCTCAAGGTCTTGGTGTCTTAATGTGGTATTTTGGAGGGATTATTGATCATTTTTATCAATTCTCCAGAGGTAAAAAATGGTTAAATTTAGCACCAAATCTGTGTAACAAATGGTATCAACCCAAAAATTGCTGCAACAACTTATGAGACATAATAGAGCATCCCAAATTAATCTTCATGTTCCCAGCTTTCAGATGATATACACCACTTCTATGTGATATCTACTGTTGACCTGCTACTTCCCCCTAAAGACCCCCTGTACCCCCCTAAAAAACAGAGCGGATTGGTAAGGGGTTAAATACAGTACTTGAGTAAATGTACTTAGTTACTTTCCACCACAATGAAGAATTTCAAGGAAATCTGGAGAAATGTTGAATCGTCTAAACTCACCTGAGCATGCAGCCTGATTCTCCACGCCCACTCAGGTTACCGCCCCCCCCCCAGTCCGGCCCGCGCCCCCCTGAGGTGCAGTGAACGTGAGCTCCAGCAGGTTTGATATTAAACCTGATACCGGCTGGTGGTCGTAACACAGAGTGTTTATATAAAACCAGCAGCAGGAACCGAGGCTGCGAAACCCATCAAGACCCAAACTCCACCTGTTAACAGAGAGAGAGGATAACCTTCAGTCTGGACTTTATGTACATGTTCAACCTTCTGAGCAGGTCTGAGTCACTGAAGCTGTTTGGAGGTTGATACCAGTTACTTTTTTATCAGCCTTTATTTAACCAGGATGGTGTCTTCACATCTAAATTGTCTTTTCTGCTTTCCTTCTTCCGTTTGAGTCGTCGCTGCATAATGAAATCAGACGAACCAACTCAGAGCAAAGTTTTACTGAAAGAAGAGGAAAATGTAAAAGTAATTGAACCTGATTAAAAACAGAAAAGGAGGGAAAAAATACATTAAAAACACGATTACCGAAGTAAATTGATGGTAAATCAGAGGTTGAAGTAGTACTCGGTAAATGTAGTAAAACTACAGTGTAAAAACACTCAACAAGTAAAACAAGTAAAAGTCCTGCATTCAAAATCTTGCTCAAATAAAAGTTCAAAAGTATTAGCATCAAAATGTCCTTAAAGTCATCAGGAGTGGGTGGGACAGGAATCATAGTCACAATAAGTCTGTTTTTATATATAAATAAATATGCACTTCTAATATGTATACTTCAGACCAGCACGTACGGGTTTTTCACGAAAAATCAAGGCCGCGCCCCCTTTTAGGGGAAAGAAAACTGAAGATCTCATTGACTTCAATGTAATCTGACGTATGTTTGGATTGTAATTTCGCATGCATTCATCTCTTGTTATACAAACGTTTGTTTTATACACATGTCTCATAATTATTTTGCAATCTTGCCTGAACCTGAGCGTTGGCGATACCTTAATAAATGAAGGTTGATTGCCGTCATGTCCCTTCAGTCTACCCCCGTCCAACACAGTGGACTGATATTGCTTATCCAGACATCTCGACATATCTGGTTGAATCCCGTTAGGCTAAGTGTTGTCTGTAAATAACCAATGTGTTAATAGTCAACTGTTTGATCTATAGACTGAGATTTAGTTGGAGACGACAGTCTGATGCTGCTATAATGTTAATTTATGACTGTATTACTGCAGCAGCCTCACACTCAAGCTAACGTTAGCTAGCCATGCTAGTCACCGTCACCAGCATCATTTAGCCATTTAGCACACTGACAATGAATATTCTCGTATCGTATGTGCCTCAAATCTCAGTGTGAAAGCCTTGGTTAACCCGCAACACAACAGCTTTTCATAATTTTCTCTCCTGTGACGGCGAGTTTCTTTCCCCCAAAAGGGAGCGCAGCCTCAGAGATGACGCCATGCTGGTCTGGTCTATAGCCTGGAGCCATGAAGACCCTCTGTTAGATCTTTTTTAGGACGTGGTGGAGGAGCAAGTGTTTTTGGATTTATTGTTGGTGCAACCAGCTACGCTACCAAGATGTGACGGCTGGAGATGCCCACTTTTGAGCTTCACATCTCTTCAGATATCTCTGGGTGACGTCACGGAGACTACGTCCATATTCTACACAGTTTACGGTTTGACCCTTTCCTGTTTCAGCGTGACACATAGCCAGCTCCATTTACACCAGTTTGGTGTGGAAGAAGTCGACTGGTCTGCACAGAGTCCTGACCTCAACCCCATCCAACACCTCTGGGATGACCTGGAACGCCGACTGAGAGCCAGACCTGATCACCAGCATCAGTGTTGGACCAAATCCCTGCAGCAGCCTCTGAAACCAGAAGAGTGGAGGCTGTTAAAGCATCCCTTTAATGGTTTTGACATGTTCAGCTATCACATACGGTCGCAACGTTCAGCTGTCCACATACTTGTGAAAAATGGAACACTTGAGCTACTAGTGACATTTTTCTGGATCCTTAAAGGTAAAAAGTTGTTCAGTAACTTTGTGTAGTCCAGCAGTCAGACTGGTTCTCACAGCTTCTTCTTCTCTTTCATCGTTTGGACCTCACACTGCTCTCAGATAGCCTGCTGGTCTGTTCCTGCTGTAGCTGGTTGGTTGGAGACAGGGACCCCCCACCCAGCCCTGGCTGAGTGCCGGGCCGCACAGGGCAGGACGGCGCCTCCACTACTTAGAGGACGAAACTCGTCGGGTTCACGGCTTCGTCTGTGAGTGGAAAACGGGATTATATCCTGCGGTTTGTCTAAATCCACTGACCCGGGGAAAAGAAAATGTCTGATTAAGAGCCTGAAACACCATTACAGAACATCTGAGGCATTCAGAGAGCGGAGCGACGGACACTGACTGCAGCAGGTGGAGCTTTATGGGGCTGAAACTCAAACATTTTAATGATATAAACAGTTGAATGTATCAATGAACTGAAATCTAACCTTGTTTTGATAAAGAATTCATTGAGAAAATATTTAAAAACCTATTTTAAGATCCTTTACTCCAGAAAAAGTAGGAATACCATGGTCTAAAATATTCTATTACAAATAATAATAAATGTTACCTAAAGGAACAGCGTTCAGCATTTAGGGGGATCTATTAGCATTAAGTAAAGTATATGTTTTCGATAATATATAATCACCTGAAACTAAGAATCGTTGTGTTTTTGTTATCTTAGAATGAACCGTTTATATCTACATAGGGAGCGGGTCCTCTCCATGGAGTCCGCCATGTTGCTCCGCCTTGTTTCTACAGTAGCCCAGAACAGACAAACCAAACACTGGCTCTAGCGAGAGACTTTTTGCGTTTTTACATAAAGTTTTTATGTTACGCCTACCTGAAGACCACCATAGTTCTCCCACACGCTTGTGAAACTGCGGTAACGTGAGCGCCGAGTGCTAAACCGTGGTACCGCCAGCCGCCGTCTGAGGTCCGTTGCTCCTAAAGTAGTGTTATTATGGTAAAGATGGCCTCTGAGCGAGGCAAATTATGTTACCACTGTTTTGCACTCGGCAGCTCACGTTACCGCAGTCTTGGAAAAGAAGGAGTGAGCGACTCAGTTGGTTGCAATCTGCAACCACAACGCTAGATGCTACCAAATCCTATACACTGTACCTTTAAGTATCATTGAACCCATAAAAGTAAGAGTAAAGTTTCTTCACATGCATAGCGCCATTATCAGGTCAACACTTTGGTTTATGACCAAATACCTGCAGAACTAATGACACTCCCGTCAGCTTCAGCTGGACTTTGTGTTTAGTGTGGTCATTGTGAGCATGTTAGCATTTAGCTTAAAGCACCGCTACGCCCACAGACTCAGAGTTTTGTGGAAAAAAACAACAAAAAAACAGTTGATTGCACCTCATACAGGAAAGTACACCACGTTTACTTTTTATTTTGTTGTCGCTAACAGTGATCTTAAAGATGAGATGGATTAGATTGTAACAGGAGATGTGCTGCTGCAGAGCGTGTCCCGTGTGAAGCACCTTGCAGTAGTTTAAGTGCAGATATTTGCAGCCCCAGTGGGACTCAAACCCTCGACCTCAGCAGTCAGAGTGCCTTGCTCTGCCTGTCGAGCTGCACAGGACACTTGATCCCAGTCATATCGGAGGGTTTAAATGGGTTTAAATGAGGGCTCAGGGGAGTGGTGAGGGGGGTGAGGAGGGGTGTGGTGGTGGTGGGGGGCGGGTGAGGAGATGAATGGCTGCCGTTGGGAACAGAAGAGGGGCATTCTGGGAACTGGTCATGCTGAGGCCTTCCTTATGGCTCTCTATGAGAAATGGAGAGAGTGTGACGGGAGCCAAATGGAGCTGACAGCCAACTGGTCTGACTTCCTCTGACACACACACACACACACACACACACACACACACACACACACACACACACACCACACACACACACACACACTTCCATCTTTTTTTTTTTTCCAATTCTATAATTTTGTTTTGTAAAAACATGATCTCGTGTTTCGTGTCTCTGAGAGCCACCAGCGCTCTCCAACTTTCATGTGTCCGTCCTGCTTCGACCCTCCGCTACTTAAAGACCTTTGTTTGGGGCCGAGGGCAGGTTTTGGCAGGCGGGCAGGTGCTGATAGGGACAAACTCCATAACACGGAGGGAACCGTGTGCCAAGAGGCTAATGGCAGCCTGAAATTTAAAAAAGCCAGAGGAACAGAGGGCGTCTGAGCCTGTTGTTCTTCAGAGTGATGAGCTCATGTTGGAGGGAAGTTTCCTCTCTGGACAGCACTCACAGGTTAAAGAGAAACTATTACGCTTTTGTGCTCTTTCCCTTCCTTTAGTGTGTTATATATTTTTTTGTGCATGTAAAAAGTCTGCAAAGTTACAAACCCCAAAGTCTAGGGCTGTGGTTGAAAAGGTCTTATTCTCTTAGGAAGGTTCCTAACGGAGTGAAATGACCCGGAAGTATCTGAGTAGCAGCCATGATGATAAGAGCTGTTTGAATCCTCTAAATGTGAAGGAAAGGTGCTTCAATGCTTCCTTTCTTATCTCCTTTAGGAGATAGGACATAGGGTACACTGGGCTATCCTTCACCGAATGAAAAGGAGATAATAACATCCCACAATGCCTTGCGGCCGCAGCATTTAAAGCAACGCACCATTCATGAAAACAAACAATGTAGAAACACTGTAGAAGCTGCCTTTAATAAACCCCCAAACAGCGGAGGAAGAAGATATTTTACATAAGTAAAAGTAGTAATGTAGAAATAAGTCCTGCATTCAAAAGTAAGTAAGTATTACAATAGCATCAAAATGAACTTAAAACACCAAAAGAAAAAGTACTCATCATGCAGAATTGCTCATTTCAGAATATATTATATCACTGGATTATAATTATTGATGGAACTACCAGCAGTATATAAAGTCATTAGAGCTCCACCTTTACCAGCTGCAACATTAAAGTGATGAACACATAAATGCATCAATAATAATACATCATCATTTATTAGTTGATTTGTATTTTCTATTAATCTAAATCTGCAACAAGTTATCACATAGATGTAGTACAGTGAAATAGAACAATATTTCCCTCTGAGATGTAGCGGAGTAGAAGTATAAAGTATCAGAAAATGGGAATACTCTAGTAAAGTACAAGTATCTGAACTTGTACTTCAGTACAGTTTGAGTACTTAGTTTCTTTTATCTCCTCCCAAATATATTCAGTCTTTATTTTCAGATAGTGTTGTTTTCCTTCTGCTGCTGGTTTATTTGCTGTTAACAGCAGTTTGTGTCTCCACTTGTGAACCTCGGGATGTAGAATTCATCACGGTGCTGAAACCTGATCGCCGTTCGTTCCTGGGGGCCTCCCTCGTCCTCAGCGCTCAGCGTTTATAGCCAGCGTGCTACGGTTACAGCTCTGAGGGTGAAGCTAGACGGCTCTTTACTGCAGCCAACAGCATTCCTCTGCTTTCGTCACAGCCACGTTCTATGCTGATGCTGCTCTACGCTGCTGTTGCTCTACGCTGCTGTTGCTCTACGCTGCTGTTGCTCTATGCTGCTGTTGCTCTATGCTGCTGTTGCTCCAAGTTGCTACTCTATGCTCCATACTGCTGCAGCTTCACGCTGCTGCTGTTGCTGCTGCAGCTTAGCGCTGCAGCTCCACACTACTGCTGCTGCTGCTTCACGCTGCTGCTACTGCTCCACGCTGCTGCTACTGTTGCTGCTCTATGCTGCTGCTCCACGCTGCTGCTGCTGCTTCATGTTGCAGCTTAGCGCTGCAGCTCCACACTACTGCTGCTGCTGCTTCACGCTGCTGCTACTGCTCCACGCTGCTGCTACTGTTGCTGCTCTATGCTGCTGCTCCACGCTGCTGCTGCTGCTTCATGTTGCTGCTGCTGCTGCAGCTCCACGCTGCTGCTGCTGCTGCTTCATGTTGCTGCTGCTGCTGCAGCTCCACGCTGCTGCTGCTGCTGCTCCACGCTGGTGCTCCACGCTGCTGCTACTGCTGCTGCTCCACGCTGCAGCTCCACGCTGCTGCTACTGCTGCTGTTGCTGCTCTATGCTGCTGCTTCACGCTGCTGCTGCTGCTGCTTCATGTTGCTGCTGCTGCTGCAGCTCCATGCTGCTGCTGCTGCTCCACGCTGCAGCTGCTGCTGCTGCTGCTGCTGCAGCTCCATGCTGCTGCTGCAGCTCCACGCTGCTGCTGCCCCACGCTGCTACTTAATGTTGCTGCTGCTGCTGCTGCTGCTGCTGCAGCTCCATGCTGCTGTTGCTTCATGTTGCTGCTTCATGTTTCTGCAGCTCCTGCTCCAGGCTCCTGCTGCTCCACGCTGACAGAGGAAACACAAGAAGAAGAAGGATGCAGGAAGCTGGAAGATGTTGGGAGCTGGATCAGATTCGGGTTCAGTTTCCATGACGGAGGGAATTCTTCAACCGTGTAAAAGATTATAAACAGCTCTGCTGACTTGTATGTTCAGAGAGGAACACATTGGTCTGCAGATGATCACGTTTTACATGTAACAGCCTTAAATTAACCCTGCTGATCTGTCAGTACTACCAGTGCTGCAAAGAACATTTACTCAAGTACTATACTTAAGTACAGTTTTGAGGTACTTCGACTTTACTTGAGTATTTCCGCTATATGTAACTTTATACTTCTACTTACGACGGTGTATTAGGGCCATTTAGGTAAAACAAAACAAAACAAAAAAATATTACAAAGCTGGGGGAGGGGGTAATATTCTGAGATTGCTCTACGCTGCTGTTGCTCCATGCTGCTGCTCTACGTTCTACACTGCTGCAGCTCCATGCTGCTGCTCCTCTTGAGATTAAATACAAATAAAACATATTTATGAGAAAAAAACCTCATAAATTTACAAGAAAAAAACGAAGAAATTCTCTGAGATTAAAGTCGTAAATTTCCGAGAAAATAGTTCACAAATTTACAAGAAAAAAAACCTCACATATTTATGAGAAAAAAACTCAACATTTCTGAGATTAAAGTCACAAATCTCAGAGTAATATACTCTAATATACTAGTGATAATATTCCTCTTTGTGAGGAAGAGAGCACTAATTATTGTACCTTATATCTATTTATATATGTATTTATAATCTAAAAAAGTTACTTTGGTTTGTGTCACATAATAATATAAAACACATAATGTAAAACGATTTAGACAAACTAAAGCAACAGTACACACTCAGAGAGCAGAATACATCCTTTCAAAATAAAAGCAAACACTGAGAGATGAAGAAATTAATTTTCTGGCAGGAGTATTGAATCATGGTGGGCACTTTGACACTTGCTTTGGATGGAAATGACCAACATGACGTGTCAAACAGGAATCCACGTGGGAGGTTCGGAGGTGTGATGAGTCCTGATTGCAGCTATTCAGCGGCAGTTAGACAGTTTGACTGCTGTCAGCAGAGGAAACGCTGCTCTCCACAGCCCTTATTTTCTACATAATAAATTAAAAATTAAAAAGAAAAACCATAGAAACATAATGAAGACAGATGCTTTTTTAACCATAACAGACAAGGAGACACTCTCTCCAGGTTTTATCCTTTCCTTTAATTAATGAACAGTTCTTACACCCTGGTCACTGGTATGAGGTTTAAATCCCCCGCCATATTTCACAGCATTTGTACTCAGTTTAACTTGATATCCAAGTTACATGTTACTATGGTTACCTGCAGTTTAATACACATTTATCTCTGTTGACTGGAGTTTATGGTTGAGGTGTCATCCAATCAGAAACACTGATTTAATAATATAGAAAAGTTGGACAATCCACACAAAAAACTATACATTTATTCTGTATTTAATCTGTCCATGCATATTTATATGCAACCCACTTACACTGATCCCTACCGTTAACCTGTTTATTTCATGATGCATACTGGTAAACTGATTGTATATATTGCACATATTTTGGGATTTGCACCTTACTGTTATCGTTATCTTACACTTTATATTTGCACTCACACACTTTGTATTGCAACTGCAATCCTCCTTCTCCTCCTCCATCACCATTTGATGAGCTGTGCGTTGACAGTCGGACGAAACATTCCTGAAGTGGTTACAATTTTAGGGCACGAACACATAAGATGATCATATGTGCCACAGCTACTTCAGACATAATGGAGAGCATATAGGGTCATATTTAGATTGAGTAGCTGGGGTTACATGTCGTCTGTCAATAATCTTATAGTGGGTTTCATAGGATTTATTAGAACTGTGCTATCGGGAAAACACCTCTTCATTTGAGAACATTTTGAAGCGTTTTAAAGTAGATTTCTACTCCAGATTCACAGCCTTCATCCTCAAACATTTCTGGTGAAGTTTGGTGGACACAACGTTTTTTCTAACCACTTCAGGAATGTTTCGTCCAACTGTCAACGCTCAGCTCATCAAATGGTGACGGAGGAGGAGGAAGAGGCGTTGATGCTCGACAGATACTTCACCATTTGTACAGAACAAGAATGTAACAAAGTGTGTGAGGACCACCAGAGGACGGGACACCTCTGAGCCATCGTTAGGACCTGACGTCCAGAGGATGGCCCAGAATCAGTGTCTGTGTTTGGGTTGTTCTCAGCTGCTGGTCCTGTCAGAACCCCCCTCCACCATCCTCCACCCTCCACCCTCAGCTGGACGTCTGAGAGGACGCAGGAATCAAACGGATGTAAACACTGAGCTGCTGTGATCTTAGCTGAGGTCTGCTGATCTCCTGCAGGGCCGAGCAGGAGGGGGGACAACCAGTCTACAGGGACCACACCAGACCAGACCAGTCACCTCAACCCTGTCTCCTAAATATTACCTTTTACCAATTAATAATAATCATAATAATCTTTATTGTCCACAAATGTGGAAATTTGCCTCCGGCTTCACAGGTTGGTTAAAATTTAACCAATTTAACCAAAATTGATTTAACTGTTAAATCACATCATAGTAAATCACAGTAAATGCAATAAATAGCACAACATGCACAATACAGACAACAATAATGGACATGGTCCCAGTTAAGTTATTGCATTTTGTATGAAAGACTTTTTGTAAATGTTCTTGGTTGCTATGGCGGATCTAAAGCGTCTTCCCGACATCTTCAGTTTTATAAATTCTTTAAAAAGAAGATGAACGCGATCAGATCGCAATCTGTCCGGGTTTTTGTTTTGCTCTTTCCCGATAATTTTACTGGCCATGTTTGTGATTCTTGAGTCGAATTTTGTTCTTAGTCCCAGGTGCCCATGTACATATGTTGATTATGATCACAGAAATTAAGTCAAGTCAATTATATTCATATAGCTCAATATCACAAATCACAAATTTGCCTCAGGGGTCTTTATAATGTGTACAACATACGACAACCTCTGTCCTTAGACCCTCGCTTCGAATAAAGAAAAAACACCCCCAGAAAAACCTCAGGAAAAGCAGCAGAGGGATGCCTCGCCCTGGAGAGTGTACAGAATAACCAATGTAATAAAATTACAGTATAGACTAGGGATCGATGTGTTTTTCAGGGCCGATACCGATTATTAAGGAGACAGATAACCGATATTTTGAACTGATACACATTTGCAGTAAAAATTAAAATCTTGGTATCAAAAATGAGAATAACACAAACTCCAACACATGAAATGCCTTAAAGTATATGTTAAATTAAAAGAGAACTTTTCAACATTATCTTAAAACAAAAAGTGCAGGGAGCTCCAAGCTTCTTATAAAGTTAACCCAAAATGTTAATAAATAAATAAACAATATCTCCCTGAAGTTTTATAAAGTGTCAAAATAAATAAAACTAGCAAAACTTCAATTTAAAGAGTCTCAATTTTTCGTCCCAGTTCAGCAGCACCAGAGTGGAGAATTTATTTTATCGGCAATTGGTTAAAAAAATTCCAAATATCGGCTCCGATAATCAGTCAGGCTGATAATCGGTCGATCCCTAGTGTAGACAATCAGGATGACAGAACTATAGATAGTAAACATTTAGGAGAAAATGGAACCAGGAGGACGTCGAGCAGCTTCAGGTGTCACCAAACAGACAGAACCCGAGTCACATGACCTCCTCTCCACCACCACTATCATATAAACTGCATCAAACACATAATGTGTGAAAAGAAACTTGACCGCCAGCTGAACGGTGAACGAGGATGATGATGATGATGATGATGTTTTAACATGTGAAGAGCAGCAGCAGCGTGTTGACTCAGACTGAGGAGGCTCCTCAGGTTAAAGGGTGACGGACCACACAGAGAGGCCACACACACACCCACACACGCACACGCACACGCACACACACACACACACACACACACACACACACACACACACACACACACACACACACACACACACACACACACACACACACACATACACACACACACACACACACACACACACACACACACACACACACACTCAGTGTAATGTGAGTCTCATTAGTCTGTGAGGGATCAGATCTGTTCATCACAACATTAACTGCTGTGTAACCGGCAACCAGCAGAGTGTGTTTACTGCTACCTGACTGTTAAACACAACTACACAAACACACACACCATTGGCAGAGCATTTTGGCAAATTTTTCTTGGGCGCTACCCACATAATCAGCTGTGCTGCTCATCCCACAAATGCATTATGAAGGTAAATAAATAGGCTTTCCAACGATGTAAAATACAATGCCAATTAGCATTGTAACAACAGAGAAATAATCGACCAAACACAAGTTTCCGAACTTTGTTTTCCAAGTTTATATATAGATATATATATATATCTATATATATATCTATATATATACAAATATAAATTATTGTTGTTTATTATCTCCCAGTTTCCTCTGTACTTGATGTAAAACATATTAAGATATATGCCTGATAAAAAGAGTCATGGCACCACCCCTCACCTAAAAAAAGTATTATATTGCTCGGAGTTCATATGAGAAAACAGCTTTACTCACTTACACACACGACAAAACCAACAACAAAATTCTACTATAATCATACGTGGAGAACAATACATCATTATACATCAGGTCTCCAGCTCCTCCCAGTCACAAATTGAACTGGGATGAGACCAGTGTTTCTCTGTGGTTGACGGGTAACACCATCAGATCCTCCTGCATTAGTGCAGCAGATACGAGAGGCATGTTGATACGTTATCTGTTCTGGGCACAGAGAGGTGTGACGATGGTGATCATGATATCTGGGTCATCCTCACCATTCCCACAACGTGGAGAAACAGGAGACGTTAATCTGTACGAGGCTGAACATCAACACAGCTGTCAAACACAACCTGTCAAACACAACCTGCTCGCTGCACAAAAACTACATTCACTCACATTCATTAAACCATTACCTTCCATTAAAACACCCTCACGAAAATGTAGTATACTTCAAGTTTATTTTATCAAGTAAACTGAAGTAAAGTTCAAGTATATTTCCCAAGTATTCTTTATGTAGTAAGTGTACTAATATCAGTGTACTAGTAGTATACTTTTAAGTGTACTACCTATATACTTCTTGGGACAAAATTTTTATTCTACACATGTCAAAACCTGACGCCTATATTACCCACAATGCAACTGGACCTGCTGACAGTTCAGTGGGAGATTCAGGTTTGTTATGCTAGTTAGTAGTTAATGTAGTTTGGAGCCTCTAGCAAAGAGTTTAGAAGCAAAGAGACGAAACTCTGGTGCTTTTTTGACAAGATGGTGCTGCGGTAGCGCTGCCGCCATTTTGGACTGAAAGCGCCAATGAGTCATGGATGTATAAAGAAACGTCTTTAAATCCGAGGATCTTTTCACTGGCGTCTGGTAGTCGCTTTCAGTCCAAAATGGCAGAAGCGTAGCTCTGTTGCTGGGCGCTGATGTTTCAATGGAACGAACAATTGACTTTCACGTCTTAGTAATATACGTTCTTTGCCTCCAGTCCGCAGCAGAGATGAGCAGCTAAAGAGGTCTCACGTCTTTCTAACTATACACCTCCAGATTATTTTCATTTTCTAACTTGTAGTCTTCAACTGATGCTGACTCAAGTGACATCACTTGAGGACATTTATCAGACTTCACACAGCGGCTCCCTCTGGAGACACTAAAGGCTTTATACTACTATTAAAACATGTGCAGTAGAACTCCACAACACCTGGAAACACACACCGACGTGTTCCCCTTCTTATCTAACCCATTTCTTTACACGTCACAGGTGTAGTACAAGTATCAGTAATCCAATCTAATAATACTAATACTATTAATATCAGTATCTTCCTTTGAGTATTAAAGCCTGAAAAACAGATGTGAAGCTTGATTTTCCTCCACCACGGTGGTCTGATTACCCACAGACACCAAACGTCTCACATGTGTAAAGAATGTGTTTCTGCCGTCGCTGGAAATAGTGGTGTGTTTACCTCCCCCTCCTCTGAGCGTCATCATTCATCATTGTTTAATTTCTGCCACATAACACTGCGGCATCCATTTACCCTCCATCCCTCACTGGACCACGCTGCGCTATATTTGTCTCTTTAATGAGGATGGTGGCATTCCAGAGGCTTTCTGGGTAATCACAGAGTCTGGCACTAAGAGGCATCCGGGGGGTGGGGGGGTTCTCACCGGGCATCAGCGCCAAACTGGGATTTACTTTCCTCCCATTTCAGAGGGCAACAACATCCTTCAAACGGGCCCAGTTTGTTTGGTCCGATGAAGTTTACAACGAGAATAAAAAGCGTGAGCGGCGCTGTGACGGGGTTAGGGTTCCCGTAACGAGGCAGACTCTGGTGTCGGGTACCGGCTGTGAAACGGGGCACCGCTGCAGGCTCGGGTGTCCCGGCTCTGATCAGTAATTGTATTTACCTTGTCTCTGTCTTCCCTCCATTAAGGGCGGTAATGAGGCGAGTTGTGAGCTGAGGAGTTCTCCGCTGATGACGGTCCGGAGGATTCTTAATAGACAGCTGTTGGTGTGGCCTAAAGAGAAGAACTTCTGATCTGTTTGACAGCTGTGACCTGCTGCAGACCGGGCCAACGCCGGGCCAACGCCGGGCCAACGCCGGACCAACGCCGGCCCAACGCCGGCCCAATGCCGGGCCAACGCCGGCCCAATCATTGACCATGTCACACATCTGAGTTGAGACATAAAACAGATTTGAATCCAGAAGGGTAAATTGTCCTTGTAAGATGTTATTTTGAGTTTAAAAGAACAAGCGTAGCATCAAGAAGAATTCGTTAACGTTACAGAACGTTGCTGGAACATATTTTAATTATGAGCAATTAGCATGATGGACGCAATATGAGACAACAAGGCCTCACCACGTTTCCTTCACAGGAGCAAGATACACAGACTTTATAGTTGTTTAGCCACTTTTTGTGGTAATTTTGTGTCTCTTTGTGGTCGTTTTGTGTCTCTTTTAAGTGACTTTATGTATCATTGTAGTTGTTTTTTGTCTCTTCTTATTCATTTTGAGTCTCTTTGTGGTTGTTTTGTGTCTTTTTGTCATCATTAGGCATCTCTTTGTGGTTTCTCTTTATAGTCATTTTGTGTGTCTTTGTGGTTGTTTTGCCCCTTTTCATAGTCGTTTAGTGTCTTTGAAGTCATTTTGTGACTCTTTAGTCATTTTGAGTCTCTTTGTAGTTGTTTTGCATCTCTTTCTGGTTGTTTTTAGTCTCTTTGTTGTTGTTTTGTGTCTCTTTGTAGTCATTGTGAGTCTCCGCTCTGATAAAGACTATTTCTCCGTCTCTTTTGTATTAGCAAACAGCAGGAATGTAGGAAACATTCTCATGAGAAAACGTTGCTTCCACCATAAAAGTGCATAAAAAGTGTCTCTCTGGGAAATTTAGACAAAGACATGTCATAAAATTCACTATCATAATATTTATGCGATACTCATTATCATCCTGCAAACTGCATGAAACGGAAGAACTACATTTTAACGCAGCAGAATATTTGACACTTCACATGGACCAGATAAAACATGGTGCTCACATCATTCAGATGAGATTTTAAGATGCTGAAATCACAAAAAACATGTTAGTTCATTTCTTTCTGTGTTAATATGATACAACACAGCACAAGACAAGCTGTTATAGAATCCAAACAGCAGTAAAATGTTTACAATTCTTCAATATTCAGCTCTAAAAGTCTGACTTGATATTCAACTGACAAAAATCTGTTCAGGAAGATGTGAGTATAAATGATGAACACTCATGACTGGATGAACTCATTCATAAAACGTACTGAGTATCAGATCCTGAGCAGCGTCTTTGTTTCAGGCGTCAGACGATCTGTTTTTGTTCTGTTTAGTGCACCAGCTGTTCTGTCTGAAGCATGGACGTATTTATAAACCGGGTCATGTGATGAAAGACAGGAATTCAAAACGAGAGGCGGCGGTCCTGAACGGCGTTCTCTGTAAGAAACGCCAGCTTCGTTTTCTCTTCTCTGTCTGTGGAAAGAAGCTGCTGCAGCCCTGAGAGTCAAACATTGATTTATAAACTGAGCTTAGCCTGATGATCAGACTGAATCATCATTTCCTTTCACTTCATTGTTCAGTCTGACATCATGCTCTGGAGAGAGGGTTATTCTGCTGTATGCAGATGAATGAATGGTGGTCACTGGTGACTTAACGTTTGTCATGTCCAAGAAAATATGTTTATTATGTACATTTTTTTGACACTTGCGACAGTGTCCAGAGGATTCTGGCTTTGACACAATTTTCTGATTGGCTCGGTTGTTTTTCCAACCGGGCAAACGGTCGGGCCCGCTACAGCTTCACAGCGCTGCTAGCATGCCTGTAGTCTGTTATTGTCAGGGCGATGGTGAGTGGGGCGCAATTGCAGACCAGGGGAAAACTTAAAAGTTAGTTCCAGAAGGTTAACCACAAAAATCACAAGCGATTGAAGGGGAGAGAGGAAACACCAACTCACTCTAAACCTTACCCTCACTAAGATATTTAAATATTTTGTAGTTATTTTGTGTCTCTTTGTAGTTACTTTGTGTCTCCTTGTAGTTACTTTGTCTCTTTGTAGTTGTTTTGTGTCTCTTTGTTGTCCTTACGGATCTCTCTGGGGTTTTGTCTCTTTGTAGTGATTTTGAGTCTCTTTGTGGTTGTTTTGCCCCTTTTCATAGTCGTTAAGTGTCTTTTTGGTCACTTTGCATACCTTTGTAATTGTAGAAGGGTAATCACAAGCTATTGAAGGGGAGAAGGGAAATACCAAATAAACCCTACCCTCACTAAGATATTTAGATAAGTGGACTTGGATAGTAAACTAAAACACCACTGTCGAGCAGCTGACTAGAGGATGAACTCTCTGGGAAACAGAGTGAAGTGGACTAAAGAAAAAGGCACTGGCAGCAATGCCAGGTCCAAACTAAGAAGCAAGGCCACACTGGCAGCAATGCCAAGTCCAAACTAAGAAGCAAGGCCACACAGACCAGCCCCTCTCTAACAGACTAGAAGAGCAAGTCATGCAGGTAGGTTCATGTGGTAAATTCTGCCAATACACACACACCTCTACACAGCTAGAACGAGAGCATTAAGCTCTCACTACCTCTCACCGTGAGAGTCAGCAGCATCTGACCACTGGAAACCAGACATAGATATAGACTTCACACACCTGACCTCATCATAGACAATCAGCTCCTACAGCTGCTCCTCCTCCTCACAGATAATCGACCTAACCAGCCCAGTGAGTGGAAAGTGCTCCTCACACTTATACATGAATCTGAGGAAGAACCGGAAGTTAACACATCACCATTACTACTTCAATCAGTGCATGTTTGAATGCAGGCTGTCTTAAAAAGTGTACAGTTTTCTACTTTTACCTTTACTTTCTATGTAACGTTACTTTTGACAACGATGTCTATGAGTTCAGGAAGAACCTGAGCAGTTCTCAGCTGCCTAACTTGGTGAAACAAGTAGCGTCAGCTAAGTTAACACTGCTTAGCTAACGTAGCTAACGTGGTGCTGCGGTGGTCCCAGCACACGTTTTTTTAAAGGATTATATTTTGGGCTTTTTCTTGCCTTTAATTGTTAGAGATAGTGATAGTCATGAAAGGGGGAGTGAGAGTGGGGATGACATGCAGCAAAGGGTTGTGGGTCGGACTATTATACATTTCTTGACTGCTGCAGTGCTTGCTTTTATATATATTTTTAATTTTCTCTTACTTTGTTTGTTGTTATGCACCAAAACACCAAGACAAATTCCTTGTATGTGAAAACCTATAAACCCGATGGACCAAATGCTCAAAATATTGACAAAAAATATATATTTCCGTGAGTATTTAGACAGTAGAGAGAGAAAGAGAGGGGTGGAGGTTGATATTGAGCTGGATTCAGCTCCTGGTTGTACTGGTTCAGAGAGGTTCGTTCAATCTGAACTCTCTTCAGTCCACAAACACAACAAACCACACAACTGTCTGCAGAGCAGTAAATCTGCTGCTGCGAGGTGATCCAGCTCAGTGTGTGCGTGTGTGTGTGTGTGTGTGTGTGTGTGTGCGTGTGTGCAAAGTAATCTGCCACCAGTGCAGGACAAAGCAGTGGTTGTAGTGTTGGTGGTTTACAGCAGGCAGCAGGTGTGAAGGTTGACACCTCTCCTGTCAGTCTGCACAGTTTAACTTTATTAACTGCTTTATGTGCGTGTGTGTGTGTGTGTGTGTGTGTGTGTGTGTGTGTGTGTGTGTGTGTGTGTGTGTGTGTGTGTGTGTGTGTATGTGTGTGTGTGAGTGTCCGGCTTCATATACAGTATACTGTATTTATGTGTCTTGTCTCGGTATGATCTTGTGTTTATCTGTATTTGTCTCTTTGCTGCTCTGTTAAGTTTTTTATGACAAACCTTATTTCTTTAAAAATAATTCAACAAATTTCTAAAATCCACTTTAAAATGCTTCATAGTCTTTTAATATTTGGATGATTATCAGTCTGAATGTCCCTCAGCTTGTTTTCAGTGTTTTGTTTTGACATTGTACCTTTGATTTTTGGATTTTTTCTGTTTGGTTGTAATGATTTGAATTACTGTAATGATGTAAATCATGTTTATAGACTGCACAATGTTACATAATAATTATCTGAAGGTATCTGTATCCGCTAAAGTGTGACTCTATGAAGTTGTATACGTACAGAGTCCAGCTGGACGTCAATAACAACAACAACAACAACACAGTGTCTGAGTGGAGCTCCGACTGTGTGTTGACAGCTGCAACGTCCCACAGTAGCATTGGGGGGTTGTAACGGACCTCCACAGGGTCAAGAACCAAAGTGTCTCATCATCTGAAGCTCGGCTGTAGCTCCACATACAAACATTAAACCTTATTAATATGTGATCAGCCTATATTTACTCAGATCATTCACATTATTATAATGTTTAACACATCGTCTGAATCTCATATAATGAAACTGAGAAGAGACCAGAGTCCAGTTTAACAGATCACATAGTGATGTAGATCCTGTGGTCCAGTGTGTCAGCGATCAGCTGATCTTCAGTAGTGGTCTCTGCTGGTCCAGAGTCGACCCCCCTGGTTCTTCCTCCTCTCCTGTTGCAGGATGAGTGACGGGAGGGGCTGGCTGCTCCCCGGGGGGTCAGCTGGTCCAAGAGGGAAGAAAGACCGGAGCACCCCCAGGGTCAACAGGACCCTGCACCCTTGACACAACCCCCCCCCCAGACCTCCCCAAGACCCTCAGACAGCTCAGTAATCACTTGGCTGGACCTCGCTGTCACAGATTACAGGCTCACTGCAGGAGGTCAGTGCTCGTTGATAAGGTGGGTGTACTACGAGGTAGATTGGTAGGTTACCGAGGAGGAAGTGGGTATCCTCTCCTATATGTTCCAATGGCTCTTTGGCTGATAGGTGGGTACACTATAAACCGCCAGAGACTGAACTCAACAGAGACCAGACAGAGGCCCGAATGAGGCTCGTCAGAGGTCCGATGCTGCAATGCTTCAATACGTAACGGATAATGTACAGCGAGCCGGTCATTGTTGCGAAATAAACCCCAACAGGGCGCTGCAGGACCCCGACGCGAAACGGCTATTTACTGAGGTCAGAACTGCATCCATAGCAACGGTCTGCTATAAAGAAATAACAAACCGAAGAATGCCATGATTGATCAATGAGAATGGAGTAATGACCAAAGTCGTTTAAATATAACATACATCAACTACTTTTAGAAAATGAGTTGTGTAGTTGTCTTTCAGATGTCTATGAGTTGTTGTCAGTTTCACTAAAGAGACATTTCAGCCTCTAAACTTCTCACATGGTTTAATTTCAATTCATTGTTGGAGCCACAGAGAGGAAAAATTATCAATATTTCACAAAGAAAATAACAGATAAGAGAAAATTGCAGAAATAAATTTAAGTTATAAGTTACAAGTTATATCACATTACAAAACTACTTTGTAACAAGTCCTGCATTCAAAAATGTAAAGTACAAGTGCGCAGGTATTTTCAGCAAATGTACTCGTTATGTATCAAAAGTACATTCAGAATTATACTGAAAGTACTTTTGTTTTTACTGTGGACTTTAGATCATTTTAACTACTTTATATACTGTAAACAATCTACAATAATGCATCATATCTTTTAAGATAAACATGTTTTCTGTGTAAAATCTCACGCAATGTAAAAAGTACAATATTTCCATCTATTGTCGAGGTATAAGTAAGTATAAGAATGTCAAAACTGTGCAGTACTTGAGTAAATGTACTTAGTTACTGTCAGTCAGAGGTCAGAGGTCAGGGTCAACAGCGTTTGTTGCCCAAAGGCCCCTCAGCAGGGTGGGGGAGGGTGGTTGAACCCTCATGGGGCCTTCAGATGATCCCCTATGAAGACGTGATTTGTGGATCCATTTTGAAACTAAATTTACGATCTGAACTTTATCTGAGAGACAGAGGAGCTTCAGTCTGTAACAGCGTTCTCGTTTTACGCCTCGCGTTCCTCCCAAAACCTCCCATCACCAGGATTTATCTCTCCTCCTGCCCCATCCTTCATTTTCTCAGAGCATGTGTCTTCTCTATCTGCTGCTTTTTTTTCTCCGAATGGCAGAGATCTCATTTTGTAACGAAGCTCTTCATCGAGGCGTTGGCGATAGGACGGGTGCAGGGGGGTTCAGATACCACGAGGCTGGAGAAGGAGGCAGGGCAGGTTAAAACCCTGGAGACCTGGCCCCCGACGCTGGCCTAAAGCCCGTCAGGGTGTACATTTCCCCCCCTGAGTTCCGGAAAATTGGCGAGATTAATGCTGCGGCAGAGGGACAGTGGCGTTGATGGCGTTTCCAGATGGCCGAGCGGCAGTGGCGTTGGCGCGTCGCAGCGTGGCCTCCGACCGCCGGCTCGGGTTTATGAGTCGTGTAAAATCGTTTCAGGACTGAGGCCCCGGGCCCAGTCAGCAGCAGTTTGGGACACCTTGTTATCCGTCTCTCAAAGTGGCGTGCACCTCAACGAGTCAACGCCATCACAGTCCTTCGCTGCTTCAGTTTTATCTGGATTCACTTCATGCTGCATTTTATTCTATTAAACTAAAGTTTGGCCCCTGAATCAGATGTTACACTTCGTTCAAAGCCAGAGATCTTTAGTTGCTGTTCTTCCTCTGGTCATTTAGGTCGGTCGATTCAAAAATAATCAGGAGTGTGTGAACTGTGTGATTTGGGTGAAGTGGAAAATGAAATTTAATGATGATTTAATGTTTTAAGAGAGTTAATGTTCCATTAAAAGGCTCAACTAAACCCTGAAATATTCTGGTGTTCAGATGAACAAAAACGGCTGTTTAATTCTGACGTGTTTAATTGAGCTAACTTTGTGTCAAAAGCCTGGAAAAGAAGGCAAGATTGATTAGGGCTGCCTTCTCTTAGTCGATTAGTCGACTAATCGGCCATTTTGGTCTTAGTCGACTAAGATTTATTTAGTGAGTTAGTTGTTTTTTATGCTTTTTTCAAACTGAATGACCAAGAAGCTTATGAGCACATCTCTGGTAAACACAAGATTTAAAGTGGTGCTTTTGTGTGATTATTTGTGGAGAAACTCAGTTTTTCAGATCTGTGGATTAAAGGTACAGTGTATAGGATTTAGTGGCATCTAGTGGTGAAGTTGCAGATTTTGACCAACTAAATACCCCTCCCCCTCACCACTTCCTTTCCAAGCATGTCGGAGAACGAAAAACGAAACATGGCGGAACAACATGGAGGACAAGTTTCAGGCGAGTTTGTTCGTAGCGGTGTTTCTCAAAGTGGGGTCCGGGGACCCCCAGGGGTCCATGGTGTCCACAAAATAATTAGCTACAAATTATAAATTGTGCTGTATCATTAAAAAGCACATATCTACAGGTGGGGACCATTTGTGACAATAGAACAAGCATACATCACAGCAAGCTGTGTGACCAACATGTGGTCCGTTATGTCGAGACAAAAATATCATATAGTCTGAACCCCGCATTAGAGGGTGTTCGGACCAGAAAGGAACCATGGATGTATAATAAGACCAGGATACGGCACCGCCGCTCAGCCTTGCTTCCGATTTCTTTTCCAGTGGCCAGTCGTGGTATTGCAGTGAAAAATCTCCCTGAGGCCCAAAAAGCATTTTCCCCCATAGACCACCATTATAAAACAGACGTCTGTAAAACTGCTGACAGGACACCTCGAACTGGAAACAAGGTCCATTATGAATAACATCTGTGACGTCATCACGATGTAAAGTCTACGGGCCGAGCAGGAGAAACACTACTGCACATGTTCAGTGGGCCGCATAACCTGGAAGTGAACCGTGAAGCTAGAAACTTTTTTGGCGTATGTGCCAGTCGAGCAATTCTCATTGGAATGAATGAGCACCATCTTGGGGTCCGGTATCCAGTTCTTGTTATACATCCATGAAAGGAACACATCGAGATCCATTCACGCATCCCTGCTAAACAGGTGGAGCTGGAAGCTTGGTGATGTAGTGACAATTGGTGCCTTCAAATGAAACTGGTGAGCTCGTGTTTACAACATGGGAAGTCCTGTACGCCATGATGTGTTATATGAAAGCGTTTATTTGGTTATTTGCAGATACTCACTGCTGATTTCTGTTTTATAGTGATTCTCTAAGTTTGGGTTAGTTCTGCACTATTTAGTTAAAGGTCCCATATAATAAAAAAGTGAGATTTTCATGTTTTTTTATTATAAAGCAGGCTTAAGTCCTATATAAATACCTGGAAAGTATCGAAACACTTAATCCACAGGGAAATACACACAGCCCGCATTCAGAAACTCTGCATTTGAAACAAGCTGTCAGGATTTCTGTCCATTCGTGATGTCACGAATATTCAATATTTAGACCCTTGACACAGATTTAAACGTAAACATTCTAAATGTGTCCCAGTTTATTTCCTGGTTGCAGTGGATGTGAATCTCATCAGCTGACAGGAAGTACACATGGACCCAAGCTGTTGCCTAGCAACGCAATTCCGTTGCAATTCCGTCAGAATGCGTTAAAACGGAGCGTTTCAGACAGAGGGTAAATACTGTCATATTCAGGCAGACAGTATGAGGAAAATAAAGTTTTTTTTTAACATTACAGCATGTAAACATGTTCTAGTAGAAACACAAAATACAAGTATGAACCTGAAAATGAGCATGATATGGGACCTTTAAAGTAAGAAATGTCAGATAAGGATTTATAGCATTTGTAGGCCACACCTGATTTTTATACAATAATGGGATGTTTGTTTTAGATGCCCTGCATGTCAGAAAAATATGAAAGTTGTGCAGAAATATGGTTTAATCTTTTGAAAATAAAGTTAGAAAAACAGTTTTTGGCGCAATCATTTTCATGTTTGAAAAATAATATTTAGGTGATAATCAGTGAATTTAAAGAATCATTCTGCATTTATTGAACCATATAAATTACAGGTAAATGTACATATGCAGCATAATTTCAGACTTTGACTTCCAGATGGAATATTTGTGTTGTGTTTAGAAACATTACACTCGTATAAACACACCTTTATTAGCAGCTAAACGCATTAACAACCTGTATTTAGTTGTTGTCAGGGTCATGAGGGTTAGGGTCCTGTATTAAAAGAGCTGTCAATCATTTTTTGGAGTGATAGTGATAATCTGTTGAGTAGAGGGGTTTGAATATTTCCTCAAACACTTGAAGCATCCACAGCTTCTGACCATCTGTCACATTTAGAGGTTGATGGGTAGTTAGTTGAGTTATCAGTGTTGGTGCTGCAGGATCTGAGCTCTGCAGCGCCCTCCAGCTGCAACACATCTGTACTGCAGCGATCTGAACCTGCTGCAGGTTTTATTCTGATCAATAATCTGCATTTTAATGTTTCTGGATGGAGTCGGAGCAGTGATGGCAGCCGGGAGGAGAGCTGCAGGCAGAGAGGAGGAGGAGGAGGAGGTCAGTGAATCTCTCCTCTAAAAATAAACTCAATGACATTTAACTTGATAACACACTTTCATGCAGTAATTACACTTTAAGAAATGGTGTTCAGCTCAGTAGAGACAGGAAATATGAGTCCTGTATGAAGTCCTTTCTGCTCATTTTGGATGTGAAACGTCTCTCGATTAGTTTTACTTCCATGAAAATGAAAAAAAAAATAAAATATTGTCAATATTTTTTGGTTTTCAGTTGTTTTTTTCTTTCAAAATTACAAAAGCAGCCAGTAGTAACGATGTCAAAAGGTCAGTTGATTTAGGATCTGTATGACAGTAACGTTACATTTAAATTTAATTTCTCTCTGAATATGACCAACTTTTAATTTTGAATTAGTTTTGCCCAAATTTTGCTACTTTTATTATAAAAGTGATGAAATTTGGGCAAAAAAATAATAAAATATTTAATTTATAATATGTTTTGCACAAAGTTTGTTTCTTTTATTATCAAAATAATGGAATTTGGATAAACAAAAAATATAATATTAAATTTATAATATGTTTTTGCCCCATGTTTGTTACTTTTATTATCAAAATAATGGAATTTGGGTCAAATTAAAAGTTTGTCGTATTCAGAAAAAAAATTAATTTTGAGGTTACTGTCATACAGACACTGCTGAAATGAAATTTAACAAGACTCAAATTTCCTTTATTTATTTATTTACTTTTTTCTGCTTTGATTTAGAAAATTCCTCTTAAAAAAGTTACTCTTTTTACTACTTTCTTTGCTTTAAATACGTCTAGATGTAAATAAATGAGAATTTTTGTTTTCTTACACATCAGATTGGATTTTATTTTAACTGTATTTTAACATTTGTTTATTGTTTGTTTCCATTTAACTCATTCTTTTACTTTCTTTAATTTATTTTTCATTCAGTATGTCTATACATTAGTTTAAGCATCATAATCACATTTTGAATGTCTCTTTTATTTTATTCTCTTTTCAGAGCAGTACCATCACTCCATGTTGCAAGAGAAAGTCCATTTTATTTAAATACCGCATTTATTTACAAATAAACTTGTGTGCTTTACATTAAAATGTATTTGTCCACAAGTAACATAATAAATAACAGAAAAACTAAAAATCCAATATTCTATTCTAGGATTTAAATATTATTATAAAAGGTAGTATTATAGTGGCTTTTATTTTAACTGCATTTTAACATTTATTTATCGTTTTTTTCCCATTTAATTCATTCTTTTACTTTCTTTTATTTATTTTTCATTCAGTGTGTCTATACATTAGTTTAGGCCTCATAATTACAATTTGAATGTCGCTTTTATTTTAATTCTCTTTTTCAAAGCAGTCTATGTTGCAAGAGAAAGTACATTATATTTAAATACCACATTTATTTACAAATAAACTTGTGTGCTTTACATTTAAATGTATTTCTCCACAAGTAACATGTACAGAAGAACATATTAAATAAGAGAAAAACTAAAAATCCAGCCACAAGTCTAAAATATTCTATGATTATTATAATTAAAGGTAGTATTATATATTACAGTGTTTATTATTAGCTTAGGCCTCATAATTACATTTTGAATGTCTCTTTTATTTTTATTCACTTTTTCAAAGCAGTCCCATCACACCATGTTGCAAGAGAAAGTCAAATAAATAAAAAATGTACAAATAAACTTGTGTGCTTTACATTAAAATGTATTAGTCCACAAGTAACATGTACAGAAGAACATAATAAATAACAGAAAAAATCCAGCCACCAGTCTAAAATATTCTATGATATTATTATTAAAGGTGGTATTATAGTATTATATATTCTAGTGTTTATTAGATTTCTCCTCCCTCATGGTGTGTACTTGCCCCCTGCTGTGAGCAGCAGTATATTCCCCTGCTGTTACTGCTCTGTTACTGCTCTGTTAGAGGTAATTGTACACTAATTACCGTGAAGTTGTAAACCCCTCCTGCTGCCTGCTGATTGGTCAGAGCCCAGTAGACGTCATGGTCCTGACCTCGCCCCCCTGAGGGTGTCCCAGGTATAAGATGGTCCAGGTCAACAGCTGAGAGGACAGAACAGTGACTGGACTCTACATTCCCTCTGAAAACCCTGAGACCGGTTCACATCCTCTCCTCCGGTCCTGGTCTGAAGACTCTCCTGTCTGTGTGTCTGTCTCTTGGATTGTGTGTTTTGGGTCTGAACCAGTGCACCATTGAACCAGTGAACCATTGAAGCATTGCACCAGTGCACCATCATGGAGCTGTCGGATATCTCTTTCCCCATCCCTGCTGCAGATGATTTCTATGACGACCCCTGCTTCAACACCAGCGACATGCACTTCTTCGAGGACCTGGACCCGCGGCTGGTCCACGTGGGCCTCCTGAAGCCGGACTCCTCCTCCTCTTCACCCTCGCCCTCCTCCCCTTCCTCATCCTCCTCTTCCTCGTCCCACCTCCTCCATCACCACCACCATGCCGAGGCGGAGGACGACGAGCACGTCCGCGCCCCCAGTGGACACCACCAGGCGGGCCGCTGTCTGCTCTGGGCCTGCAAAGCCTGCAAGAGGAAGACCACCAACGCGGACCGGAGGAAGGCGGCCACGATGCGGGAGCGAAGGCGGCTCAGTAAGGTCAACGACGCATTCGAGACTCTGAAGAGATGCACGTCGGCCAACCCCAACCAGAGGCTGCCCAAAGTGGAGATCCTGCGCAACGCCATCAGCTACATCGAGTCTCTGCAGGCGCTGCTGCGAGGAGGCGGCGGACAGGACGATGGCTTCTACCCGGTGATGGAGCACTACAGCGGGGACTCGGACGCATCCAGCCCGCGGTCCAACTGCTCCGACGGCATGGTGAGTTCAGGGACCGACAGAGGGGCGTAGAGAGGAGGCTGTCTGAGCGCTCTGGATGCGTTCTGGAATGTCTCCAGTGCGTCTTTACGCACGGACAAGTTTTGCCTATAGGTTACTTTGAATGAATGAAAGACTTTATTTCGAACATGAAATAAATAAAAACAGATACAAAATAATAACAAACAAAACAAGAGTAATACTGTCCGAAAGGGAGTAAACGTATATTTCCCTACCCCTTTCTCACTTCTCCTCTAATAACTCATATATCATAGAATGATAATATAATATAATATATAAACTATCCCAGATTTATTTACATCCCAAATTAAATTCAATTAGGCTGCTAATTAGAATATTTCACCCTGGTAAGGCAAGGCAAGGCAGCTTTATTTGTAGAGCACATTTCAGCAACAGGGCTAATTCAAAATGCTTTTATATAAACATTCAAGAACATTGAGACAAAGTGCAAAAGAACATTAAGACATAATTAAAACAGTTATAAAAACATTAAAGATTAGAAGATAAAAACAAGCTAAAAAAAGGATTGAAGCTAAAATAGAGTAATAACACACAAGAGTAAAAGCTCTAGTTGCAGTATAAGATAATTATCCGGTTTAATAAAAGGCAGCAGCAAACAGGAAAGTTTTAAGCTTTGATTTAAAAGAACTCAGAGTTGGAGTTGGTCCTGCAGGTTTCTGGGAGCTTGTTTGCACCAAATATTTGGTGCATAAAAACTGAACGCTGCTTCTGCATGTTTAGTTCTGACTCTGGGGACACTAAGCAGACCTGATCCAGATGAACCTGAGAGGTCTGGATGGTTCATAACATAGCAGAAGATCAGAAATGTATTTTGGCCTTAAACCATTTAGTGCTTTGTAAACCAGCAGGAGTATTTTACACGGACACGTTTTGCCTATAGGTTACTTTGATTGTGATTAACTTTACGTTTTTATTTCTTAGTCGTTGTTATCTTGGATGTATTCGTTAAAGTGCACTGATTAAATTTACATTTTATAGGTTTGAATCAAATGTTTTTCTGCCTTTTATTTTGTGTCAACATTTCGTGTAATCTCACTGGTTTTGTGCCAAAAACAATTTCACAGAGAGAAGGAGCTAAAAGCGGCCTGAACTATACTTCAATGTAACTTTGTAATTTATTGTCAGAAGGAAAAGAAAAAAAAGACAACTAGTTTAAATGTTTTTTCCTCAGTGAATCTAGATTTGTAGCAACATCTTCTAGTTTTTAGTGGAAACTGAAGATTTGTTTTTTCGTTGGATCTCATTCATTCTGTCCTCTAAACACTGAGACGATTTATTAAAATCGTTTTTAAATGTAAAAATATCTAATGCACTATTGATGTTAACGAATGCATCGAAACAAATTCACCTTATAATTTCGGATTCACAACAGGTACTATTACTGTTAGTTTTTAATTATTTGATATGACTTTATTCAAACATTTCAGGAAAATTGTCAAAAAAAAAGGAAAAAAAAGGAAGATATCACGACGATAACTGATATATTTTGTAGTATTCCTGTCGGTCAGTAGTGTGTTGTGACTTTATTTATAATACGAATTTGACTTTTTCTAAATTATTTTCTGACCTTTCAACTCATTATCCACTTCTCTTTTGGACTGAGTGCTGCAACATTTGGGCTTCAGGTTTCTCTAATAAGATTATAAAATTGTGAATTTCTGTTACTGATTTCACAATAAATGCAGACATTTTAGTGGATCTAATTTCTTGTTTTTCTTTCTGCAGACGGATTTCAATGGCCCTACCTGTCAGTCAAACAGAAGAAGGAGTTATGACAGCTCTTACTTCTCCGAGACTCCAAACGGTAAGAAACATGAAAGAACATATAATACTATATTATAGCATCATATTTATGATACAATAATATTACCAGCTAACAGGCCAATTAGGCTGCTAATTCAAATAATTCACCCCTGGTAGTAAAACAAAGACAAACAGAAGAAGCAATAAAAACAGCAGCCTGAAGAGGCCAATAACCATAAAATAAAATGTTCCTTTAAACTGTCAGTAATAAAGGAGCAGCTCTTGTATTAAAAAACTAAATGTTAAGTAGCCTAATGCATGTTTGTTGTTTTAGTGGCAAATCATATTGTAGAAATTCAAATATTTTATTGAAAATATAATGAGAACAATCTCATTAGTTTAATCCACATTTAATTCATGTTAAATAATTTAAACTCTTACTTTATTTAACATGAATACTGGGCAACATTCACCAAACTTCTGGCACATATCTTAAACCAGTTTTTAAATATGATTATATTTTTATCTACAGTAAATCTATAGTTTTGTCAATAGAAATCAAACAGCATAATAATAATACAGCATAAAATACTCTGTTAGCAGGAAGATAATGATAAAAACTGAGCTTTTTGTTATACTTTCATGATTAAAGTCACTTAAAATTAAACTAATGTAACAGTTGAACCAAAGGACGGATAAAATGTTCAGTTATCCACGAAGGAGTAGATCATGTTCTTTTATTTTTTCAGGATAATTTGGTCGTTAAACATTAAAGATGAAAGAAAACATTAAATTTCATACAGAACTGTAATTAAACTGTGATGTTTTGTGTGCTGCAGGCGGTCTGAAGAGTAACCGGAGCTCAGTGGTCTCCAGTCTGGACTGTCTGTCCAGCATCGTGGAGCGGATCTCCACCGACAACAGCAGCCTGCTGCCGGCCGCCGACGGCCCCGGACCCTCGCCACCGGCCCCCGCTGGCGAGGCAGCTGCACCCGGGCCCGTCCAGATCCCCTCCCCGACCGCCAGCCAGGACCCCAACCTGATCTATCAAGTCCTATAGACCTTCACACCCGGGACTTTACCATCCTGTCACACCGTCCAGTCATACAACAAACACACACAGTGGAAATATACTTTTCACTAACTTTAATTTAATTTAAAAGATGAACTGAGTCTTCACAACCTGTTTGCATCAAGTTTTATAATTTAGAAACGTATCCGTTCACACCTGTTTTTATTTTCTTAAGCTGAGATGTATGGAAGCTCATTACTGCCAGGAAAACAAAAATAACTGAGTGTGAAAAATCATTTGATACAAGTTCGTCAAATTAAAAAAAATTCTTAAGGCCCACTTACTAATCTTACACAGTCTTCATCAGTGTTCATCAGAGTTTGATATTTTATATCAGATTTTATAGTTTTTATAGTTACTGAGCAAACTCCACGAGCTGATGAAGATCGTGATATATGGTCAAAAGATCTGGAAATGGGCCTCGAGTTAACAACAACAAAAAGGTTATTTCTAAATATTAATTCAGTCTTAATTCAACAGCTGTTAGATAAGGAATACAAATTAACTGTGTGTCAGTGATAAATAATAATTGTTATAAATAATAATTATAAGATAAAGTCAGAATTTTTACTCCCTATAAAATGTTTTACAATATAATTTGTTGATCTGGTAAAAGGTAAAACGTGGAAATATAAAGAATAATAATGAAAGTTAGAAAGTGGCCATGTTGATTTTTATCATTCCAAAGTTTCCATACATTAGATTTATTTTCCTGGCAGGAATGATCTTCCATAATTCCGCATATTTGACCTCCATATTCTCTTTCCTGCTGATAAAATAAATACATTTTACATTTAGACAAAACCACTTGAATGCTGGGAAATGTAGTTTGTTTAAACAGGTTTACTGATGAATACAAATCAGTTCAGTTCTTGCTGTATTTTTATTTTATTTTAAGTTATGAGTTAAATATTTTAAAGGCTCAGTTTGAGCCATTCAGATGGATTTTTCTTCCTTTCTGTGTTAAAGTCTATTTGATGAAGGACGGAGGCCAAAAAACAAAAAAAACATCCATTTACATTCCTCCACTTTCGTCCATCTGAACTCGTAAAAAGCCCCAGCTGTTCATTTCACTCAGGAAAGAAAAAAAAAAAACAACAATAATCCTGTGATATTTTAGAAAGATGTCAAACAAAAACGGCAGATTTCTGTAGAGAAACTGCAGGAATAAATAAGTGTGGGAGTTCAGACCTCCTTCCTGTCAAAGTCAAACTAAAACACATTTATTTCATTTGTCGTTTTCATTCACTGCAGCGGAGGACCATTTTTCTGTTTCTGTACATATTATGTAAATAAGAGCTGATTTGTTCCAACTGAACGTATTAATTATGTATTTAATGTTTCTGTCTGTATGTGCTTTTGTTTGTTGTGAAAATGTTAAACTTTATATTTATACATCTGAAAACTGAGTGACAGTCTAATAAATGAACCTGCTTATTTATACAAAAAACACGACTCTGCTTTTTAATTTCCTTGAAATGTTTTATTTTATGATAAACTATTTAGGCCTCAAATTGAACATTTACATTTTTTATTAAGGGTAAAAAAGCAACAGCACATTTGAACATTTAGTTTATTTTAGTTGAACATATGATATGTATTTAATATTTTTGCACAAAAAAAGCATTTAAACATTTATTTTATCTTAGTTGAACATAATATATTTAATACTTTTTGTAACTTTATCAATATTTAATTATTAACTGCAGCTATGAATGTTTTAAAACAACATTTTTTTTTACATTTTAAAAATTTAAAAATTAATTTTATTTTCATACCAGCCTTTTCAAAACAACTCTGCTTGTAATGCACATTTATAATTCAATTTAAATATATATTTTTTGGTAATAGTTTAATATTTCACTTTTAAAAACAGCTGCACAAATTAAATGTATTATTTGAGTTTTCTATCTGTTTCACCAGAAAGATTTTTTAATTCAGAGTGAAATGGTAAATTTTAATATCATGAATATAATAATCATTAAAAAAACAAAATCAGCTTTTAGATACTAATTTCCCCCAAAAACCCAGGATATTTAAATATAAAATGTATTTTAGTTGAACATAAGATATTTAATAATGGTAGGCTTTATAAACATTTAATTAAGGGCAGCTCCTAATTTCTTTAAATCTCAAAAATACTGATCTTGAATTGCTTTTAATTTTATTTTCATACCTGCCTTTTCAACTTTTAGATATTTTTCTCAATAAACATTGTATGTAACAGTCTGATTTCTATTAAACAAGCTGCTGGATACGAACAGAAGATTCAGCCTTTAAACCTGTTGACTCAAAGAGCTGCAGCGCCATCGTTCGGTCGCACAGAAGAACTGCAGGTGTTTCTGAACTGCATCTATGAAACTTTAATACTTAAGTTTCATGTTTTATTGACATTTGTGCTGTCAATTGATTAAATTAGTTCGTGATTAATCACAAGTTAATCACATATTTTGTATCTGTTCAAAATGTACCTTAAAGGGAGATTTGTCAAGTATTTAATACTCTTATCAACATGGGAGTGGACAAATATGTTGCTTTATGCAAATGTATGTATATATTTCTTATTGGAAATCAATTAACAACGCAAAACAATGACAAATATTGTCCAGAAACCCTCACAGGTACTGCATTTAGCATAAGAAATATGCTCAAATCATAACATGGCAAACTGCAGCCCAACAGGCAACAACAGCTGTCAGTGTGTCAGTGTGCTGACTTGACTATGACTTGCCCCAAACTGCATGTGATTATCATAAAGTGGGCATGTCTGTAAAGGGGAGACTCGTGGGTACCCAGAGAACCCATTTTCATACCCCAGCCTTCTTTATAAAATGTCTCTTTTCTAAATCAGGTCCCAACTTCAATCATCACAGTCACCAAACTGATGTGAAAACCAGATCAGATGTTTCTAACACACTTTATAGACTTGTACCTGCACACAGGTGTTCACAATCAACAACCACACACCTGTTTCCTGTTCTCTCAATCAGGTGGTGAGGAATCACAGTGAGAATCATTGGATTCAAGCCTCTAAAAAATACATCAAATAAAGAATAATGATGAAATTTAGTGAGTTTTATGACCAAGAACTGATCAATTTGTTGTTACATTTTTGTTACAATTACAGTTACTGTTTCCAGAAATGTATTTTTTCCGAAACACTTGCTGCTTTCTTAGGGACCCTAACGCAGTGTTTGTACATTTTAAAACCGAAAATACTATAAAGCCCTAAAATCTTTACTTTAGCACCCCTTTTTATCCTAATTCAGTCACTGCACCGAATTATTTATTGATTAAATAATATAAGAAACAGACCATACTGTTGAGAGTATTTGATAAAATAACAAATAAATTGGACAACATTTTTTTCTCCATGTACTAAATTAACTATTAGTAAAGAGGCCTTTCTACCAGCTAAAAACATAAAACACCATTCAGACAGTCTCAGAGCAGTTCGTTAAATGGTCACGAAATTTAATTTATTTGATTCGTGTACATAGACACGAATTTCCTTTTTTTTCGTGACACTCAGCAAGACTTCCAACAATTTATTTTTCGTGTGTTCTCCTATGAATGTCCAGCAACACGTGACGCACGTGTCAATTTATGCCCCAGTCTTTTCAAAATAAAACTACTTAGTTAGGTTTAGGAATAGATGGACTTAGTTAGGATTAGGCAACAAAAATAACACCGGTGTGTTAGTGGCGTAACTTAAATACAGACATTACGTGACAAAAACTACTTGGATAGCTTTTGGAAAAGATGACTGTTTGGGTTAAAATAACTTTGGAAGTGCTGTAACTTAAGTACGGAAGTTACGTGACAAATAAATCAAAGTTGACTTGTGGTTTCACACGGGGTTCGAACACCGGTGGCCCACCCATTCACCCCGACCTCCTCCCTATGCAGTGTTCTTTATACTTCCCAGTTCACAATTACATGGATTACATACGAATTGATTTTGTGCTGACCATCACGCAAACATTTTGAAATTTGTGTCTATGTACACAAATCAATACATTACATTTTGTGACAATTTCATTAACTGCTGTGAGACTGGGCTGACCATTCAGACATATAGAGGAGTCCTCTCAGACATCTGACTGGACAGTTTTGTGGCAGCAGATTACGAACTTTGAATTGTAGTGTTAGTAAAAATAGGAATACCATAGTTTAAAAGTACTCCATTACAAGTAAAAGATCTGCATTCAAAACATTACTTTAAGTAAAAGTATTATCACTAAAACCAACTTAAATTATCAAAAGATAAAGTATTTACTATACAGAAACACCCCTTCCTTTCAGCGTGTTATCATGAATAATACATTTATCATCCATTGCATTATTGGATAGTATTACTTCATGTTGTATATATAATATTTTATAAGAATCCATTGGGCCCATAGAGCAGTAGCGTTTCCTTTAACTCCGCCTCCCAGCCCTGCTTTCTCCTACTGTGACATGACAAAATGTCTGCTGGTAAAAGGGCTCTGAAGCTGTTGTGGAGAATCATGGTGGAACGTTGAGACACTTTGTTGGTTTTCACTGTCATTCGTCGTCCGTGTACCGGTATGTATCTGGACCAATTGGTATTCAGTGAGACTAAGCTGTTGTCTGAGTGAAATGTGTTGGTTGCATCAAAACTCAAGTATAAACTAAAAACAGCCCCAGCCTTCTTTCTGAAATGTCTCTTTTCTAAATCAGGTCCCAACTTCAATCATCACAGTCACCAAACTGATGTGAAAACCAGATCAGAGGTTTCTAACACACTGTATAGACTTGTACCTGCACACAGGTGTTCACAATCAACAATCACACACCTGTTTCCTGTTCTCAAGCAGGTGGTGAAGAATCACAGTGAGTAGTATTGGATTCAAGCCTCTAAAAAATACATCAAATAAAGAATAATGATGATATTTTATTAATCCATGAAGTGAGTTATATGACCAAGAACTGATGAATCTTTTAGCATGTATTGTTTGTACAACACATATGTTGTAGTATTTGTACATTTTGAAAATGAAAATAATACTATAAAGCCCTCAAAACTATTAATTAAGTCACTGCACCGAATTGTTTTATTTTGTTGTTTTGTTTTTATTGATTAAACAATATAGGAAATGGACCATACTGTTGAGAGCATTTGTATAAAATAAAGACGTTTTCCGACTATGATTGCAGAGCCTCCATATATCCTGCTGACTAAACCATTAAACACCAAGTTCAATTCAACTCTGCAGTTAGAAAACAGTGTTGAACAAACGACTGTCTGAAAAATACTGAACTTTATTGATTTCTGAATAAAAACAGCTCTACAGACATGGCTTGAAGTGTCACACTTTATTTACAAAAACACTGAGAACCAAACCGCTGAGGGCGAGGAAGCATGATGGCGAAACAAGTTATTTTTTTATTCCAATTGAACAGCAGCTAAAGGCTCCTGGTTGCATGTATCGGGACGTGGGTTGATAACCGCAAAGTCCACCTCAGCGTTACAGGCTTCTTCTGAGCTATGACCTTCGCCACTGTGTGCGTTGTTTCATCAGGCGTGTGTCCGAGACGATCGAAGTTTGGATTCTGAGACGATCTACTTTCTGCGGCGAGCGGCGGCTCCCTTCTTGCTGCTGTAATACGGGAAAACAAACAAAATACGGAAACACGTCAGAACTCTTTGTAAACGTTTGTTCAACAAAGGACAGTTGATGGTTGTGCAGGCTTTGTTTCAATTTCACATCAATTCACACTTCAGGGTTTGGTGCCTTGCTTAAAGGCAGTAGTCAAACAATACAAAAGTGTTTTCCCCCACCCATTTTGAACATTATCAGCCCATTGAATGGGCGTTATCAATGGTTATCACTAGCATTATAATGCTTCAGACGGGCCAAACTGCACCTATCACGTTGTGACAGTGAAAGTTAAATTGTGAATTGAACAACCAGGTCTCACGGGAAGGCGTGTAAATACCACGACATTACACGGACATTCTGCGTGTCATGAGTACGCATTTTAACATTTTTGCGAGTCATTTGTACACCGTTTTTCGCATGTTAAAATAATTAAGTAAACTAAGTAAAACATGTACAAAAACAACTACGGAAAACATGCCACAAACGTCAAAAAAACACGTCACAAACACCACTAACGTAACTTAGAAAAAACAAAACACAGATCAATAACGGTCTCGAACATGGGTCTCCTGGTTAAAAGTCCTGTGTTTGTTGGACCTGCCCACCATAAGTGGTCTTTCTTGTTTTTTATACTTTGTCACTAACTCTTACCGTAGCATTTATATGTGGATGCGTTTACATTGCAGTCAGTACAGGATACATGATGTACAAAAGACACGCGAAAATCAAGAAAGGCATACTTATTGTATGCTAAACGCCTTGCGCATTATCGTGGTACTGATATGCCTTTTTGTGTGAACGGGCTGGAATAGAAACAAAACATCTTTAGGTTTAGGCAACAAAACTACTTGGTTAAATTTAGGAAAAGATTGTGGTTTGGGTTAAAATAAGTATGTTTGTTACGTGACTTTACGTAACACTTTGTGCAACAAAAATACGGGAAAATAAGTCAACATTGTCCTTTGGTTTCTGCTAGCTGACCCTGTCTCCTACAAAATGATGCTCCCATACAACTAAACGGCATTCTCAATTACGTTTCGAGGGAAAACGATTTTTTCCCAGATTACGGTCGCAGTTTTAAACACGCGGTTAACGTTGTAAACTGAAACAAAACAAATAACGCAGCAAAACTACTTGGTTAGGTTTAGTAAAAAAACATGTGTGTCTTAAAATGAAACGTCATTTGAAACGTATTTCTGATACGTCAAAAACAAACAATCCGTGACAAAATATGTTTCCCTCAAAACGTAATTCACAATGCAGTTACGGCTGCTGCTAACATGTCGTCCTAAAAAATATACTTACAAAAATAAACTCATTTAAATAAAGCCACTGGAGATAAACACTGTTAAGTTTGAGGGAAGGTTGAATCTTTTAGTTTGTGAATTTAGGCTATATTGTAGACATTTGCTAACGGAATGCTAACTGACACAGAAAATGCTTTAACTATAATTCTCCCTCTTGTTCACAAAGCTCGACAGGTTGACTATGAATTCTTCAGTTTCCTGCCTTGTTTGCATGTGACAGTTGTTTCTGTTTGTGTATTTATCTGATCATGCAATAGGTTAGCATTTCCCTGCTGCAGTCAATTTAAAAAGTAACTGAACGATGAAAATGTATTTCATTTAATGGAACAAAATATAAGCCTAGCTTACAAGATGTGAAAGAATGGAGATCACGTTTAAGTTCTCATATTTTAAACTGCTTATATTAAAAAATAATCAGAGAGAACTGTATAGATCATGAAATACTTTTTTGTGATCATGAAAATAAAACAACTTCTGTTTTCAAAGGGATTTCAAGCAACATGCAAATGGCAAAAAAGCAAAATTTCCAGCCTATGACATTACAGTCAGACGTCGCTGTTGACATGTTGAAGTTCAGACAGAAATCAGTCACAAACTCATGCACCACTTACCTGCACATACTGAATCATTACCGAGTCCAACAGGCTCTCACACACAATGAAGTAAAGACGTCAGTATGACGAGAAGGACCCTGAACTTTACAATAAAAAAGGATGCATTGACCAGTAACTGCTGCGAGGTTATCCATCCTTTTTCAGAGAACGCCAGGGAATACTCCTCACATACCGATACTGGATAACACCAGTATGTTTACAGTTATAATGAAATGTAAGCTGTTATTAATGGGAACATAATATAACACACAATATGTTTGGGACATTACAGTCGCAGACACGAATAAATACTGAGCCCGCCAGGCGTTATGTAGCAGAAACAAAAGTAGTAGGAATATGTGCGCACTGATTGCTAAATCAAGCTAACGAATAAATAATATTATTTAAAATCTTTGCTTGATTTAGCAAATCATTCGCATGAAATTCCACAACTTTTCTTTTGTACCACATGAACATGACTGGGCCTCTGTGAAGAGGAACAAAAACAGCAACTTGCTTTTTTGAATAACTAACATATATAGATTAGCATTTTAGTCAAAAAAAAATGTTATAACCAGTTTTTCAGGAGGGTAAAGTCAAACTGAGCTCTAGAGAAAAACAAGATGGAAAGTTAATATTATGAAACCCTATTATTAGAGATAAACAATTCAGTTTAGTTATACTAAGCTTCCTACATTAGCTAGTTAGCCGAGCTGACTTTCCATGATCAATCTAGCCATATTAGCCTTCAACTATATTAGCTGGTCGGCTAGCCTGCTAAACTTCCGAAAGTGCATAAGTAAAATGTTTGTTTTAACTTTTAGCTTATTAGCCTGTTAGTTTAATAGACTAAAATTTCAACCCACTGTAGAAATATAATATTTCCAAATAGCTAACGTCACAGTCCTGGTGGCAAACTGCTGCTACTGTTGTATTTCTGGACAAACGTGACATGTATGAACAGTGTGCCTCCATGTTGATAATTTTTTCGACACCTGTATTTGGGCCCGAACACTCACACTGGTGTTGTTTTGTGTGTTTATGGTTTCTTTTCGGGCTCAACAAATTTCCACAAAAAAAAAGTTTAAAAAAAGTCCTAATCCTGAGAGTTATGGATGAAAAAGTGGATGTGAAAAGTTCAGATTTGGGCTGCCATTACGTTAAAACAGAGCAAAAACCGGTTTATATACTGAAGCTGTACATCTTCTCTAGTGTGGAAAAACACTGCAATTCCGATATCAAACTTATATTAAATGAAAAAAACATTAACCTGATCTACTAAGCAACTGTTTTATGGCATAAACTGTCCTGAATGGAAATGACAGTTATGCCTGGTTAAGGGACGAGTTGACGTGGACAGTTAGAGTTAAATCATTGAGATTAGGTTACTAGGTGTCAGGGTACCCAGTGATGACAGTACTTACTGCTTCTGTAACTCATCAATGCGGTTCCTGTGCGTGAGCACCTGAAAAACGACACAGCAGCAGCTTTAACACATTTACCTCCAAGGAGAAAGACCTCCCTCTGCTCTCCTTTAACAGGCTCCATGGGCTGACAGCTGCAGACTGAGGCATGATGGGAAACCAAGACGGGGTCATGCATATGATCCTCTGTATTCACGTTTACTTGGTTTGACTAGAGTGTCCTAAAAGAGACATTATTAAATATTTTTGCACTAAGTTCTATTAAATCTGGGACATATGTAACTTGATTATAAATATTCGGATCATTGTTGCGTTAAAACGCCCGTCGTGGTTTCCCCCCAAAAAGAAGTTTAGAGAGAAAGTTTAGAGAGAATTGGCTTCAGCTCGGCTCTGAAACCTCCGACTTACCTGTTGGACCGCTCGCTCACACACCTGACCGAAGTTCTGTGATGCTAAAACTGAAACATCCAGACCAGGACAGAATGTGGAGGAGCACAGTCACCCAACACCACCTTTACATTTAAATAAATAAAAAAACGTATTACTGAAGAGTTTGGCTCCAAAATGACATCGCTAATGAAATGAGAGCTAAAAAAACTAATTTGTGTAAAACCATTAGACAATTGTAAAGGATGGAAGGTAATTAACTGTTTCACATGATAATTTCTTGTTTAGTCTTTACATTTAGTTTGTTTAACTTATGTACGGAAGCTCAGAAGTGTCCTCGTTAAAAGAAATATTACCACATTTTTGTCTTATAAAAACATCTTTTTCATTATAGGGAAAAATTTATTTGTTTCTCATTTTAACAACAAATACCCTGTTGTTTTTATTTTTTTTAAAACATTCATAAAATTTGGATCCCGAGCGAGCAGAAATGAAAAGAAAATGGATTCAAGATAACTGCTCTCTATACCTCCTGGTTCACGATTACGTGGATTAAATACACATTGATTTCGTGGGGTACATATGAATTACAGTGCATTACTTTTCGTAGTTATATCTACGAACGGTGTCGTGCCTTATTAAAAAAAAGTAAACTAAACAGATGATTCCTGAACTCTTCCCTAGCAGATGTCACTTTTGGAAACAAACTGTTCAGTTCCCTCTTTCTGTTTTTTGTTCCTGGTGGTGTGTCGTCGCCTCTCTCGGCCAGTGGGGGGCGCTCTGGTTCTCATTGACCTTCCTTCATGCTAACATGCATCGAGCCTGAAAACCTGCAGGTCAAACTTCCCTGCTGCTCAGCTCTACTTACAATTTACTGAGCTCCTCCACTCTCTTACGCAGGGTTGTAACCTGGAGGGAATCAAAGAGCACATCGAGGGTTCAAACCCGGAAGTTCGCTCGGCTGGACGCTCACCAGCATCAACAACAACGATAATGACAACAACGACAACAAATAGCTGGTTCAATCTGAAAAAGTGTGGGTTAATGGTTTTTTTTATACGGAGGACATAGCTGTGGATAAATATGTTAATGTCCATTTAGGGCAGAGTAACATTACGATACCATACCTGACAAAGCAATACTTTTCTTCCGTACCTTATTTTGAGAAATATAAACATATTTTTCTACAAAATCAGAAAAAATAATTGCAAAAGAAGCCAAAATTGTCAAAAGTTAAATTTTGGCTAAACACAAACAGGAATTATTTTTTAAATAAAATGCACATTAAAACTGTGAAACTCATGATTTGAATCAGGAACGATAAATAAATAATACATTATGTATAAATAAAATTACAAAAATGACAAATTATAAAAAAAAAATATTGAGTTTCGACACCCAGCTCTATGTGTATTAAAAAAAATGCTTTTAATTGTTTTGGTCATTGTGATGACCTTTGTGCTTAAATAATAATAACAAGTTAATCAACCTCTATAACTCACAGTTCCCCTTTAATTTTAGTGCTTTAATTTAAAAAACAATAACAATAAATAACTAATTTAAATATCCAGTCCAATAAGTCAATCAAAAAGCTGTCTTTTCAAAATAGCACAGAGTAAACACACAGTACAGGCTAGATTTACTGAAGAATTAAAAAATAAAAAAATAGTGAAAAATCGAAACTTAAATTCAAATGTATCATTTCCAGAATAAACGTATTAATACATGGTAAATTGATAGTTAATTATCTATCTAAATATTGTTTATAAATGCTTTACAAAGTATTTATCTCTGGCATGAACAGTAAACATATTGAATATTATGATTATTATTATTAAAGATTATGATGTAAAGACGTCAGGGACCGAGGGGTCTCACCTCATATTTCTGCCTCTTCAGTCTCTCCATGTGGTCGAACTTCTCAGACTCCAGCTCGGTCTGCCATTCATGCAGCTCATTGATCTTATCCCTGCAGGAAACACAAGAACACGCTAACGTTAGTAAAATAAATAAAAAAACCTTCACACACGACAACGTTAAGAGCAGAGAGGGATAGTTTCAGCTTCCCGTGATGCTCGAAAAATTATGTTTTAAAGAGTTTTCTTTCTGAGAAATGTTTTGAAGTGTTTGCGTCGTACTTCAGCTTGTCTTCACTCAGATGGTCGATGTTGAGTTGCTTGCGTCTGGCGGCCAGGATCTTCTTCTTCTTCTCTCTCTCAGTCTCCTTCTTTCCTCCTCTCTTTGAGTCAGCCTGTTCAGTGAGTTAGTACATACGCAGGTTAACAGCAGCGGTGGAGGAAGTACTCACATCCAACTAAGTACATTTACTCTTAACTACAATCTTGAAATACTTTTATTTGAGTATTTCCATTTTATGTTACTATATACTTCTACTTCAATACATTTATTTGACACTTATAGTTTTTACATAAATAACATGATTATGCTGATATGATATGATGCAGCACTATACTACTAATATATAGTATATACGTATATAGTAGTATACAAAGTATTTAGTACTGGCTCCACATTGATGAACTACAACATTAAAATGCCCTTACATGTATTCATTAGTGATAAAAACAGAATAATATAATATTCTGTAATGAATGAGCCATTCTGCATGATGAGTACTTTAACTTTTTAAACTATAGGTACATTTTACTGATAATACTTGGGTACTTTTGCTTGGAATTCAGGACTTTTTTCAAGAGTTGCAATGGAGTATTTTAAGATGGTATTTCTTTTAAATTTTTAAATTTCAATACAAAATTTCGCTATTTTTAATGAAAAAATAAAAGTCCTGCATTCAAAACTTTATTTAAATAAAAGTATGTAAGTATTATTTGCAAAAGTACTCATTATGCGCCAAAATGGCCTGTCAGTGTTATGTTTTTACATGTTATACTATTGTAAATATAGCAGCCGACTGAGGTAGAATTAATTTTTTATACTGTCAGGTGGCTTAATTTACTTTATAGCAATACGTTGTATTCCATAAGATGATTTTAGGTTTTTGAAATCCTAATCTGAAAAGCTGTCAGACAAATGTAGTGCAGTAAAAAGTATAATATTTACCTCTAAGATGTAGTGGAATCTAAGTATAAAGTATAAGTAAAATAAGTACCTTAGAATTGTACGTTCAGTATTTGAGTACATTGACTTAGTGACTTTACATCACTGCTCTCCAGATAAGATACTACTAGTAGACAGTATAACCGTGTGTACTGACTTTCTGCAGGTGGCTGCTGTAGTTGGAGCCCATGCTGGTCAGAGCCGACTTCTTCTTTGCCTCCTCACCCTGCTTCTTCTTCATATCACTCTCCTCCCTGATCCGCCTTTCCTCCTGGTTCACACAAAAACAAGTCCGAGTGAGACCTCCGAGTCACAGCCATCATTCACTCACTCTCAAAGTAACACAGGAAACACTAAAGATGAGTTATAGAGGAACTTTAAATGTGCAAATGCAGATGCAAACTGACAAATAGAGCAAAAAAACCATCTGAAAATAAAATAGAGAATGTAGCATTTTCATTAAATAATATTTTAAAATTACAAAATTGTAACGCATTTAATAGAAATATGAAAATAAAAAGAATGAAACCATGAATATACTCAGGGTGTACAATCTCAGAGAAGAGTGTGGATACAGAAATTATTTTAGAGTAAACATTAAGTTTATATGTTTGCTGGGTATTGTTGTTTTGTTTTCTTATATTCTATATAATATTCTTTTTTTTTTTTTTACAAAAAATCTAAATCTAAAAAAAAATAAAAATCTAATATATATAAAATAATCATTACTCATGGTGTTATTGAGAGTTTTTTGTATATATTTGCTTGGTATTGTTTTCTTTTCTTATATTCTATAAAATATTCTTATATTTTAAGTTTAGTTTTTCACATGTTTGACATAAAATATCTAAATCTAAAAAAAAGAAAAGAAAAATCTAATCTATCTATCTATCTATCTATCTATCTATCTATCTATCTATCTATCTATCTATCTATCTATCTATCTATCTATCTATCTATATACTGTATATAAGAATCATCACTACAACCTGAATCTTAAAACTAATACAAGTTTAATGATTTTTGTTTTTTTATTCTTTTTCTTAGTTCCTGAACAGTGAGACATGAAATGAAACTATCTGATGTAAGGGTCATGATTTAACGGTTAAAGAAGAAGAAAGCTGAAACCACGAACCTCACGTCTGGCCTGGCGCTCCTTGTCCTTCTCAGCGCGGACCCTCTGCTGCTCGGCCCTCTCAGCACGACGCTTCTCCTGCAGGACGGCAACAAACACATCGTCACACACTTTAATTTACACAATTTAACCAGAATGAAGAAGATTGAGACTGCTCTATGTATTAGCTAAACAGGATATTCATTAGAGATATCTGCAATGTCATTTTGCCTATTCAAAACTCTAATTCAAGATAACCGTAATTCTATTTTGACTAGGCAAAACTCTAATTTTAGATATCTGTAATTACATTTTGACTAGTACGATTCAAACTACTTTTGCCATTCATGTGTATGGGGTTTCTCATTACGGATATTTACAATTCAGTTGTGGATATCTGCAATGTGAATTATGACTAGTCCGAGTTACAGTTCAAGATATCTTTAACTCCCCTCAATTGTAGATATCTACATTGTCATTTTTAGATATCTAAAATGAAATTTTCATCTCAAACTGGAGTTAGGGATAGTCATAATGTAATTGTAGACATCTATTATTAAGTTATAGATATCTTGACATGAATTTTGATGAGTGATATCTCATTTGGAGATATCTTTAACTTTCAGTCTGCCTAGTCAAAATGTAATTACGGATATATTGAATTAGAGTTTTGACTAGGTGAAATGACGTTGCAGATATCTGTAATTACGTCAGAAGTGGTGGGTTGGGACGGGAGGCGGAAGCCATTCAAACATACTATGGCGCTGCACTGCAGCCGTATGGGTTTATAACTGTCGTTTTGACTAGTCACAATGACGTTATAGATATCTGGAATAAGAGTTCTGACTAGTCACAATGTGATTATGACTAGTCAAAATGCCGTTGTTGATATCTTTAATGTTAATTATGGGTAGTCAAGCTTAGCTATATAAAAATGGCTCGCCATAGCTCTCATGTTTGTACTGTTCTCTGTTTGAAAGACTCACAATCCTGTCCTTGAGCGCGATCAGCTCCTCCTCCTCCTTCTTCCTGCACTCAAAGTGAGCATCGATCAGGCCCTGCAGCTCGACCAGATCCTTGTTCTGACGTTTCTTTTGGATGTCCTGCAGGTCAGAAGAACAGAAAACAAAACCTCAGCACAACAGAAACAATTCAACATGAACAGAAATCCTTCATGTCTTCACTCAGCGCAGTCGCACAGCAGTTCGTGAAATAGTCACGGAATTTAATGTATTGATTCGTGTACATAGACATGAATTTCACCCAAATGCTCTGCATGAAATCTATTCCTATGTAATCCATGTAATTGTGAACCGGGAAGTATAGAGACCTGCGAACGACATGTAAGGAGAAGGTCGGGGTGGATGGGTGGGTCAGAAAACAAAGTATTTTTTGTCACGTAACTTCCGTACTTATGTTACGCTACTTCCAGTGTTATTTTAACCCAAACCGCGATCTTTTCCTAAACCTAACCAAGTCAATCTATTCCTTAACCTAATTAAGTAGTTTTATTTTGAAAAGACTGGGGCGGAAATTGACATGTGCGTCATGTGTTGCTGGACATTCGTAGGAAAAAGCATGAAAAATACGTTGTTGAAAGTCATGCTGAGCGTCACGAAAAAAAAGGGGAATTTGTGTATATGTACACGAATCAATGAAATAGATTAAATAGATTCAATTTAAGTGTTGCGTCACTTCAGGTCCACTTACATCAAAGTCCACTTTCTCACCATCGGGGATCTTTGGAGGCCTGTATACGGAGAGAGAGTTTTGATCTTAAGTGCACTGATTATAAATATTGTTTTAATGCTTTTTTCTTTTCGGGCAAACGTCTCGGATGGAAATGTCTACAGAAATCATTTGAAGTACACGAGAAGGAAACTTACTTGAACTTTGGCTTCTCCTCTGCAGGTTAGGAAATGAAGAGGGGACAAGTACATGTCATGGGGTTAGAAACGAAGCAGATTAATTCACTTCTGTCAGGCATGAAAGTGCATGGTTTTGGTTCTATATGATGTATTAGATTAAGTTAGCCTTATAGGGTTAGAACAACAGGTAAACACTGTAAGAGCAAACTTCACATCTCAAAAAAACTGTTTTTAACATCATGAAGTTTTGTGACTATCAGAGAACCATCTTGCTGTGAGTGCAGTTACAGTAACACAGTGTTGTATTATTACAAACAGCTTTCTTGTACAGTAAATCCGCATTTGTATAAAAACGTTGTTTTTTTTTTTTTGGCTTGACCCCAAAACCATTTTACACAAGCACCCCATTTCTTTCTTGTCTTTTTCAACCCAGATTCTGGCGGCTCCATGCCATGCAGAAGACGAGTGGCATAGCAAGAGTGTAACGGTGGGGTTGCTGCGCAGTAAAGCACGTGTTAGCATCTCATATTCTTTCACCCTTTTTCTCCACTAGTAACTTTAATTTTTCTCGTTCAATAAGCAAAATTATGTTTGTTTTTTTATTCAGAATTTCACTCTCAGTACCAATTGGGCAGCGCTCCTGGATTTTGACAGACAGATAAAAAATTTGTACAGACATTTTGTGAACAGCAGGCGTTCCCCGAGTACAGACGTCAGACCTGGACCACCAACGTGGTCCTTCCAAAACCAGAATAACAGATCTCAGATTCATCAGAAGTTTTTTCAAATCAACATACCTTCCTCTTCGGCCTCTGCATGCAGCAAGCATCCAAAACAAAAAGCAGAATAAACAACAGCATTAGCAAGCGCTCCAAGAGCAGCACACTGTACATCCAATATGCTAAACACAGTGAAACTACAAAACCATGGCAGACATTCAATGTGCTAGAGCAATTTTTAATTACTGTAAATTCTCAAATAATAGCCAAGTGTCAAATATTAACTGCCAGCACGAACAAATAATGCCAAATTGCTTATAAAGGCGGGATTTAAAACACTAAATTATGTTCTCACACAACTAAACTGCATTCTCAATTACACTTTGAGGAAAACGTATTTTCCTCTGGATTATGGTCACGGTTTTAAACACGTGGTTAACGTTGTAAATTGAAACAAAACAAAACAAAACAAAACAAAACGCAGCAAACCTACTGGTTTGGCTTAAAATGACTCTGTTTGTTACGTTATTAAGCTACGGACGTAAATTAAAATAAGTGAATGTTAACTTTTAGTTTCACACGGGACACGAACAGTGGTCTCCTGGGTGAAAGTCCTGTGTTTGTTTGACATTTCCCTCAAAGCGTAATTGACAATGCAGTTTCGTTGTTCGGTAACGTAATTTTTCGGAGACAGGGCTGAAAGGTAAATAGGCCAATATTTGAGAATTTACATAAAGTCTTGTTTTGATGAAGCCACAGTTTCACCTTCAAACAGCTCAACAAAGTAGGATTCCTTTAACATTCATCCCTGAATTCACATGCCATTTTAAAAATGTCAAAGTAAAGTTGGGAAAGTCGGGGCACATTTAGGTAGACATGCATGAAAATTACAACTTATTTACCAATAGTTACCAAGCTTTAGGTTTGGCATTAAATCCTAAATTTAGTGGCTATAAATCAAAAGCCCAGTTTCTTTTTTGAATGCAATTTTTCAACAAAATAACGTGAATGCAACACCGACTTTCCCAACAGCATGTGAGCATAATATAAGATGGTGTGACAGTGGTGAATTTAGAAAAGGATGAAATCTGAGACACCATCTTAAAAGAAGCAGCTCAAGATATAGTATTAACCTGATGTTAACCTTCATCAGATTTAAAAAATAATGAAAATGCAAACATGTACACCAAATACAAGAACTTAAAGTACATGTGGTACAGTAGTATATGAAGGGTTAGACTGATAAAAGAGGCCAATATTTGTCTTTTTTTTTTAATTTAAGCTCTCAAATATTACCTGTGTTCGCAGTAGATATGGGCTAATTAATTGCTAATTAACTAGCACTCTGTATGTTTTGATGTAGGCTACAAGTATTTGTAGGTTTCCAACGTTTACTTAAGGACTAGTAAGTTTATTTCCTTGACTACTTCACGTTAAAGTTTTGAAAACTGAATTTTTATTTTTCGGAAGTTGTGAATCTATAATTCCCAGAATGAAAATTATATAAAGTTTGGATTTCTAAAATGGTTCATACTGTAAGATACTAATACATCTGTGATATACTTACTGTATTGTACTGTATGCTATCGTAAAGTAAAGTTGCGCACGCTGACATTTTATCATACAGTATGCTAGGCTAAGTTGCTAATTAACTAGCACTCTGTATGGTTTGATGTACCGGTAACAAAAACATTTATTTTCTTGTTAGACTTTGAATTTAATTTGTTTACTTCATATAAAGTTACGTTAGCTAAAAAGCTAAAGTTTTGACAACTGAATTTTTATTTTTCGGAAGTTGTGAATCTATAATTCCCAGAATGAAAATGATATAAAGTTTGGATTTCTAAAAGGATTCCTACTGTAGGATACTATTAAATCTGTGATAGGCTTACTTTATTGTTCTGTTTGCTAACGTGTTTGCGCAAACACAATGGACAGATGCATCCAGTCCAGTAAAGTTGTAGATGCCAATTTACCTCAGAATTAATCCCCCTAAAAACATGTGAATGAATGAATTTTTAGCATTTTGGGAGCTTTATGCTCTCAAAATGCTAAAAGTAAAAATGTATTTTGACAACGGAAAGCTAACGGAACAAAAGCTAACGGAACAAAAGCTAACGGAACAAAAGCCAACGTAGACATAGCCAGGCATTGGCTCTTTATATCAGCCTAAAGCATGAGCATTAATGCAAAAATAGCAGCTTTCAAACATTAGTCATACACTAACTGTATAATGCTTTGGGTACATATGTACATATTTACATATGTTCATATTCATATAAGAAGTCATCACATCCCAACTTGCGCCCCTCTGAGTGCTGCCTAAAAGGGCTGTCTGTGACTTTGTCCAGAGGTGAATGGAAGGTAGCGTTAGCATTAGCAGACATGGTGAACATGTGTGCGGATCAGGATTAGTGGGGTCTGTCTGGCTGGCTGCAGCCGTTGGAGCGCACCTGTCGCCTGGGAAAGGATGATAGAATACCCCCTTCCCCCCTCCATACCACATACCTTCAAACTCAGTGTCAAGCTCAGCCTGTGGTTCTGGCTCTGGCTCTGGTTCTGGTTCTACCACTGGTTCTGGTTCTGGTTCTGGTTCTGGCACTGGCTCTGGTTCTGGCTCAGGGGCCGCCTCAGGGGCCGCCTCAGGGGCCACCTCTACTTCCTCTACTACTTCCTCTTGTACAGCTACACAACATGCAGCGAGTCACCAGGGGAGAGGAAGGGCGGTGAAAGGGTTAATAGAAGCAGGAAAATGGGAAAAGGGGAAAGAGGTGGAGGAGGTCAGAGGTGAATAGAAAGGAAGGGGATATGGGGTGAGATATAAGGAGGTTCATTGCGTGGCAGTTTGGGGGAACTGCCACCGGATGGCGCTAAAGCATGTGAGACAGCAAGCAGTTACAGGAGGAAAAAGGTCAGTCATTGATTGGTCAGTCATTGATGGATGAAATGCGATCGATTCCTAAAGAAACCGCTGTAACTCGGTGTACTCGAAGACAAAAGAAGACAGATTCTATCCTGATGCAACCGACTTTCCTGCGTCTTTTCACTTTACCTCAGACGTGGTTAGTGTTAACCAGCATGCCACAAAATAAATTCATGTGGAACACACGTTTGTCAAAAAATGACTGACAAATTAGTATCAATGAGACTCATCATCTACAGGCTAAGTCTTACCATCGTATTCTTCATGTCCGTCCGAGAAAGAAAGGAACAGAAGAACATTATAAAAAAGATCCCATTTGTACCCATTTTTTGATAGTATAACAAATTCAAAATGTGGGTACACTGGGGATCCATGCTAAGCAAACACATCACAGTCCTCCTGAGCTGATCAGAGCTCACAGACTGGACTTCAAAGTGCATTTTAAACTTCACAAAATGTCCTTTAAAATCTGAAAGGCTGCTCAGTTTAGGAGGACTGTACAGTTGCAGATGGTCATGCAGAGCTGCAGGACTTGTTGCCAACAGGTCAGTGCAGTTTTTTTTCATATATTTATATTTTTATCATATATGACACTGTCCTGATGCCAGCATTGGTGCCTGCAACAGCGGAAGGATAACGTCTGAGCAGATTTGCTTAAACGAGAGAGAGCATTATTGCACAACTTGAATCTGGAGGGAGTCAAGCCAAACCTGTAAACATACGGATTTTTTCCAGTGCAAATAACTCTCTACAGGGGATGGAAAACCAGTTAGGCAATATTCAGAAATGATAACTGGGATTTAGCATGGAACTCCGGACTGTACCTGGACCTAATTTTTGGGTTGATTTTATTTTTTAAACAGGGAGGAATGATGCTACTTACCCTGATCACTGCAAGACAGAAAGCAAAGAAATATTATTCAGACTTAATCATCAAAATACTAGCGTGAAAATTCATGCTTGACCACAGATACAGTAGTTTGACGAAATAATCTTAACTCAAATAGAGCTGCAACAATTAATCGATTAGTTATTAAACTTATCTGCAACTATTTTGCTTCTTAAATATGAATATTTTCTGGTTTCTTTACTCCTCTGTGACAGTAAACTGAATATCTTTGAGTTGCGGACAAAACAAGACATTTAAGGACTTCACCTTGGTCAATTTTTCATCATTTGCTGACATATAAGACCAAACAAATAATCGATTAATTGAATAGTTGTCAATTATTAAATTAATTGCCAACCATTTTGATGAACGATTAATCGGTTTGAGTAATTGTTTAAGAAAAAAAAAGTCAAAATTCTCTTATTTCAGCTTCTTAAATGTGAATATTTTCTGGTTTCTTTACTCCTCTGTGACAATCAACTGAATATCTTTGAGTTGTGAACAAAACAAGACATTTGAGGACGTCATCTTGGGCCATTTTTCACCATTTTCTGACATTTTAGACCAAACAACTAATTGATTAATAAAGAAAATAATCAAGAGATTAATCGACAGTGAAAAGAATTGTTGCAGCCCTAAACTCAAGGTACGCGTAGTAGCTTTTCCCAGAGCTTTCAACTGCAAAGAGATGCTGCTGAAGTCTCTCTGAAGAACAAAAAGCTAGTAAGTCGACCTTGAGTTGTCAAACTACTCACCAGAAGGTGAAAATCTGTGAATGAAAATGTGAATGGACTTACACTTCCTCAGTGTCAGACATGGTGACAGTGGACTTTGCAACCTGGAGGCAAAAGAGAAGAAGAGGAACTTAAAGTGGGTCTTCAAGGAACGACTGAGCTGAGCTGAGCTGAGCTGTATTTATAGCTCAGGATTAAGTTGCAGATGTCTTAAATATCTTGTGCCGACCCCACTCTGACCGGACCCCACCCGGCTGCCCTGCACATATCTCACCCCCACCTCAAAAACACTTTAAAAAAATCTTTATGTGGATTTCCAAAAAAGGTTTGTTCCTCATCATTTGAAATGTTTTACTAGGATCTTGTATTCGAAAATGTGTCTGATCCAAATGGGTTTATAATTAGCGTTAAAACTTTGGGCTGAAATTGGAGTCTCAGTCCTGAATTTGCTTCACTGACGATAAGTGAGAAGGGAGCCAAACATAGATTTGTGCCAACCGGTGGTGGTAAAGGTCGGCCTCCTGCCCTCTCCCATCACTCCGCATCCATTCGGCATCCAAGGTGTTAAAGACTTTTTATCTTTAGAAACAGCTTCTGGAAAATTCTGTCACATCTATAATCTCAGCTCAGGATGTAAAAGTCCAAATCAAAACCCTGCAATGATAAACACACACGACCTGAATATACTCATAATTCAATCTAGATGTCGGATTAGTTGCCCATTAGCCTCATTAGCGTGAGGACACCATGAATGCGTCCTGACATCACAACTATTTCCAACTGACAGCTGCACGGGTCCCAGATCCGATGTCAGGAGACCCGATGCTTGAGATATAGGGTTCCTTCCTGTGCTTGACCACTACCCATAATTCCACCTTCATCTCCTTATCTGGCTCTCACATGGTTCCTTCAATCATCTTTCTGAGGCTCCCTGCTGACTGAGGCCACTTTGCTCAGGAATTAAAATAAACCCTGAAAGGCAGCCGTGAAGGTTAAAGGGCTAATGCTGGAGGCTTCCTCCGATTTACTCTTTGAATCTCGTAAATGCCATGATGTAATATCAGGAAAAAACACTCCACTGTGGGGGTTCTTGGCTCCTGTTCAAGATGTTAAAGTGTTTATCCTCGAAGCTATGTGCGCTTCAATGTACACACATGCCACGCACAATTTACAGCTTCCCTAATGGACATCAATAACAATAAACCCATAACCTGCAGTCCACAACAAAGTGACAGCAATGTCCCCAATTTAAAATATCAACACCATTCATCGCCGCTGTTCTCATGATGTTGCATAACTCATTAGTGTCATCTTCTGTCTCCTGAAGCGGAAAGCTGCTTCAGAGGCTTTAAGCCATCTGTAAATCCTTCAGGTATGAACCTCCGCAGGGTCACTGGACTCAGACCAAACCGGCACAGAAACAACAACAAAGTCCTTTAAGATAACAGCGGATGTCCTCTGAGAATATCACAACTTTTAAACCAACGAAAGTTTCATATTTTAACATCAGCTTTACATGATTACAAACTCCAAATTTTGCAGATGCCACAAAGCCACAGAAAAGTCCACTGCTTATCAGCCTCTCAGCTGCAATCAAACACCAACACAAACTAGATTTCATCAACGTTAAAGCATCACACTCTCTGGGCTTCAAAGGGAGGCCTGTTGCTGTCTCACCCCTGACCTCGGCAGCAGCCGCTACTAGTCGTGGCAGTGATTTTAACACGTGGTCCTCAGTTTGGGTGATGTTTTTTGGGGGAGGATATTGCACTTGAGCTTCCTCTCTACCACTCACACACTCACTCTCTCTCCCCTCTTTCTTACCTCAGAAAAGCTGAAAGAAGAGAGATCCCCGCTGGCTGAGACAGACTGTAAGGTTCTGCAAAGTTACCGCGCTGATTATGTCCCTCTGTTATAGTGACACACGATCCGCTCGGCCTCCCCATTGGCCGAGGAGTCGGCCATTGAGGCGAGGCCAGGCCTGCGGTGGGGCAGGGTCCACGACTCTGGTGCCCCCCCTCCCATCGCTGGCACTCAATAAGGAGATGGAAGGGCCGAATGCTAAGGTGGGAGGCTCAAGTTTAGAGAAGGGGGCAGCCAAGACGCCCCCCAGGTTGCTATTCTGGGGCAGCTGCATTAGGCAAGCAAATTTCATCTGGGACTGAGAGGTGGACGTCAGGGAAGCGAGGCAGGTGGTGATCCTGGACCTCTTAAAGAAGACTAGGACACATAAACATAATGTCCAGTCAAAGAAGGACTAGAACTTGAATAATCTGTCGATCCAAGCTGTAAATCCGTCATGTTGATCCAAGCTCCTGCTTGTTTTCTTTGACTCCCTGGTTTGCAAGAAGCAACCAGGAGGCCAAAAGTAGTTTCCCCCAGAAATCACTGGAGATACGTCAGACAGTAGGCTGTAAATAAGCAAAACAACATTAATAGACAACTGAGATTCTACACAAACAACCTCCTCCCATCAGGCTCAGTTTAGGACAAATTAAAGGAAAAATGTGCTTGAATGAGAAGAAATTAAACTTATAAATGAGAATTGTTTGGTATAAATGTGAACATTTTGTGCTCTTTCCTCACATTGTGATCTGTAATAGTACAAATGTAAACTTATCTTGTCTTTTGTCCTTTAAAATGCCCCATTGAAGATTTAGTATTAGTCTTTTTTTCTAAGTTAAGTTGTATTAGATTGAACTACATTTATCTATCTGACAGAGAATGAGTGGTTGTGAGTTTAGGGTTTTATTTTTAGTGTAAATCAACTACCTATCTAATAGAGGAGCAGTTTGATCTGTTGCTAATGTCTTTCAGTTTAGCTGTAAGTCTAAACAAGCTGCAGCATGATTCATTCAGCAAAACTCCATCTGTGATACGAGTGCCAGATCCTGAATGATCCTCTAATTTCCTCCAGAGGGCGCTACAGTGACAGAATAACAAACAGAGCGTCTTGGAGTGGGGGTGTCAAATATGTTCAAACACAAATAGACAAACCTCAGGCCTGTTTGATTTAGCTGCTGCTGATTTACAGTTGAGCCGACCTGTCTACGCTCCCGCTGCTGGGATGAAACCACTAGAACATTTATAAACTGCATGTACAGTCTGGTCAAATAAAATGTACTCTGTCAAACTGCACAAGGAATTCCCCACAAAGGGAACTGCAATCTTTTCAATTACCTCAAAGATCCTTACATCTCCTCATTAGACCATGACCACTAAAATCCTCTTTAAGACACCTGGAACTCCAACGCTTACTCATCCCAACTCGTCACATACTGACGCTTAGTCAGACCCCTTGGCGTCACTTTTCGGTCGCAGTTAACATGCTTAATGTTGTGAAAACAAAAATAATTGCTTAGGTTTAGGCAACAAAACCACTAAGTTAGGTTTAGGAAAACAAAACTTGGTTGGGCTATAAGCTACTACGTTTGTAAAGTGGAAATGTGACTTGACGTTGTGAACATTGGATACAAACGGACAGCTGATTGTAACATGAAAGTGAAACAGTTGAAATAGTTAACTAAAAATTAGCTAAAAGTCATGTATAAACAGTTGAAATAGTTAGCTAACACAGATTGTTGCCATAGAAACAAAGCTCAACATCCATGATAGTTTTCAGGCATTTCTGTATTATTAAGTGCCAAGTCGGATATATTGGAGCTTTTAGTTTCCCAGTTGTAATTACAACTTGGATGTTGACGTGAACACTATTTACAAGTCAGAAAATCATAATTGCGATAACTCCAAAATATTTTTTTTATCTTGTTGCACATAATTTATGTGTAGGCCTACAAATTATTATCTTGAATAATAATATTGTGAAAGCAAACTAACATGAGGCATTTAAGATCATCATTTATTCATGTATTCTGTTATTTTGTGTAGCACGTCCTTCGGGAGGAATCCTCGTGGTTCTTGTGGTCGCAACTCGTGATTAGCTTGTGGTTCTAGTTTAATAATTTCTCCTGTGTGTGTGTGCGGCATGACACTGTATGACATCCTTAATGCAGGATGTAAAAGCAGGGTCAGGGAGCGGGCATAAGTATCATCCATATTTTAGACAAAGGCAAGCACTGTATGTGATGTATCACAAGCTTTAAGACATTAAACTAGAGCTTGTTGTACTTTAGATATGGAGCAGATGAGCAGTTACGACCAAACTTATATTTTTAATCACATCAGTGTTTTGTGCATTTTTTTGTGTTTGTTTCAGTACTTACAGATAATTTTCACAACAAATGCGCCATAATTTAACACTCTAAAAGGGGCATTCGAATGTCAAATGCAGGACTTTTACCTATAGTTATTTATACAATTGATATGGTGTTATTTTGTCAATGCACAGTATTTTAATCCTTAAACAGCCAACTCTAACCCTAAAGGTATTTGCCCACCAAGTCCGTATTTTAATCTGTCATCCGATAAAAAATGTTACGCACAGAAACCTTGCACACTGAGTCAGATGCATTTTATTATTCTATTTGTTGCGAAAATTCGCAATACGAGACAAAACTGATCTAACTTTGCGGGTACAATAGATTGCGATAGTCCCAAACGAGGCTAACGTAACTTCCGTACTTAAGTTAGTTAAGTTGGAAATTGACATGTGCATCACGTGTTGCTGGACATTCGTAGGAAAAAGAATGAAAAAATACGTTGTTGGAAGTTGTGCTGAGCATCACGAAAAAAAAAGGGAAATTCGTGTGTTTCTACACAAATCAAATATATTACATTTCGTGACTATTTAACAAACTACCGTCAGATTAGGTTGGAAAAAATGCAGAAAATCGAACCTGTTCCGAAAACTCTAATGACGGATGAAAGTTTTGGAGTCGGTGTGTAAATATGGTTGAACGTGAGGTCGTATTTATTACCAAAGTGCAACAATTTTGGATGACAAATATGGACTTGGTGTGCAAAGGCCTTAACCCTCCATCCCATAGGATGTGAATGCTGCATTAGAACCCTTGCTACACTTAAAACACCCTTTAGGACCTTTAGAATCACATCAGTAATACCTGACATTCAAATAGGCCTCAAAAACTCCTAAAATCCCATCGAGTGCCCGTGAATATAATCTCTATAAACAGATTCTGCATTCACATGTAGACATATGTAGGCAACGGCACAAGATTTTTGTACCAGAAGCATTCTGGTTTCCGTTTGTTGTCCGAGTAGTATTGACCAATCACGTTTTAGCAGGATTTGGTTGAATGCAGGTAAACAGTCCGTGTGGAGAGCAAAAGAGGGGGAACGTATCGGCTGAAATGCAATCTCTGAACTAACAGGATATCGTCTGATAATGATTTTGCTTTTTATTGGTTTCAAATTAGCTTGTAAACTGGCTACTTGTGAAACAATCTGGACGTACACGTCGTCTCTCAACTCCAACTCCAGTCTTGCATCTCTATTGCTAATCGGATTGTAAACAATGAGCAGCGCACGGAAGAGGAAGTGTTCGCCCGTATATCCACTGGCTACACTGGAACCCCAGAAATATAGCCCCTTGACCCCAGAGGCTTATCTACCGTCAGACCAGAAGCTGATGGGATCCGAGATCCCTGATTAGGACCATCAGAGAACCCCCCAAGAATGCTTAGAACCCACTCAAATATACTTGGAACTCCTGGAAGGACCTTTAACCACCATCATGAGCCTTGAACCCCCACCAAGCAACTCACACCTAAAACACACCAGTATGGGTGCCAAGAACATCTTCAAAAATCCCCAATCCCATCACGAACCCCTTAATTATTTCTACAGTATCCCCAAGAGCCCCCCTGCCGGATCCCTAGTACATCCTTGAAGGACCCCTGGGTGGCCCTCGGACCCCACTTTTAGAGCCCTGAGGTGGTGAAACCTAAGGTCCTGTGGCCTGTCCACGCTGCGCCTCGCCTCGCTCTGCTGTCACACCGAGCAGCTCACAGGGCTCAGGATTTATTTTTGGACTGCCATGGCGTCTGGTCCTTCCATTTGTAGGAAGGGGGGTCGAGTTGGGCTCAACATGAACCTGCCGCTCTGACACTCCGGGCTGGGACAAGCAGGCAGCAGCCGGCCGGCCGCCCCCCTAGCAGCAGTCCTACAGGTAAACACGCCGTAATTACACCTTTTATTGTCCAGATAGAGCGCATGGACGCCGTTAGCTCTGCAGCCAGAGATGTGACGTGTGTTTGGAGGGCTCGGGGTGTTTTTGCACCAGCAGGGCTGAGCTAAGTGTTAGCCTCGCACTCTTTCTACTCCCCGTGGCTTCACAACACACTCTGCCCTGTCATTTATCTGCAATGAGGCACGATGAGCACATTTTAGCTTGTAATCTTCCAGCTGTGTAATTATAGGAAATAAAGTTTGAAATTCTACGTTGAATCAATGTTCTCTCCTGTTCTGTCAAGGGGAACCTGCCTGGAGCGCTTTGAACACCGCCAACAAGTTTTTACCTGGTACGTTCCATCTTTTTCCATCTAAAAATGTTTGCTGTGTTTGTGTGAAGCCTCATAACTTCACTTGTTTTTGGGGCTGGATTCATTTACTTAAGGAGGCCGTTGTGGACCAACTTGGTTTTTTATTACACGTCTATTATTACCCTTTCCTCTTTTGAACTTGCATCCTGAAGGCGCTCCAAATGCCGAACCTACCAGAGCCTTAAAAGGAGGAGTGGGCTCTCATGTGTCAGACAGGCAGCAGGTTCATGGAGGGAAGTGGGAGGGGGGGCTTAAAAACACAACCAGCTCTGGCCTACATTTCACTGAGGTGACACACACAATAAACTGAGGATATTAAACAGTTGTTTTTGCACAGACTGCATGGTCAGTTATTATCAGAAACGTATCTGACTATCTGACATGATGCTTGTGCAGTTATTTTTATATAAAGGATTTTTTTTGGGAGGTCAGAAGTTAAAAAATAAAAACAGTGTCACCAAATTTCTCCATCTATTTATGTTAAATTCTCGTCCTCTCGTGTGATTGGGTATTCTCAGTGACAACATGTTTGACGTCACATGCTCTGCATTCACTTTCACCCTTCAGCGGATATATATACACACATCTATATGAGTGTATTTATGTGGGAAGAGACGTGAGAGGATCCTGACAAAGCTGAACTCCAGCTGTGAAAATAAAACTGTAACCTCACAGAGCAGCCTCTCTGGTCAGCGTGCAAGTCTCTGATATTTAATATCAACATTTGATATGGATCAAATATTACCTCTTTAAAACAAGTAACACAAGCATAAGTGATATGTAAAGTTAAGGGTTTTCGATCGATTGTCACGTTAGGCTATACACGAACTACACCACGGTCACATGATCGCGGGGTATAAACAACGAGGCTTTAAAGGAGGAGAGTTGGCGTGATGATGTTCAGTCATCTCATAGCCGATTGTTAGTAACCGCCTTTTTCAAAGACGATTAAGATAAAGGCTTAAAAATTCACAAGTGGGATGTTTATTGACGTATTTTATATCAACAAAACGTTTAAATCTTTTCAGCTTGTGGTAACCACAGACCTTATTTCAGGCATCTCACTAAAACAAATTGACTTACAGACGAAGGAACCGGAAGTGCTAAAATGCTAACTCATTTCCATGTTTCAGGACTCAACGCATTTTTCGTGCATTTCTTTACAAATGTTCAGCAACACACGACGTACATGTCAATTTCCACTCCAGTCTTTTCAAAATAAAACTTTTTAGTTATGTTTAGGAAAAGATTGTCTTTGTTAGGCATAGGCAACAAACTGCTAAGTTAGATTTGGGAAAAGATCGCGGTTTGGGTTAGCTTAAAAACAGAAGTTACGTGACAAAAACTACTTAATTAGGTAAAGGAAAAGATCGTTGTTTGGGTTAAAGTAACTCGAGAAGTGCTGTAACTTAGGTACGGAAGTTACGTGACAAATGAATCAACGCTTACTTCTGGTTTCACACAAGACACGAACAGTGGTCTCCTGGGGAAAAAAGTTGACCCACCCGACTACCGGACGCCAGTAAAACGTCCGCCGAAAAACTGCCATACAAAATTTAAACAAAATTATTTCTATTCTATTGTCATATTCTACGGAAATGGCATTTGTTGAACAATTAAATATTATAAATATAATAAGCACTTTCAGTCCAAAATGGCGACAGCGGCAACACCAGAGTTTCGTCTCTTTGCTTCTACACTCTTTGCCCTGACTTCCTCGCTACGCTGCATTTATCGCTCTTTATACTTCCTGATTCACAATTACGTGGATTACATACACATTGTTTTCGTGAGATATATATGAATTACAGCGCATTACTTTTTGTAGGTATAGCTCCGAGCGGTGTATATGATTCTGTCATGTTACGTGGAGTTTGTTTCTGATGCCCTGATTCCATCTGATCTGCATCACAGCACTCTGATAAATTGTTTTCGTGGAAGTGATGCAGCCTGTAAAAAGCCAGGAGTCTTAAAAAAACGAAACAGGTGATTGGCCGGCTTCCTCTCTGCCTTCAAAACTAAAATTAGGCAGAGTAAAAGCTTCCAGGATCAGCTGTGAGGCGGTAACATCATCCAAGAAGAGTTCAGCTCGTCTCTCCTGCTGGTTTTCCTGCTCGCAGCATTGATCCCTGGCTTTTATAAACAGCACAAACATGATGAGTCATGAGTGGAGTTTATAAGACACATGTTTTGTAACTGCATGAAAATCTCTTAAAACCAAATTACTGATTTTTATGTCTGAACCTCGGTTTTACAGACTTTTTTTGAAGGCAGAGAACGTTTCTTTTTTCCATCAGACTCTGATGGAAAAATCTAAAAATATTTTAGATTTACATTTTTATTTATTTATTCTGTGCTTTCATTACATTTGTTTTATCTACTTAAATAACTGTGTTTTAGTTTCATCTTATTTATATTCTATTTAACTCTAATCTGTCAGCCCAGTCGCACAGTGGTTCGTGAAATAGTTATGAAATCGAATGTATTGATTCGTGTACATAGACACAAATTAAAAAAATTTTCTCGTGATGCTCAGCATGAAATCAATTATTATGTAATCCATGTAACTGTGAACCAGGAAGCATAAAGTCCAGCGAACGCCACATAAGGAGTTTGGGGTGGATTGGTCGGTCAAAAACACCGGACCTTTGCCCAGGAGACCGCTATTCCCGTTTGAAACCAGAAGTCAAAATTGATTTATTTGTCATGTAACTTCCATACTTAAGTTACGGCACTTCCGGTGTTATTTAAACCCAAACCGCGATCTTTTCCTAAACCTGAGTAGTTTTGTTGCCTAAACCTAACCAAGTCGATCTTTTCCTAAACCTAACTAAGTAGTTTTATTTTGAAAAGACTGGAGCAGAAATTGACACGTGCATCACGTGTTGCTGGACAGTTGCAGGTAAAAGTACGAAAAAGACTTTGCTGAAAGTCGTGCTGAGCGTCGCGAAAAAAAGGGAAATTCGTGTCTATGTACACGAATCAAATAGATTCAATTTTCTGACTATTACACAAACTGCCGTGAGACTGTGTTGGATCTGTACATTTTCGGTTTTATGTTTTTTTTTTAAAGCCCTTTATAACATGTTTTTGAAATTCTATTTAAATATATAAAGTCCTAACCAAATCTAATGGGAAGGCACATAAATAGCACAATGTAAAATGACATTCCGCGTGTCATGAGAACGCATTTTAGCCATTTGTAATTTTTACGCCACGAAACAAAACTACGATATCGGCCGCAGTTTCCTTAGGTTTAGGAAAAACATCATGGTTGGGCTTAAAATAAGTACGTAAACTAAGTAAAATACGTACGGAAACAACGTAACAGAAGTATGGAAACCAGGTCACAAACGTCACTAACGTAACTTTAAAATAACTCAACACTTTGGAACACGAACATCGGTCTCCTGGTTTAAAGTCCTGTGTTTGTTGTATCCGTCCAACTCCCATAGTGGGTGGGGAGCTGGTCTTTCCCACTTTTTATTCTACGTCACTAGCTCTGAGCGCAGCATATTTACACGGACACTGCAGTCAGTACAGACTAAATGGCGTACAAATCCAAGCCAAAAGCAAAATGGACCAAAGTGGACAAAGATTAGTGCACATTTCAGATGTAAAAAGGATATAATGTTGTGTTTAGGCTAAAGTAGTTTGATAGTTTAACTATGTATGATAACAAAAAGTAGATAAAGGGAGGGCAAAGCAAGATTAGAAAATTATTTTAATTTATTTAAGAAAAGGGGTTATAAACACATACAATCAGAAAGCTCAGTACATGATATTAAAAGTAAAAAATGTCTGCAGTAGTACAGAGAGAGAGCTGATAAAAACATACACAGGAAATACAGTTTGATTGTATAGATCAGTTGATAAAGGTTGTTGAGATGTAACAGACACCAAATCAATGGCCTCTATTTTGGGTACATGGCTGCACAAAGTGAGCCAAGTCATAATAAATTGGTTTTCATACTGCCAGTGTTATTTTTATCATCAGCATTAACTCTGCTGTTACAGTTGTCTCTCCCGAGCTCAACTGTTTCAGATTGTTCTTTAGCCAAAGTTTAAGTGCAGATAACAAAGTGTGATCCATCAATTCTACATGACTGTAAACTTTTTCTATTCAAAAGACTTTTAGATTTCCCTACACACCATCATATAAGGATCAGCCAGACACCTAAACACTGTAGTCGAGAATAATACAGACACATTAAAGCTCACAGTCAGATATATACATAATAATAGAAACTGAATGTCAGAAAATACAAAAACAAGGGGGAACTTGAACAAATATAGACATGTGATGATCAAATATTTTGCACTTGAACTGTTGGTTTGTAGTTGTCCAACTGAGAGAGTCAGAAAAAGTGATTTATTGGATATAGATGAAATATTGAGTCTGATAGATGTGAAGAGACGACATGTCCTCAGTAATCATCTTGATATAAATCTGCAAAAGACACAAAAACAAAATGTTAAATACGCAGATATTATAAAGTGGTCCAAATGTCCATTAAGTTACCTTTATTTATTTTGGAAAGTTTAATGTTTCTAGGGCTGTCAATCGATTAAAATATTTAAACATGATTAATCAAATGATTGTCCGTTAATTGCAATTAATCGCAAATTGAGCACACATTTTTTAACCGTTCAAAATGTACCTTAAAGGGAGATTTGTCAAGTATTTAATGCTCTTATCAACATGGGAGTGGACAAATATGCTGCTTTATGCAAATGTATGTGTATATTTATTATTGGAAATCAATTAACAACACAAAACAATGACAAATATTGTCCAGAAACCTTCAAAGGTACTGCATTTAGCATAAAAAATATGCTCAAATCATAACATGGCAAACTTCACGACAAGCTACTATGACATGGTCACTATGGACAATCATGTGATTTATCACGATTAAATATTTTAATTGATTGACAGCTTTAATATAAATATACTGTATATAGTACATTTGCAGAAATCTTAGCAACAAAACTGAAGTACAGGTCCAGAGTTTTAGTCTCAGTAAGTCAGAGAATAAGGCCTGAACTTATGTTATACTTTATCAATGTATCCTCATACGTATGATATCTTATGAAAAGTTATTCCTCATCTTTCGTGTGTTTTCCCATGAATGTCCAGCAATACGTGACAAATTTCCAACACGGATGGATTAAAATAATTACGGAAGTGTTGTTACTTAAGTACGAAAGTTAGGTCAAATAAATCAACTTTGACTTCTGGTTTCACACAGGGTACGAACAGATAGTCAGGCCTTTTTTTACCCATCCATCCACCCCGACCTCCTCTCTATGCGGCGTTTGTCGCTCTTTATACTTCCTTGTTTACGATAACATGGATTACATATGATTTGATTTAGTGGGATACGGGAATTACAGTGTATTACAAATTACAGTGTATTACTTTATACAAATGTTTTGGTCATGACTCGCTATGAATCTTCCTTTTCTGACAGTTTATGTTTTTTTCTCCACAGAGTGCTGAAGTGCTCATGGCTGTCGCTTACGGTGCTGCCCCCCAGCTGGGCCTGCTTTCCCAGCAGTACCCCCCACCCCTGCTGCCCAAGCCTGGAAAGGACAACATTCGGCTTCAGAAGCTCCTCAAGAGATCCGCCAAGAAAAAGGCCTCTGCTCAGGCATCGCAGCCCGCCGCGCTTTTCCGCTCCAGCCTTTCCCCTGTGAACGAAGCAAGCCCCGACCTTGAGCACAGTGACCACTCCACCCCTCCCAAGACTCCAGAGACACCGTTCAGCCTCTACAGCGTCCAGCAGCCTCCACGGTTCACCGTCAGGCCGCTGTATCAACATGTTGCGTCGCCTTACCCGCAGCGTGCAGCTTACGGCAGAGCAGCGAGGTTCTCACCTCAGACAGTGGTGATACCGCCGTACTCTTACTCGCAGCATGTTACCACAGTTTCTTCATATTCTGCATCGACGCAGCTTTCTGGAGAAGCACCAGCTCCAGGGCCAGTCGCTGACCTGGCAGTGCCCAAAATATCCCTGCCAGCCTCTTCTGAACCTGAGGTAACAGAAGTGAAAAAGCCAGCTTTTAGCATATTTGCTGAAACTCATGCCGCTGGAGGAACCTCACAGACAAAAAGTTCAGGTCTGACTCCTTATTCAGCTGTGATTCGTCCTCTCACTGTGTTGACCCCATTTGTCAGATCCAAAAGTCCACATCCAACATTCAGAGCAACTGAACGGTCAAGATCGCCTAGACCGATGTTTGATGTCCCTCAAATTAGAATGTACACGGCAAGCACATCATACTACGAGTCATCCAGGACTACACCGGTGTACGACACAGTTGGATTAACCGCTATTGGCAGCACAGTACCTCAAGGTAAAACACCAACAGACACAAAACAAGATTTGGCATCTGAGGTCAGAAGAGGCACGACACCGACGGCTCAGCCTCCTTTACTGGGCACAGATCCCCAGAGGAAAACACAGACTTCAGAAACTGAAAGAGAAAATACACCAACAGCAGAGATTAATACAACCATAATTCCAGCTGAAACCAAAAGAGCAACTCCAACACCTGACATCAAAAGAGCAACTCCAACAGCCGAAACCAAAAGAGCTACTACTCCAACACCTGAAATCAAAAGAGCAACTCCAACAGCCGAAATCGAAAGAGCAACTCCAACATCTGAAACCAAAAGAGCCACTTCCACAGCTGAAATCAGAGTTAAAACACCAACTTTTGAATTACAAACATTAAGGAATTACGGAGGACGGCCTAAAACCCCGGCATACCACAAAACTCGGGCTACAACGCCCGTCTTTGAAGTCTCAAGACCCAATCCTCTCTTGTTTGCCGTGTCGCCTATCACAGTTGAGCCAGAGAGGTCAAGAACGCCCATAACAGTTTCTGCTATGAGCGGTTTGTCTGCTTCCCAAAGTGTGAAGACTACTGAGCCGACTGAAACGATACTGAATGGGGACATTCATTTGGACATCCCTCTTGTAGTCAAACCAATCCAACAAACGGCTCCAGCTGAAAGACCTAAAGCTCCGACATCTGAGCCAAAAACACCAGCAGTGACTTCTTACAGCAATCAGAGGCCTAAGACTCCAACATACGAAGCATCCCGACTTATGACCACGTCACCTTGCTATAAAAGACCAAAGACACCTACATATGGGACATCACCTTCTGGTGTATCACCTGTAGCTTTTCAGAGACCTAAAACTCCAACCAAAGTGGTTCAAAAACCAAAGTCTGGCTACCGTGGATTGACACCGGCTGAATATGCTGCGTACGGCGGAATCAGAACTTACTCTCCAGCATTTGGTATCTCCGGTTCTAAGACGCAAACGGAAGAGGAGGTTAAAGTTACAAAAGAGGAATCAGCAGAATGTAAAACAACTAGTCAAGAACCATCTGTGAAGGGACAATCTACATCCGAGGTACCCAAAGAAACCCCCAAAGATGTAGATAAACCCCATGTGAAAGATGAGACAGTTGCAGTCATCCCCTCGATCCCTATTATTGTTGTTTCACAAGCATCTGACACCACAGGAACAACATTAACACAAGAGACAAGTATGGTATCCAGCCAGGTTGCAGCAAAACAAGAAAAAATGGTGATTCAAGAAACACCAAAGGCTAAAACTCCAACAGCAGAGGGGAAAATTCCTAAGAAACAGAAGGTGGAAACTCCAGTTCAAGAAGTCGCCAAACCAAAGACTCCGGAAGTCAAACATCCTCTGCCCAAAGGTGATGACCAGGATCCTCTGAAGGCAATAAGAAAACTTTTAGGCAAAGATAAAGTCCAGAAATCTGGACCTGAGACAAAAGCTGACGTCTCAGACCAAAAAGAGCCAGCGAAACCTGTAGGTGCCACCAAGACTAAAGACGAAGGCTCAAAGCCAAGCACTGTGTCAGAAGGAAGTGAAGACAAAGGAAAAGATAAGGAAGCAGAATCTGCTAAGAAAAAGGAAGGCGATGAATCCCTCCCAGCCGAGCCCCTTCTTAAAGTCCTACAAAAGCCAAAGGGAGTGAAATCTAAACCGAGCGGTTGGTCCCGACTCAAGAAGCACATGGTGGTGGAGCAGGAGGAGCCCAAATTTCCAGAGATTGTCCCTCAGAAGGAGGCCACTGTGGCGGACCAGAGTGAGGTGAAAAAGGCAGACGAGAAGGCAGACGAGAAGGCCGTCGACGAGCCTAACACTCAGGATGAGAACCAAACCAAAGACGCTCCCGTAGCAGCAAAGATGTGGAACGCCGTCCTCTTCCAAATGTTTTCCACCCAAGAGAACATCATGCACCAGATCGAGCTAAACAAAAGCGGGGAGGAGAAGGAGACAGAGCCAAAGGATGAGTCGAAAGAGATACCTTCGTTTGCGCACCGGCTGCCTGTATTGCTTTTTAGCCCAAAGTTTGACGCTAAAAGGCTTAAAGAGGCGGCATCGAGGCCAGTGACGAAAATTTCGACTGTTTTTGAAATGGGTCTGATTGGGCGGAAAGGTAAAGAGGAGGAACCGAAAGACTTTAACAGAACAGCGAGGGGGTTCATCGTTACTTAAGCTAATATAAATATATAAGTGCAAAGAAGAAAATGTAAAGAAAAAAAGTTATGATATATGTTTAATGTACAGGTGCAGAAATCTTAGTCTCTGTGTTGTGTCGTAGAAAAGTCGGCTTTGAACTTTATACTTGACAAATGCTTTGTGTTGTGTGACTGGTTGTCTGGATGTTAAATGTATTTGTGGATTAGCTGGAAAAAAGAGAAAGAGAGTTACATTTGTCTTAAAGTCATTCAGACGTCACATCAGATTAAAGCGTTTATGTTTTCAGTAAAATCAGAGCTTCTCATTTGTTCCTTTCATTTACATATTCACAATAAAATATAGATTAAGATTATCATTTTTGGTTATTGTAAAGAAAATTGTCTGTGGAACTGAGACTGATTATTTATATACAGTATAAGATTTAAGGGCGCTTTCACAAGCCATAGTCTGAATCAGAGTGATATTGACACTTTTGGTTTGTTTTTGTATTTAGTCTGGTTCGGTTTCATAGTGCATAAATTAAAGTGGACCAAAAAATGTATTTGCTGAGAGCTGCCGGGATGCAGGGAACCGGCGACTCAGTTTTTTCACTTTGGTGCTGATCTAGTGTTTATCCCTTCTCCTCCAGTTTATTTCAAATGTCTTTATAAACGTCACTATTTTTGTGGACTTTATTTAGCATATTTTTCGGCCCAGATGTCAAGCAAACTTCAGACTTCTGCAGAAGTCCAGGTCAATCCTCTTCCACTCATGTTAACCTGTCGTTAACCTGTGTCCTTCTCAACAAATTACCACACAAGCAGCTTGCGTTTTGGTTTGCTTGGAAACGGTCCGACACCACCAAGTCGTCTCGGACCGGATGTTTTGGTCAGCACCAAAGTACGTTTATTGCGTTCACGTTCGCCCAAACTAAATGTTGGCTTGTAGAAGCGCCCTTAAAGTTGCTTTTCAGTTAAAAAAAAGCAAACTACTACTTCTAGTGAATAATTGATGTTTCTTTGCATTTTTTTATAGATGGAAAACTAGTTTAAACCTTTTTGTGGTAGAGGAAAATTCTGTTTCTCTTAAAGGGACTATTTGTAACTTTCAGAAATGCTTCTTAACAGCGACACCTGTGGCCGTGAAATCAATGAAAGTCAGCGTCGGGCTTGCGCTTGCTCGCTCTAAATATACCTGAACGAGCATCGCGCAAAACAGTGAGGCGACACACATCAGCTAAAACCACAATATCACTCTATATTTCACCTGCTTGGCAGTAATGTTAGCTGACCAGACGAAGGTCTCTCCATGAACATGATTTAGATCTGATCCTAGTGTTGGCTTTTCCTGTCTCAGTGCAGGCTGAGGCAGCGGGGCTCTGCAGCGTGTCTCCCTGCTCTCTCCGCCCGCAGCCGGAGAGAGCAGGGAGACACCGGCACCCGGTCGGTAATGAGACAATAACGTTTCTCTCTGCAGATCTCTCTGTTGGTCTGGAGGAGCTGCAGCATTTTTTCCTGCACAAACATCCACTTTACATTCACTAGATATTCTCAGAGCTAAACTAACTCTTCTGCAGTGTGTAGTGAGCGTGCGTTCACGTCTAGAGGTGGAGTGAGCTGAGCGAGAACGTGTGCACTGTCTGAGTGAAGGCGAGCAGGCAGAGGAGGAGAGGCAGCGGCTACACGCGAACGCACATATGCGAGCGCGCATGTGTCCCGACCCGGTACATTTATACGCTTAAAAAGTTACAAACAGTCCCTTTATATCATCATTCAGATATCCAATTTTATTCAAAATGGTGCTACTTGCCTCAGGGTGAAGACCTCGTATGTAGTGTAAAACATGAATATTGTTTTTAGGCTGTAGATGGTTATTGTTTTGTGATACTTAAAGTCACAATAAAACTTGAGATTGAGAAAATTTTGAGAGCATCTTAATTTGACCTCCTTCCTGTTCAGCAGCGGAGACACAACGCAGATCAAATAAAAGAAATGCACCAATCAGATGTTAGTTAAACACAAACAGACAGTTTGATTGGATGGTAGAGAGGAGGGAGGTTAGGCGACAGAATAAATATATAAATTATTGTTTAATTAATTGTCAAAATAGAAAAGATTTATTGCAATATGAATAGATGAATGTGCAGTATATTATTGTCCTTTCGCACACAATCTTACTCATGTTAAATGATAATTATAATAATGGTAATAATCTTGAAGACTTTCATAAATAAATGTCTGTTAAGTTCACATCTATCGGCAAATGGGATAACAACGATGAATGAGCCTATGGATTTGCAGTATTAAGAACTGGCTGTCTGTGGCGACATTTATGGGAAAAATCACGTGGCGACAGGAGCCGTGCTTCCATTCATACATTTTTATTCGCATTTTGAAAAGCTGTATGGAAATGGCAAATATTCAATAAAACGTCCTCAATTGCGGAAAAATACTTTTTACACTCGCTTGAGTTTTTTTTTTTTTCCTTCGTCGAAAAAATTATTTTATGTGTTAGACAGCGGTAGAAAAGCAACTCCTGTGTTCTGAGAGGTAAAATTACAGTTTATTTAATGGAGTCTGGTGGCTTTGAGGACAGCACAGATAACGGCATCAGTTCCTCGTCAGAAAGGTCTGCTGGCGAGGTAAAGCAGTGAGCATATTCTAAATATAGCGTACACTTAAACTGATATTAGTTACTACTGAATCACAGTAACAAAAACTTCAACACTTCCTGTCTGCGGTCTTACCAGACTCTCCGTTAGTGAACTCTCCTCCGTCCTCACCGTCCACAGGGATCTTCTCATATTTTCCGTGACCAGTGACCACAAATTTGTACTTTTTACCAGCTGCTGAGCCCTGAAGAGACAAAAGATAAATGGTTAGTGCACTGAAATCTTTTTTCATGTATTCGTCATCCTATAACTATTTTACAGTTATACAACTCTGTATTAACCATATCCATCCATCCATCCATCCATCCATCCATCCATCCATCCATCCATCCATCCATCTATCTATCTATCTATCTATCTATCTATCTTATAAATGGTGATTGATAGTTAATTAAACTTAGTTAACAGTATTTTACTGTTAAACAAGGATATGATAATTAATAATATAACATTTGAGTTTATATATATATATATATATATATATATATATATATATATATATAAGTATTTGTTAATGATTAAGATATTATTTGTAAACTTTAAAGAAATTGTTTTTAAAACATCTATAAACATTACATAGATAGATATTTGTAACACTTTGTTAATGGTTAATAATTGGTTTGTAAACCGTCTATAAACATTATTTGGATGACTATTATAAAGTTATAATACCTTGTTAAATGGTTAATAAATACATTGTAAAGCATCTATAAAAAACATTATTTAAATAGTTAATACTTTGTCAATGGTTAATATATATATATATATATATATATATATATAAATAATGTAATAAATGTTTATAGATATTTTACAAACAATTTCTTAAAGGTTTAGAAATCATTTGGTAATCACTAACAAATACTTAATAGTATATAAAACGTTTACAACAATAAACTGTTAATAAATAGTTTACTAATGTAATCAGAATGTAATTATTGCCTCTTATTAAATAATTAGTTTATAAATTATAGCTGATATTACACAAACTAATCATAAAACATACATTATATCATTAGTAAACATGATCAATTATCATTTAATTGTTTAACAGTAAAAAAAACTATTAACTAAGTTTAATTAACTATCAATATACCATTTATAAATGATGGTTATTATAAAGTGTTACCCATTGACATAAGAAAAATATTGAATTAACTGATTTAAATGAAAAAAAAGAAGAAAAAAAAGTAAACAGGGTCATAGGTAGGTAAAGTTTATATGTGCTCACCTTGGCTCTTTGTCCAATCTGCCCTGTTGAGTCTCCAATAATCTCCCACATGTTCTTTTTCTGCATCACATCTCCAGGCCTCACGTCCTGAAAGATCATTCAATAATCAATACAAACATGTCGACAGTCTGTGTTCGGAAAACGCATCAAAATCTTTAAAAAGGAATAGTTTTTTTTGGGAAATGTGCTTTTTTTCAGATGTTGATGTCTGTGTATGGAGTCAGGATGTAGTTAGCTTAGCTTAGCATAAAGACTGGAGGCAGGAGGAAACAGCTAGCCTGGCTCTGCCCCATGTATGGAGGACTAAAACTGCCATTATAATAAACAAATAACTCAATAAATAACTCAATAAATAAATAAAAGCCTCAATCATCAAATTAATGTGCAGGTTAATTTGAAAATACATAAATATGCACAAAAATAGAAAAGTAAGTAAATAAATACATTAAATCTATTTATTTATATTTATTTATTTGATAAATTACTTATTTTTGGATTTCTTTCTTTTCATATTTAATTATTTTCCAATTGATTATTTTCCTTATTTTTTTCTAATTAACCTGTGCATTTATTTGATAATTGAGGCTTTTATTTCTACATATCTTTCTATATAATTTTATTTATTTATTGAGTCATTTATTTATTAATTATAATGGTAGTTTTAGTCCTCCATACAATGGTGCTTTACCAGGGACTAACACCAGAAACCTGAGCTCACAGACCCACACAGCACAGAAGCACTGGGTGGAGGGATACACTGACAAGAAATAGTTACAGCACATAGTGTACTTATTAAACATACAATACCTTGTCTTTCACAAGGTAGAGGTAGTAGTAACATGCAAGATACATTAAAAAAGATAAATAAAAACACATGTTTGTTCTTAAGTTAAAAAAAGGGTATTTTTATTACCTTAATATAACTTTTACTTTTTGCTTTATTTTCCAATGGTTTCTTAATATTAATTCCATTAATTTGAAACAATTAAGCATACTTTTGTTTCTCGTCTACTTTATTTAATGAATAAAATATTTCTCAAATAAAAGAAATTATAAGAGAAATCCTTCAAAGTTACAGCAAAGGAAGAAGCAGTTGTATCTTGTTTCTCCACAAGAGGGAAACCTCACATGACAAAGTTTTAAACTGCACCTGAACACATCACATCACAGTTAGTCAGTGGTGGGAAATAATTTACGAATGTATTTTTTAAAATATAAATATAATTTTAAATAATTTATTAATTTAAGTAAAAGTAGCAATACAACATTGTAAAAAATAAACTAATTTATTAGTTTAATTGTGTTGGTGACTTACGGTCGGTTTGCAGAGTAACTGTCTGCTGCCGTCAGACGAACCCTTCGCCCACTGAGTGATCCGGTTGGCCACGCCCACCTTCAACCCCTCAGCGTCCTGATTCAAAAAAGTTTAGGTTAAATGTATGGAAGCCCATTTCCACCAGTAAAAGAAAAAGAAAAAGAAAAATCCTAGAATTCAACTTTCTCAAAATGAAGAAAGATGACTAAATAATGCAAAATTACTTAGTATCTCAAAATAATGACATAGCATCTCATGATGTAGAAAAAACAAGACAGAAAATGTGTGCAGCCTGTTCAGTGTCAGTGACCTCGGGCCACATTTAGTCGTCAACATTATCTGGCTCAAGCTTCACTAATGTAAACAGACCCTCTTTGAGCTTTGGACTCACTCACTTTATGTTGAATATTGCAGATACAGATACAGTAATGTCAAGTAATGTCACACTGATTTTCCCCATGTCTTAAAGTAAAAGCTCACGTGTAAAAACCCGGTTAGAAACAGTAAAAACATTCGGTTTCTTTCAGCATCCAACTAGTTTTCTCTTGATCCCTGAACCTTTCTGCAGTCATATCATTTTCCCTGAGACACACTCTTTTATTGTTTCGAAAAACTATGTACCAATCCATGTCCATCACCTTCAGTTACACAGCAGCACCGTACTTTTTCTTTTCTTTCATAAACATGGATGTGTTAAGAGAACGGTCATACACAGCACCGTCCTCATACCATGGATGTATGCCTCTTACGCAACTTCTGGTGGCAGAATATGAAATTGGTCTTCTAGTGATTTTATTTTTTGTTTTTAAAAATATAAAATGAAAATCAACCCGTTTTTTTAAGTTTAGTACATCCCTTTTTGACCCTGATAAAACAAATCGCCTTGTATTTAAATTTTTATATTTTAAAATGAAAATCAAATAACCACTCATTTTTTGTATTTTAATATCCTTTTGTAAAAGGAAAATCGAATGACAGAAAGATACACTGACCCGGTCTCTGGGGTCTCTGGTTTCTTACCTTGCAGGTGGCTCCCTTGGTGGGACTCTGGCTCCAGGCTTCTCCGGCCTCAAACAGGTTTTTCTTGGCGGCGACGACCTCAGGTGAGCTGGGCAGGTCGGTCAGTGATGCCTTCACTGCCCGGACCTCCTGCGAGTTCTGCACAACAACAACAACAAAAAGAACAAATGTAAACGTAAATCCAATTTTATTGTCATACATTGTACATAGCACAGTACACAGTGATATTTAGCTACTGCATTTAACCCGTTTATTGGGAGCAGGGAGCAGCTACTGTACAAGGAACAGTTTTTGAAGTCAATGCCTTGCCCAAGGGCACCTCGGCAGTGCCCAGGAGGCGAACTGGCATCTCTCCAGCTACCAATCCACACTCTGTACTTGGTACGAGCGGGTACTTGAAAAAAAGTTCTGAAAAATTTCCAAAAAAGTCAGAAAATATCCGTAAATGTCCGAAAAAAAGGCGAAGAAAGGCAGAAGAAAAGTCAGAAAAAAGTCTGAAAAATGTCCCAAAAATTCCGAAAAAAATTCCAAGAAAGTCAAAAAATATCTGTAAAATGACCGAAAAAAAGGCGAAGAAAGGCAGAAGAAAAGTCAGAAAAAAGTCTGAAAAATGTCCAATAGATGTCTGACAAAATGTCAGAAAAAAGTGAGAAATTTCTGAAGAATGTCTGATGCATTTTCAAATTTGAAAATGAAAACTGGACTTTTACATATTAATAGAAAAGTTTGATTAAATTGTTTAATTTTTAATATTGGCAGCCTTGGACTTCCACACTTTAAAATAGTGCCATGTATGACTAATGTAAAAATAAGATATAAAGAGCATATCAACGCTAGTTTATGGTGAGAATATTTTTCCTTCTTCACACCTGTTATTTGTGTCTTTTATTGCACTTTGTCTCTCCATAAAAAATATAAATAAAAGTGTCTTGCGTTGACCTCCAGGTCACTCAGCGTTATTAATCAACCTGAGGTGAGAAGTGAAAACAGGGAACGGAAGGGTAAAAATAAAGAGGGCTGAGCGTTGAGTGTTCCCATCGTATATCTGTCAGAAATGACAACAGAGTGCTGTGATGTCATCGCCCAGGTGCAGAGATTTGTGACCTCAGCAGAAAAAGGGTCAGAGCTGCTCTTTAACCTTCAGCTGGTTTTAAACAATGAGAGTTTAACGGCTCATCAGCCGCTTCTGAGTGAGCCAAAAACACCAGAGGGGTTACAGGAAGAGTCTGATGTTTGGAGAAATACTCTTATTTCCGTTAATGATGTCAGGTCATTAAATATAAGTCACATTTAGGCAAAAAAAAAGAAAGTCGAAAATTCACTCTTAACAGTTCTTTTTCATAACTAAATAATGGCTGCATTAATCTATATCATATACACTTCCTGCATCGACAAAGACCCACAAAACAAAACAAATCAACACACCCTTAACCACATATGAAACAAACAACTCAACCTCCTCATATCTAGTTAATTTAAATGAAATATATATGAACGTAAACATTTAAACGTCTTTGAATACAATTCATCACTATCGAGAACACTCGTCTTTTATCCTTCACCAACTTTACATTCTGACCACTTTGCCTTCATCATGTCCCAGGTATCATATTCTCTCTGAACACACCTTAACGCTGCGTTTCAGTGTCTTTTAATGTATGTCTTAGAGTGAGTTTTTGTGTGTGTGTGTGTGTGTGAGCTGACCTCCACAGCGTGGGCGTACTGCTCCAGTTTGTCGTCGATCTTGGGCAGCACGACGAGAGGCTGCGTCTTCTTAAAGCTGTTACTGATTCAAACAAAACAACACAAGATACAGACAGTTAGAACAACAGATTCTGGATCAGATCGGTCCCTGAAGTCCACCTGAAGTCACTTTAAAGGTTATAACAACTTAACACCAGAAAAGGAAACAGCAACTGGGATCAGAGACGCCGCTAATCTCACATGTTTGGATCGAGTCTCTGAGATTCAGTTTGCTGACAGACATTAATTTACCTGCTCAGGTAAAGGCTGGCTCACACTAACAGATTTTTCAGATCTTAACAGATGTGTAAAATGTGAGAGAGCGCACACATAACGACATGTTGTGTTAAATTTAACAGTTGTGTTCCTATAAGTGTGTGGAGAGCAATGATTTGGCCAAAACAGCACATCACCCGCTAACAGATTCATTCATGAACAACAAGAGTCCCGACTAAAAGAAAAGGAAATCTCGCAAAATATCTCGCAATCAAACGTGACTTTAGTGTAAACAAACATGGTGGACGACGGGCAGGAAGAATTAGCGATGTTTACTGAAAATTCTCGAAGGATGCAAGGATGGTTGAGGTCATGGAGACACGTTAAATAAACACTAATCAACAAGTTGCTCCTCCATTTCTGAGCTCCATCTTACTACTACTTGCTCATGCATTAGCCGCGGCCGCCATGATGGCGGTGGTTGTCCTTCCTTCTTCAGCCAGCTTGGTTTATTTCTTAATATTCCTCACAACACAGGAATATATGGAAATAATCTTTAGAACCATCAAACAATCGGGGTTTTGCTGACGATTGTCGGGAGGAATCAGACCCAAAATCAGCTTGATTCTCGTGTAGTGTGGACCCGGCATTAGTGTCTGTCTTCACATCTTTACAAATGAACCCTCGGGTCAACTGCGTCCTCTGAACACCGTCCCGTGGTCCCGGTACTCTTATTCTTTAAATCAAAGCATCCACACAGAGGCGTCCCTCCTGCTGAGAGCTCCTCAGAGCCGATAACCTCCTGCTGCAGACTGCATGGAGCCTCCAGACCTCAACAACCACCAGAGAAAACACAGAGAAACCTGCATCTGGATGCAGTTAAGCAGAGCCATAAATCACGGCCTGAGGAAGGTGGAGAGGATATTCACCTTTTCTTCAGCGAACGGTTCAGCGACTCCGTCCTCTCTGTGATCTGAAAAAGAAGAAGAAGAAGTCTGAGGTCATTTTTCTGAAGACTACAGGAAGTTTTTTCATGTCGCCGCCTTGTTTCAGAAGTACGGCCGCAGACTGCCGACAGCTCCGTCCAACACAAACAGAGTCGAGTCTGCTGGCATCCGTCAAACTGTACGAGTCATCGCAGCAGCTACAGGAGCAGAGCATGATGGGAAACAGAACAAGACGCTGTGTGTTTTTACTGTTTTATCCGCTTGCTGTTGAAATAAATCATACTGTAGGATTTTAATTAATCCCATTGTTGTAGTATTTCCGGTCTCTCTTTCTTTTCTCTTCTAATTTTGTCCTCTTTAAGTTTTTCTGTGACTTCATCTCAAAACTTCAGGATGTTAATCTGAAATAAAATCTAAAATATTTTCATGGTTAAGATCATTAACGTAAGTAAGAAAATATGTATTCTTGTGTATTTTTCACTTGTGGGCTCTAAACCCAGTGGTGGAAAGTAACTAAGTACATTTACTCAAGTATACTGTACTCAAAACAATTACTTTCCATTTAAATGGTACATTATACTTCTATTCCACTTTATTATTTCACAGATTAAGATTTTATAGATGTTTTTCGTTTCAATTAACGCACTTCCCACCGTGCAGCCCAGTCGCACATTCACAAAATTGAATGTATTGATTCATGTACATAGACACATATAATATAATTTTTGAATCACCGATAAAAATTGGAGGTTAACGTCTGTTTCTCACATGGATGACTTGTGGGAAGTTCTTTAAACTAATGATACAATTCTGTCTGTAAATGTTTACTACAATGAGGAAAAAGAAAAACTAAAAAGGTGCACAACACACATGCAGTTTCATGCACATGAATATTTCCATCAAACGTCCAGATACAGAAAACCTAAAGTCCACAGAAATGTTGCTTTAAATCTTATGTGCACAATAAAAAGCATCTTTCAGGACTGCAGGGACTCCAAACAAGATAAATTACTATCCTTAACTTAGATAATAAAATATAGTTGTTGAGGACTTTGGTGAGTCTGTGTTCACCAGTGAGGTAGGAAGTAGGAGTCAGGATGCAGCTGTAACACAGCCAGATGTGGGGAGGTCACAACATTTCAAATCTCAGTGAGTTCACAACATGCTGTTCAAACACACACACGTGCAACTTACAAGCTGAGTCTGAACCCGTCAGCTGTGGAGATAACACACAGGTCATTTCTGTCACTAGGTTTGTTTACTAAAGTGACATCATTCTACACGTCAGGTCAGTAATCTGGATTAGTTCATGTAAATTCACCCCAAAACACAGCAAAACCTATTTTTCCAGAGTATTTTCTATTTATTCAGATAATCTCTGTGATCTAAAGTTATCAGCTTCATTTAAAATCTCAGAGAGCTTAGTCATGACATCACTTCCTGTCTGGCCTCGGTTCCACTACCTTCTGTAACTCAATACATCGCTCATTTAAGAAATGAAGCGTGTCCCTGGAGTTTACTTTCCATATGAAGTAGTAGAATAACAGTGTGTAGCTCCTCGGGTGATGTTTACCTTGTGAGTGGGAGTTTTGGGACTGAAGGGACTGAACGTCTCGTCTCCGTCCACGCTGGACGAACTCAGGCTCTTCATCCTCTCGGCTGCCTCCGTCCTCCTCCTCTCGATGTCCTCCTTCATCCGTCTCCTCTCCTCCTGGGAGTCAGATCAACAGACATTGTTAAACTCTACATTTCTACATTCAACGTCTGATTAGATGCAGTGCTTGAAGTGGAAAAAAACAAATGCCAGTACTCTTATTCACATGTTGGCGTCTGTTTTGGCCGCTATCAGCGATCTCTTGCGACTTATTTTATTTATTAATTATTTCTTTAAGCATGTTAAACTGTGGTTTTATTGCTATATTATTATACTTGGGCTATGCGTCTTCTATAGTAGGCCTCTAATACTCCAATAATATTCACACTGGAACATTATTGGGTTGAGCACTGGTTAGAAGTTAATAATAGATTTTTTGGCCACTAGAGGGCAGACTATGTGGAGTTAGTCTGCCCTCTTGCTAAAAAACGCACGTTATCTTCTTAGGCTACATCCACACTTATACGTTTTTGTTTTAAAATGCTTTTTTAAAACGAAAACGATCTCAGTCCAGACAAGCGTTTTAGGGCCGTTTCTGATTTAATCTCCGTCCATACAACCACGCCTGTACACTGGGCATGCCGTGCCTCCACACAGTGAGGCATACAGCTTATTAAATAAACACTGGTATCGGATCGGTACTCGGTATCGGCCGATATCCAAAGTCCATCGGTATCGGGACTGAAAAAGTTGGATCGGTGCTTCCATAGTAAATATCTAATATTTTAAGTCTTTAATCACCTCCTCTTTGGCCATCCGTTGCTGCTCCTCCTCCTCCCTCCGACGCTCCTCTTCCACCCGGACTCGACGCCTCTCCTCCCTCTTCTTCTTCAGCTCCTCCAGCTCCTGCTCGGCCTCCACCTGTCGGTGTCTCAGCTGCTCCAGCTCCTGGCTCCCCTTCTGCTGGAGGCTCAGCTGGATCTTCTCCAGACGCTGCTCCGTCTCCAGGATGGCCTCCGCTTCCTCCGGCTCCACGGCTCGGCTGCAAACACCGGGGAGGTTTTTAAATATGAAAAACTCATTTTATTATTGACCTGAGCTGAGTCTGTCAGCCAGTGTACTATGTGCCAAAACTATGTGGACACCCTTGATAGTCAAAGTTGAGTCGAGAACTTCTTGTCTTTCGGATTTTCTATCCATATTCTCAGATAATTGGATATCTACCGCTGTACTGGCTGAGAAAAGTTAAACCTTTGTCATTTTACCACTCCAGCCATAAATAAATCATACTACACACCTGGTGGACCTTTTTGTCATGTTGTTCTTGTATGACATCACTTCCTCTTTGGTGGCGTCTCCATTGGCGTCGCTGTGTTTCGGCTCTTGGTGAAGGAACACCTTGGACGTGTAGGAGATTTTAACTTCTTTTCTTTTCTCCACCTGAACATGAAAAGTTCAACAGATCTTCTTTTCAGCTTGCTTATGAAGACTTGTGACATTATCTGGTCTGGGTCTGAATGATGTAATTCTTTACTTGGACTTGTCTCAAATAATCTGAAATAAAATTTCTCAATCTCAAATGACTTTAGTCTAATTTGTCCAGAATTATTTGAAAATTGACTTGGACATGTCTAGAATAACTTTGAGACTCCACAACAGACTTGTGTGGAATTACTTTAGACTTGATTTAGACTTGTCTCAAATAACTTGACAGGAAACTTCACTCAGACTTGGTACGAATATCTTGAGACTCGACTCAAATGACTTGAGACTTGAATGATTTCAGGCATCATTTGGAGTTTTCTCAAATAACTTGAAATATGACTCAGTCTTGTCTCAAATTAGTTTTGAAACCTGAAGCTCTTGAGACGTGATTTGACCAATCACAAATAATTGGAGACTTGACTCAAACTCGTCTCTGACAACCTGAGACTTGACTATAACCTGCCTCGAATAATGTAAGACTTGATAACAGACTTGTGTCAGACTACTTTAGACTTGACTTAGACCTGTCTCAAATGATGGTATACATGGACTTGTTTTGAACAACTTGAAATATGATTTAGTCTTGTCTTGAGTGCCTTGAGACTTGACTCGGATTCACCCTGAGGGTGACTCAGACATGTCTTTGATTCTTGTCTTCAAAGGACTAAGTCTTAGTCCTTTGAAGACTTTAGACTTGACTTAGACATCTCAAATTACTATACTTGGACTTGTGTTAAATAACTTGAAATTGACTTGGAACTGTTTTGAATTACTTGAGACTTGACTCAGACTTGTCTTTGACACGTTTCAAAGGACTAATGACTTGTCTAATGAACATCGACTCTTGACTTGTTACGAATTTAGACTCAACCTGGACTTTTCTCAAATTACTTCAAACTTTAGTCCAACCTGTCTCGAATCATTTTAAACTTGGCTTGGACCTGTTTTGAATTACTTCAGACTTGTCTTAGACTCGTCTGAAATGACTTGGACTTGTATTAAATAACTTAAAATATGACCTAATCTTCTTTCGAATGATTTGAGACTTTGAGACTCAGACATGTCTAGAATATATTAAAGCTTTAAAACATCAGTTGTTCGATGAGGAACTCTTACCTCTGTATTCGGCCTCTGAATCTCCTCCCTCCTCCTGGTCATCACCTCCTCTCTCTTCCTCTTGTCCTCTTCTTCCTCCTCCCTCCTCACCCTCTCAGCTCGAATCGCCTCCTCCTCACGCTCCTTCCTCCTCTCCATTGCCACCCCGGCGCTGTCTTCCTTTGCATGCTCCTGTCTCTGGAGTCGGCTGGAGGACATGACCGAGGCCTGGGCGGTCTTCACGGGTACAGCTTTGTTTATCGAGTCCTCCTCTTCGTCCTCGTCCTCCTCGCCTCCCTGGCTGAGCTCCTGCAGGCGCTGCTGCCTCCGTCTCTCTCGGCGCTGCGTCCAGTCGCTGAAGCCTTCGTCCTCCTCCAGAGACAGCGAGCTGCTCGGCTTCAGGTCACCGTCGTACCTGAGGACGAGACGGGAAAGGGGAGTCAGGACGTTAGCTGATGTGAAACAGCAGCAGGTGTTTCAAACTAACAAACCAGACTTCATGAACAACCCCGTATTAAATCTTTAAATAACACATTCGGCAGAAGACAGTGCAATGTGCAATACCGAAACACGATGAAAAGACAACACAGAAGTAGGGATTGAACACTAAAAACAAATTACATCAAACACCAGAGATAAACAGAAAAATGAAAACGCTGTCTTCAGCAGGTTACAGTTTGGTGTCATCAGCAAAGAAAGACACTGTGCTCATCATAAGGAGACAAAACCGATAAAATAACCATCCAAACACATAATCTGATTGTTTCTTGTTTAAAAGTTTCCTTAAAAGAACTTTTAGTATTTTAATTACTTCACTGAAACAAAATGCATTCCTCTAAACAACGGGGGTTGCACCTCTGAGGTCCATGACAGTAACTAAATAAATGTGTCTATATTAGGGCTGCAAAGATAACACGCAAAATTCATTAAAGCAATCAATTATAATCCAGTAATATACTGTTTATTATTCTGAAATGGGACATTTTGCATAATGAGTACTTTTGTTACTTAAGTATATTTTGAAGTAAAGTTTTGAATGCAGGACTTTTACTATATATCTGTGTACTCCTGTCTGGTGTCATCTTGAGTACATTCAGTACAACACTTTGGTCTACAATAAAATATTTTCACAACTACCTGCCAGATTACTACGACATTTGATGTGAATATTCTTAGTCTCCAGAGGATAAACAGCTCCTCCAGCACCACCATCAAGAAACCATCTCTTGCTCCATCACATCACCATTCCCACCTGTATGTTCTCCCAGTGTTAAGAGGAGCAGATTAAACTGAGTAAAACATTTCTCCACTGATTAGCTCCTGTAATCACAGAGCCATTAGCAGCAGAGAGCAGCTGACCGGTGAACCTCCAACGCAGCTGAAACAACAACCAGTAAAAACAGGAAATGGACTTCTGGTCAGAAGAGCATTAAAGTAATATTTGTGTGGGATTCTCTCTGACGTTTGTTTGTCATAACTGCAGTTTATGGTAACACTTTGTTTTACAGGTCTGCAAATTTCATGGTAATTAGGTGATAATTAGCAAGTAACATATTTTAAATTTCTTTGGACTGACTGCCCAATTAACCCAATATTTACCTCAATTTATCGAAAATTACTTTATTCTAAATATGATTTAAACATTATATGCTAAAATAGCATATAGTGGTTTACTGTCGGTAGGAAACAAGAAACAAATCCTACAAACTGCAACCTGCAGCTCCTCTGTGACGGCTCAGTACTGAACTCAGGATGTTTGGAGAAATCATCCATCAACACTGCAGCTCTGCAGGGAAATCACTGCAGTATAATGTAAAATCCCAGTTATTTCATGTTTTATTCAAGTGTTAAATATGAATTAAGTTTTGATTCAGAGAACTTATGGTTGAACACATTCTCTCCCCGCTGAGTAAAAGTAATGAAAGTGTGTTTTGTGTTCCCGGGAGCTGGCAGAAAGGAATTCACTCAGCATTCCCAAGATGATTAAGACGCCTGGCCGGCCGGCGGAGCCCCCGCTGCATTATGGGAGTCTCTCAGCAGCTAATCAGCCTTAACGAGCGCCGACGTTTCTGTTCCTGTTGTGTGTGCCGACACCTGGACAGATTCAGAGTGAGTCGAGGTGGAGATACATCCGTCAGGAAACACCTCCACCACCTCTCACGGTCATGTTTTCTGTCAGATGCTGCGATCATTTTATGCATCTTGTTCGACAAGAAGGACGTGTACAGACGAATGAGGACAGAAATGTCAACATTAATAATCCCAGAGAATTCCCATTCACCTCGTCTCACTTCACCATCAATGGAAATGTTAAATGTTGGAAACCTAACGTCTATTTTTTGCCACAGCTGATAAATTTACCGGACTTCTTTCTGCGCATTGATATGATTGGATGTGGTCCTCCAGAAATAACAGATCATAGAACGACGTGATTGACCAATCAGAATCGAGTATTTTAATAAATACTGTTACTGCTGGCATGAAAGTGAAGAACACTACGGGTCGGTTTTGACCTCAGAATTACTCTGAAAACTTGAGGATTTTTTCAAACTGAAAGCGATCAAATCATTTCTATATCAATAAAATCATTTCTTAAATCAATATTTTGTGTCAAATTATTGACTTCTTTAGTACGTATCCGTGTAATAAGCTGGATAATGTACAGTGAGCTGATTGTTATTGCAAAAAGAACCCCGACAGGGTGATTCAAGACCTGTTCACCCTGTCGGGGTTCATCTCGCAATAACGACAGGCTCACAGTACATTATCCCTTACATGTAGTATAGATTATTTTATTTGATATTTACGTTTGTCTTCTACTTCAGCATTCTCAATAGTCGCAACTCAACCGCAAACTGGGATTTCTACGTTTCTGTTTGTGTACAAATTAAATAAACACGGGAAAAGGTGGACCAAATGTGGATTAATCCACCGCTAGAAATAGTCCCCAACAAATGCACTATTTCTTCCTGTTTGTTTGATAAAAACTACAATGAGCAGCTGTTTTAGGGAATTACTGATGAAACTATATATTTGTGTTTTTAAAGATTTACGTCTTCAGTATGGGTTTGGAGCTGAGAGACACAGTCGGACACATTGTGGGTTGATGGCTGATTAGATAACCGGATGTAGAGTCATCCAGGTAACTGGACAGTTTAATTTGAGCAGAAGATTGATGGTTACTTCAACCAACATCTGTTGGTTCTAACTCTGCCAGCACTTGACCTCTGACCTCCTTGTATCCAGGAAATCCTGCAGCAAACTTTGCAGAAAGGGGATTTCAACACAGCATTACATCACCGCTGAGTCTTGTACAGAAAACCTTTCAATTACAGGCTGCGACCTCACAGCGAGTCACCGCAGCCTGAAAGCAGCCGAGCCCGTGATGTGACGGAGGAGAAGGTGTCGTAGGCTGTGATTAAAAGTCGTCTGAAACGCCACAAGCTTTGACGTGGTGGTAGTAAACATTCTTCAGAGGTTGTGTAATGAGAGAGCAGCTGTGTGTTTGTCTTCACATCAGGAGGGAAGAGGCAGCTTCTCCCAATGGAAACATTTGTTTTATGTAAGCAGACATGCGTTGAAAACTCCGTAAACCGAGCAGGCGTAATGGCGAGGAGCTTTAAGTTTCACAGCTGGGGAAACATGAGGACGAACTCTTTAAACTCAACGCAGTCACACAGTTAGCAGCTTGTGCAGGAAGTCACTGGTCACGAGACGAATGAGTGAATAATGTTCTGCACTTAATAACTTCCTGTTCCCATGATGACATGAACAAGGAATTCAAGGACTTCTTTAATGTTTGCGGCTAGACGGAGAAATAATTAACCTCTGAAATGTTTTGGTTCAACCCTCTTAAAGCATTTTGTAACTTTGTTTTGTGCTGTATAAATAAAGTTTATTATTATTCAGCCCAGTCGCAAAGCAGCACGTGAAATAGTCACGAAATTGAATGTACAAAAATACGTTTTCACATTTGTGTACATAGACACAAATTTAACGTTGTCTTTGTGATGGTCAGCACAAAATCAATTTGTATTTAATCCACGTACTTGTGAACAAGGAAGTATAAAGAGTGACGAACGCCGCGCAGGGAGGAGATCAGGGTGAATGGATGAGTCAAAAAACACCCGACTTTTGCCCAAGAGACCGGCGTTTGTGTCCCGTGTAAAACTAGAAGTCAAAGTTGATTTATTTTTCAAGTAACTTCCGTACTTAAGTTACGACACTTCCAGTGTTATTTCAACCCAAACCGTGATCTTTTCCTAAAGCTAACTAAGTAGTTTTTGTCACGTAACTTCCGTACTTAAGTGACAGCACTTCCGGTGTTTTTTTTTTTAACCCAAACAGCGATCTTTTCCTGATGCTAACTGAGTCGTTTTCGTGAGGTAGCCTCAGTACTTAAGTTACGGTGGAGTTATTTTAACCCAAACTGTGATCTTTTCTTAAAGCTAACTAAGTAGTTTGTTGCCTAAGTCTAACCAATTCGATTTTTTCCCAAACCTAACGAAGTAGTTTTAGCTCTTACTGGAGCATAAATTAACACGTGCGTCTCGTGTTGCCGGACATTCGTAGGAAAAAGCACGAAAAATATGTCGTTGAAAGTCGTGCTGAGGGTCACGAAAAAAAAGGGAAATTCGTGTCTATGAACACGATTCAAATAGATTACATTTCTTGGCTATTTCACAAACTGCTGTGAGACTGAGCTGTATTATTTCTGATTATGTAGTCTATCAAACTGTTTGTCTGTACGTACTTGCTCTCCTCCGCCGGTGTCCCGTCCTCCGGTGAGGACTCTCCGGGTAGCGAGCCGCCGCTGGTCCAGCTGGTAGACTCCCGGGCTCGTCGACGGCGCTCCCTCTCCACCTCCTCAGCATCCTCCACGCTCCTCTGAGCTGTCAGCCTGCAGACGGAGGAGGACACAGTTAGCGACAGAATACCAGTAAGCTACTCCAGGTGAAGTAAATCTCAAATGTATCTGTAGTTGAGCACTTTTATTTTCCAAGCAGAATATTGGATGTTTTACATTTTATTCTATCGTACATACAGTAGACAATTTATGCTCCAAGATTGTTGGACCCATCATATATAATTTTTTGCTTTTTATACTACGTCACGTCCTCTCAGCATCGTTCATTATTCTACGTCACTAGCTCTGAGCGTAGCATATTCATGTGGATGCGTTTACATTGCAGTCAGTACAGCTTACATGGTGTGAAATGACACGCCAAAAGCAACAACAGTGTTGTGATAGCACAGGAAATGACTTGATGACTTGATGATTGATCAACCGGACACATTTTCTCCATTAATTGATTTACTGTACGGTGACAAATTGCTGGTTTTGTCAACATTTCAAAACTCTAAAATATTCAGTCTACAGGGATATACCATAAAACAGAGAAAAGCAGCAATAATCCAACACAGTCTCACGGCAGTTCATGAAATAGTCACGAAATTTAATCTATCTGATTTGTGTACATAGACACGAATTTCTCTTTTTTCGTGTGAAACTTAGCACGACTTTCAACAATGTCTTTTTTGTGCGTTTTCCTACGAATGTCCAGCAACATGTGACGTAAGTGTCAATTTCCGCTTCAGTCTTTAAACAAAAACAAAAAAAACTTAGGTTTAGGAAAAGATCGCGGTTTGGGTTAAAACAACACTGGAAGTGGCGTAACTTAAGTTCTGAAGTTACGTTACAAATAAATCAACGTTGACTTCACATGGGACATGAACAGCGGTCTCCTGGGAGAATGTCAGTTTTTATTGATCCATCCATCCACCCCGACCTCCTCCCTACACGGCGTTCACCGCTCTTTATACTTCCCGGTTCACAATTACGTGGATTACATATGACTAGGTTTTGTGCTGACCATCACGAAAAAAATGTGAAATTCGTGTCCATGTAAACGAATCAATACATTTAACTTTGTGACTATTTCATGAACTGCTCACATTTAAGAAGCTGGAAATAAAGGATGTTTGTAAAGTGACTGAAAGGATTCATCAATTATCAAAATATATATCATAATATTTACAATAATTTCTCCACAAAATGTTATTCATTGTAAAAAAAAAAAAAATCTTTATACTGTAAAATGTACGCTCAGAAATGAGACAAATATAATTCCACATAAAAGATTAAGTTGTCAGAAACTTTGAAAAGTTTCTCAGCTCAATGACACAAAATCCCCCAAATTACCAAATCACTTAAATGCTGATTTTAACACGTAATGAGTACTTTTCCATTGCGGTACTGCTCCTCACAGATGACGTCTTTAATCACTGGTGGTTGGGAAACAATAAATGAGAAACATTTGTTACGTATCACACGCGACACGCTGACTGACTGACTCATGGTCGCTTTCTCAACAAGGAGTCAGTGAAATCGTGAGGAGGATGAGATCCGACCGGAACAACATCTGCAGAGCTTTGGACCAGAAATGTTTATCTGCAGGATAAACACATGTGCTCTTCACCTCGTGTCCAGCGTGACATCACAGCATTTATTACAAACACTGTTAATCTTTATTTATCCAGAGACGAGGTGCCAAACATGAAGACTCACACATGAATGAATGATTCTTTCAACAACGACAGCTTTAATCCAAGAACTTCCCCTCAGCTGGAGACAACATGGTGACGTGAAACAGAGTGTTTCTTCTTCACTTTAAAACAGTTTGTTGTTTGTTTGATCATTGCAATCTGCATTAGGAGATTTTGAAAGAGGATTTTTGGATCTTGGAAATAGAGTCAACGTTAGCTGTGCTAAGTTTGGAAATAACTGAAAGGGTTAATTCGGATTTCTTGAAGTGGGGTTGTATGTATACTTCGGTGTTCTAGGAGGTCAAATTACTGCTTTTGTGAATGGAGTCTGGTGGCCTTGAAGAGAGCGATATAACATCTTCAGTTCCCCGTCAGAAAGGGCTGTGTGACGGCGAGGTGAAGCGGCTGTCGACGCCGACCGCCATCAACGTTACTGTATGTGACGTTAATACACTGACTATACTTCAGGTCACATGGGATAAAGTTTAAGAAGTGCTTGAAGGGAAAATAGCATTTCGACGCTAAAACATACTTTGACAAAAATGTGAATGTTCAGACTTGAATACATAAGGAACGCTTTTACTGAGTAAATCCGAAACCTGTAAGCTGGTCTCTGGCTTGTGTTGATGTTGATCTTGTTTCAGGACTAACAGCTCGATAAGCTCCATGTGGCTGCTCAGGTGTCCAGTTACTGAACTCACATTTGGGTTCTGGGTCACTAACGGATCCCTAATGGCTCCATCTGTTCCTCCTCTTTAACAGAGGGGTCGATGAAGGTCAGACACGCTGTGACCTCTGACCCTGTTTGCACCTTCCTGTGTTCTCAGAGATTTACATTAACCAGATTCAGGGATAAAAACTGATCAATAAATTACAAAAACTCATCATCTCCTGCACCTCCACACTGTTCTCCATCACTGTTTATAGCTTTTATCACATCAGATTTCTGCTATTTTTGCTACTTGATCTCTATTGTTCTAAGTAAATATTCTGAAATAAGTCTGAATAAGACAACTAAGTGTGACAACAAATCCAGGTTTAGTTTCTGCAGCTGACTGACAAGAGACTAATCCAAAAGTAATCACTGTAAACGTCTCTTAGAGTTAAAGATATGATCCTTGGGTATGCGCCAAAACCAGACCGGCACAGTGCCGGATCAAGATTCAACCTTCAACCAGAGGTCAGTTACTGATAAGCTTTAACACTCGTCAGCATCAGCATCACTTCCTCCTCCATGTGTCCGCCCGTCCTTCCTGTTGGCAGACGGAGGGACGAGCAGACAGGAAGTGAATGGACTGACGGAGGTGGAGAGGCCGGTGAACAGCTGGATGTGGGTCAGAAACTCTCTGATGGAGGCTGTGCCTGGACCGGGTGAGAGGGGTGAGGAGGTTGGTGTCGGTGGATCTGAGGTTGCAGGACAACACTTTCTCACTCTCACCTCGTCAAATACCACCGCTTGGTCAGTGCCCCTCGTCATCGGAGGCCGACACACTTTTTTAGCGTTACTTTTGGACGGACCGGGGACGGCCTGTCAATATACGCTCTTTACATGCATAGTGTCCTTTCAAAATAAACTTCCATTTTCACAGGAAGTTTAGGCAACACAACCGTACAGCTAGGCTTAGTTTGGTCTTGGTTGACGTTAACTTCACTGACTAGCGAGTCACGGGTCTCACTGGACTCAAGATACTAACGACTCATGTGACTAACGGGGCTGACGACGACTCATGTCACCAACAGCTCATGGCACTAACGACTCACGGGACTAACGACTCACGGGACTGACGATACTAAGGACGTGACTAAGGACTCACGTGACTAAGGACTCATGTGACTAAGGACTCACGTGACTCACAGGGCTGACAATACTAACGATTCAAGTGACTAGGAACTCCTGTGACAAAATAAGTCAACATTACTTTTAGGGACTCTCACGCTATTAATACTACGTCAGTTGCTCCAACTGTCGAATCTCTGCGGGTGGGTTTACATTGGAGTTAGTTGAAAGCCCGGTTCGTCACATACTGTTGCTAAAGGGCGCTTCCATGCGTTGGTCTCCCGATGCTGAGGGGCGCTTACCGATCGTCGGTATTTGACGAGTTGGGAGTGAGAACAAGTTGTGCAGGTGGGAGTATGCCGGTACAGGAGGTCAGTGAGGTAGGAGGAGGCTTTGTAGGTGATTTATATAGTATTATACATTATTTAGTGATCCTGAGTGAGACACTGGAACATCTGTGGTGTATAAAATCTGTCTCTGGTTGCTGGTTTGTTGACAGTTTTGGTGTTGAAAGCTGCCGGGCTTTGAGCCAGCAGACTGTTTGAGCTAAACTCTGTTACGTCTCCTTTCTGTAATCATCTGCTCTGCTGACTCAAACATCTGATTTGGACTAAATAATTAGGTGATTTTGAAGTACCAGGATTACCGGCAGCTTTACTTCCTTCTTCTCGTCCTGTGTTTTATCAAAACTAAATCTCTCTCTCTCTCCCGTCGTCTAATCATCAGAAACCCTGAGAGCCGGTCTGGACTGTGTCGGGCTAGACGTTACCTCTCCAGGCAGTTACATGTACAGAACGCTTTCACTTCCTCAGCGGGAGTCGAGCAGGTTTTATGTAAACTGACACCAGAGGCAAGACTGAGCACGCTGCCTTCATCAACGTTTCCTCAGATTAAAGGCTGACATAGTGCCCTTGAGCCCCGGACGTCAGTGTGATTGGCAACAAGGTTCAAACCGTCACCTGAGCCGAGGAGTCAACACTAGAGAGAGACCACTTTTCTTCATGTAAAGATACATAAAATGAGCTAATTCAATAATGACTATTTCATATACAGAACATATTACTTTACACCATATTAAAAAATATTTTTTGTTACAAATCATTTATATGATTTTTGTCATCTAAATGCGCCTGTCCTACACCTAACATATTTTATATATTTTGTGTGTATGAAGACTGACATCTTTGGTTACTGTTTTTTTCAGGGTACATTTTTCCCATATTTTTAGAAAATGTTTTTATATCAATATTTACAATGATGCACATTAGTGTAATATTGCGGTAAGGACATTTAGTGATGAAAACCATAAAAAAACAACATGTTACAGATTAAAATCTTAACCGCTATATGTAATTTTGTGTACCTGTTTATATTTATTACATACTCTGATGGTTAAAATTAAAATTCATAGAGGTTGATTTCTTTGGGAGTCAAAAGTGACCGTAGTTGCAGAAACACCCTTTTATACACTACACTACACTACATATATAAGAACATATAAAGGTTGAAAGGTGCTTTTTTTCTCTTTTGATGGATGTTAGGCTAGCAGTTTCCCCAAGTATCTAGTCTTTGTGCGAAGCTAGCTTAGCAGTTTCCCCGGTTTCCAGCCTTTTCTTTCCAGGCCTCACCGAGATCACATCCTTCTTCTCGTCTGACTGACAAAATTATGAATTGTGTATCAAACAGTTGTCCTGTTTCTTCAAATAAAAAACAGTCTCCCAGAGTTTTGGAGACACAGCTGGTTGCCAGCAGATATTTAAGACTTTAATAATTCAGTTCTTTCATCACCAACATCAGAAGCAACCACCAGAAACACGACTCAGAAACCAGATAGAGAGCTCCACCACCTGCCAACACACCACCTCCAGCACATATTGTTGCTCTCCACCTGTCTGCACTTGTTCAGGTTGCTGTCTTTATAGTCCTGCGACGTCTCAGCGGATCGACAGTGAAAGACGGATTCACTGCCGGGAGGAGGAAAGGTTAAAAGTATTAGCAGCTCCTTTGTGAGCTCACATGCTGTCAGCGGAGGGATGACTCGGTTGAATGACACAATAATAACACGGTTGGCTTTCAGCCGGGGGGACAGACGAGGATGGTGGGAACACATTTGTGAGATGAAGTCATGGTTGTGTTGAGACAAGTCGGGGCGGTGGAGGGCACTGAATCACTCTCATGCAACGACGACAAAAAAGACGACACTTCCCAGAAAAGAAGTCACCGGATGTGTTGTTGGGAAAGAGCTTCAACCTGCTGAGAGACGGCCTGTCTGTGTTTTGATACGTCTCGCAGCTTCTGTGTCTTCACCATCACCGTCCACACTGAAATATCAACAACTAGGCTATTTGATGGATTGCCATTAAATGTTATACACACATTCGTGCTTCCCAGATAAAGAATCCAACTGACTCTGGATGTCCTCTGACCTTACATTGTAGTTACTTTAAAGCCCACTGCATCTCATACAGACACTAAAGGGTGCCTTGTGCGTCGGTGTCAGACACCCGGGGAATGAGAACGGGCTGAGCGTGCAGAGATGAGCTGGTATTTTATGAGTTTGTTCATAAAAAATGTTGCCAAATCCTGTCAGAAGTAGGCTACGGCAAACACATCTTTCTTCTCCAGAGCAGCTTTAAGCACAGTGAGTCCGGCTCTAGGAGTGATGCTAAATCAGTTGAGGACTCTTAAGGGTGAAAATCCCTAAACTGACAGTATTAAATCCTTTATAATAAGTAATCAGTTCATCAGAGATGTACCCATCATCTACCAGAGAGGAGTTTGTGCCGTCTGTGTTTACATCACGTCATCATACTGAGGTGATCTGCTCTCACAGATAGGACTCCTGGAAACAGGAAACCCACTCTGTTTACTTTCCCTCGGCCCTTTTAATGCAGACAACCTGCGGAGGGCGAGCTCAGCGCCGCCATCACTCATCAGCTAACTCCACCCCGAATAACATTCCTCAGCCTCTTATCTCCCCGTATCATAAACACCGAGGACCCCCCCACCCATGTGTGGGGGATTCAGAGGTCAGAGGTCGCAGCAGTCAGTTTGTTTTGAAGCAGGTATGCCTCCTGAATGACATCAGCCAGAGGGAGCTGATTGAAAACAGCCGTGCTGCCTTGACCCGCTGCACTCCATCTGATAACAACATGTTTTAGAAAATACAGCAGTATCACTGTGAAATACAGTCACAATGAGGTAGTTTGTTACATTCAACACAACTGGTCATGTGACTTCTGGGCCACAACCCCCAAAAATATGTTCAAAACAAAGGCAGCTGGTGCGCCACGAGTAAAAATCTAACCAGCCGTTTAACGTCAGTAAATGAGACAACAGAGATAAATCAACAGACGGTTGGTGCTACATGAGCACAAATAAAGGAAGCAGGACAAAAAATAAACACTACAAGGACGAGAAAATCAAACGCCTCTTTCATCACCTCAGTTGGGCTTGAATGCTGTTTTAATCTGAACTACAGCTATGAAATAAATGCAGTGGAGTAAAGGTATAAAGTAACAGAAAATGGAAATACTCGAGTACAAATACCTTAAAACTTGTACTGAAGTACTTACTTTCTGCCATTGTTTGAGGTAAAGATAAATGTGTATGAATACATGACGAAGAAGACGACGAAGAAGAAGAAGACGACAACAAAGAAGACGAAGAAGAAGATGATGACGAAGAAGACAACGACGACGAAGAAGAAGACGACGATGACAAAGACGGTGAAGAAGAAGACAACGGCAACGAAGAAGAAGGCGACGACAATGACGACGACAACGGCGACTAAGAAGACTATTGACAAAAACAAGAGGGCCAGGCCTAAAAACACAGATTCATTTTCAGCATTAGCTCTGATAAAGTAGATAAAACATTCAACGTTTCCACTGGATCATCTCTCCAGATTAACTTCATATTATTAACCAGCAAGCTGTAAAGTAAAAGGTTCAGAACAACTTATAAATATATTTAATATATAAATATATCTGACTCAATCTCAGGTCGTTACAGTGCTGCTGAAGAACATCGTCTACGATACGATCAACAGAACAAGAGCTTTTAGTCTCAACCTATGAACCATATGAATATTTCTGAAAGGTGACTTATATGATGATAAACTAAATAAATTGGATCAAATGATAAAATCAAATCACAGGAAACACGTGCAGCACCGCCGGGATCAAACTAAACGTCCTGCAGAATGAATCACGCTGTCGGATGTGGATGATGGATGTCAAACAGTTGAGCTAAGAGTCCGACGGCCTGCGAGTGTTTTTAGAGTGATATCATCGGCACTCCTCCAGACTGATGCCATCTGCTGAGTGGACTGAATCACAGCGAGACGCCGCCGCCTCCTCCAGCTGTTATCTGCTTTATGAACCTCTGTTCTAGCTGTGACTCAGAGGTCTCACTGATTTCAACACAGAGGACGAGGCTCACAGATCCATCACGTATTACAGTCACTTTATTACAAATCAGCTTTCTAGAGAAACTCTGGAGTAAATGGAAAGTCACTAGTTACACTGAGAGGGAGGATTTCTACATTTACGCCCACAAAGATTCACACACTTGTCAAACATCTGATGAAAGAATCTTTGTCTTCAAACTAAATATGTTTTTGATGAGTAAATCTAGACTAGAGGAAAAAACCCAAACCAGACGTCCGTAAAATAAGAGAGACCTGAGGACGACGTCCACCACAGAAGTCCTAATAAGACAAAAACTAGGGCGGTCAAAGTGACCTCACAAAAAGACAAAAGTCCAGACAAAAAGACGAACACGTTGAGGATTATTTGACTACATCTACGACGTGTTGGGTGACCAACAGGAGCACAGAGAGCTCTTCAACTCTAGACATGGATAGGCAAGAGAGGACTGATATAACGGATATAACATATGACACAATGACCGTCTCCAACGTTACAGGATGAGCTCTTATCTCCTCCATTAGAAACCACTGCAAAAACAAAAAAGACAGGACGTGTCGCCACCCGAAAAACAAAAGACTGTCTCAGGTGACCTTTAACCTCTGACACAGGTCACCGACACCACTTCCCCTCTCTGTGAAACAGCCTCGGGCGCCTCAAACCTCCCAGTCAGTCTCTGGCTACCTTCATTTATTTTAATACAAAAACAATCACGATGACTGGGCTGCAAATGGATTATTAATGTTGTCCTTTTGTTTTGATTGTCTCATGTGAGCGGAGGTAAGTCGATTAAAAAATCCCCCCCAAAACCCTGCGTGACCCAAAACACTCCCGGTAATCCCACTGTTCCCATTAGGACAGACGTGTTTACCACACAAACACTCCTCTTTATCCTCATCTGAAATGCTTCGTTGTTCTCTCCACATCTCAGGAGAATATTCCTCCACTGAGTCAGATAAAAATAATACAAAATAAATGTGTGTTTGTGTTGTGTTTAAATATTAACCGGAACAGAAACAAACAGAAACCAGAAGCAGATCGATCACATACCTCAAAAGGTTTTGTAAACCCTGTTTGCTGGAGTTTCTCCTCACCAGAGCGTTGGACATGTTGGCCTCTTTTTTTCTTCTTGTTCTTCTTCTTGTTCTTCTTGTCTCCGTCTGGTAGAAACAAACAGATCACACACCGGCCACTTAGAACAACTTTCTCTTCTTCTTCTTCTTCTGTTTAGTTTCCACCTCGACACTGACGGCGTCGTTCTGTCCTGCAGCCGCACCGAAGCCCTCAAACTTGAATGTGTGTGTGTGTGTTTCACTTTTAAAGACTCTTCTGGTGGCTTCACACACACCCACACACCCACACTTTCTAGTTGTATATCACACACACAGTTTTCTCCCCTGCAATGCTTGTTGGGAATGTCAGCGGTGTGACTCCCTCCTCTCTTGGAGGCTGGGTTTTTAGTCACTACACCCCCAACCCCCCCCCTACACACACACACACCTCGCCCCCCCTCCCTCTGTCCTACATGTGGTTTTCATTGAACAGCTCAGAGCGGCGGGGCCCAACATCTTTTTCTTTCTGTGCTGCCTTTCTCTGTTATGTCGGGTCATGTGGTCTCTTCCCTGAGGGGGAATGAAAGACGATACTCACTCACCCCCCCTCAAAAAAAAAAAAAAATCCACTACTGAACTGTCCCCGTCTCAACATTTCAATCTCCCTCTGATTGCCAAAGCAGCAGATTATCCAGCCCAGTCGCACAGCAATTTGTGAAATAGCTACAAAATGTTATGTTTTGCCTAAGCCTAACTAAGTCAATGTTTTCCTCGTTGCAAAATACATCTCTAGGATGCGCTGGGATGCAGCATCAGTGATGCTAAAAGTTTGCGGATGGAACTTGCGCTTGTGAATTTTATTCCATTCATCAATCTACGTACTGTGTAGTCTGCATGCGGCTACATGCACCGGACCGTGACCCTGTACAGTACGTGACGGTTTGGAACGAATACACGAACCGTTACAGCCCTACACAATGTAAAATACTCTGATACAAGTAGAAGTCCTGCATTCAAAGTTTACCTTTTTGTAAAAGTAAAGAAACATCAGTATTAAGAGTTTGGCTTACAGGTGAATATTTCAACATTTTAGGACTGATACGATTTCCTTCAGACTCCGGATGTGGTTAGCCTAGCTTAGCATAAAGACTGGAAGCGGAGGGGAACAGCTAGCCCGGCTCTAAAAGTAAAAAATCCATCAACACCTCTAAAGCTCGCTAACACAACAATATTGGAAATGTGTCTTGAAGACACGGCTTCTGAAATGCTTCCAGTGAACATGAAGGACACGGACACAAATTTCACTGATTGCAATGCAAACTCCGAAAAAAACAACAACAACACAGCTCTCTTCCACTGTTTGTTATTAAGTCAGATTTCTGGACCAAAGAGTTTATTTTACAGGTGAGCAGTGATGGAGGAAGTACTTGGATTCTCTTAAACCCACCGGTCATTACAAAGTCTTACTGTGCAGCAAAATGTTGCTCAAACTCACAGAACTTTATTTTAAATTCCAAAAATATCAAATATGTCAGGCTGGATTTATAAAATAAGGCACAAAACTTCTTGAATATTTCTGTTTGATGGGACTGTGCAGCCATAAAAATATGGAGTCTTGAGTTGTTTCCTGTCCTTTTCTTTTTCTGCTGCACAAACTTGTGTTTCAATTTTCAATTTTTTATTCTGGAATAAAAATCTTCTTTAATCTCGACACCCACGTTGATATCCAGCTCGGCTGAATTTGTTTGCTGAGGTCATGAAACCGTCTCTCGCCTCTTCACACAAACAAACTCGGCGTCTTTGTCTTCACCCCCCCCGAAACGCTCACACTCACATAATCAAACACACCACCGTTGCTACGGTAACCCACTCATCACCATTCACCCCTGGAGTGTCGGTAAGTCTTGCTCGGTGGCACGTCAGACAAAAGGGCATTCTGGGAATTCATGGCTTGGGCGACCCTCCCCCCCCGTCATGCTCGTGCTCATAAAACAGAGCTGTGGTTTCCAACAAACACTGGCTGACCTGAACACAACCTCGACACTCAGACGCTCTAAAACAAACAGAAACGTTAAAGGTAGTAATAATAATCTAATGATAGAATATATAATAGTACAAAGGTCACAGTTTGATACTTTGATGACAAATGTTATGAGAATAAAGACATAACATTATGAGAATGAGGTTGTAACGTTTTGAGAATAAAGTCGTAACATTATGAGAATAAAGTCGTAATGTTATGAGAATAAAGTCATACTGTTATGGTAATAAAGTCGTAACATTATGAGAATAAAGTAGTAACATTATGAGAATAAAGTCGTAATGTTATGAGAATAAAGTCATAACGTTATGAGAATAAAGTCATAACGTTATGAGATTAAAGTTTTAATGTTATTAGAATAAAGACATAATGTTTTCAGAATAACGTCGTAACATTTTTTGGAATATAATCGTAATGTTAAGAAAATTAAGTCGTTACATTATGAGAATAAAGTCGTAACATTATTCGAATAAAGTCGGAATGTTATCAGAATAAAGTTGTAATATTCTGAGAATAAAGTCTTCTTGTTATGAGAATACAATCTTATTGTTATAAGAATAAAATAGTAACGTTTTGATAATAAAGTCGTAACGTTATGAAGATAAAATTGTAACGTCTTCCTACTGTGCTATTGGAAAAGTACATAAAGATGAACATTTTATACACTAAATTATCTATCAGCTAATCAATCATTTTGATATTTGAGATTTGATTTGTTAATAATGAAAATAATGATTTGTTGCTGCCCTGAATTCGACAACCTTCGTGCATCACAGACGTTCACAACATCCCTGTTTTAATCTCGTCCAGCTTCCCTGCTGGAGAACAAAGACTTCCATCCATCAGCAGAGAAACAACAACTCTCTCCGTCTGTTGGTTCACTCTCAGCTCAAAGCAAACAGCCCATTTGGTTCCCTGGTTATCTGCTGATGCCAGGTATCGATGGAAAACACTCCCACCTCCATCAGACCACTGCTGTTTCAGATTTAAGAGGTTGAAGTGTCTCTCTCTAATGTCTTTCACTATCAGAGGCTCTTTCCACAGCTGTATTTACAGAGTTAAACTCACAGGAAGCCTTTTAGATTTTAACGACAGACAATCAGTCCTACGCTTTTTTATTCTTGTGATCACATGAGGTGTTTTGTAATTTTGACATGAGAAGTTTGTCCTTTAAATCACAACGTAAAGGTTTCAGTCTGCTTCAAACAAACTAGTTAGATGATGTGTTGTTGGTAGAAAGTATATTTAATAAAGTACTTATATATTCACATTTTCTGCTACTTTATACTTCTAATCTACTACATTTCTGAGGAAACGTACAGCTGTAGCTACTAATTATGTCCCAGATTAATATAAAACACACATGATACACTTATAAGATATGACAGTAACAGTAAAATGCTGCTCTTGCATTGATACTTCAGTATTAATAATGTCTTATGTAGCTGCAACCTGGTCTCACGTGAAGGTTTATACATACCACGACATTACGCGTGTAATGAGTACGCATTTTAGCTATTTCACGTGTCAATTGTACGCCGCTTTTTGTGTGTCATTTGTACGCCACGCAAATGTCTGCAGTTAGATTTAGGCAAGAAAACCACTTAGTTAGGTTAAGGGAAAATGTCATGGTTGGGCTTAAAACAGAGTGTTACAGGAATGCGTCCTAAAACCCAGAAATGAGTTAGCATTTTAGCACTTACAGTTCCCTCGTCTGGAAGTCAATGGACTTTTAGTTAGATTCCTGAAATAAGGTGTGTGGTTAACACAAGCTAAAGAGATTTTAATGTTTTTTTCTACGACATAAAATACGTCAGTGGCACGTGACAAAACAAAACAAACAGTCTCAAACACGGGTCTCCTGGTTAAAAGTCTGATATTTGTTGGACCAGCCCACCATAAGTGATTTTTCTCTCTTTTTATACTACGTCACTAACTCTTACCGTAAACACGGATGCATTTACATTGCAATCAGTCAGTATGAGCCAAGTATACTTTTGTTAAGTATATCTGAATGTATGATATTTTAAGTTTAAAAGAAGTCTACTAATAGCACACCTGAATGAACTTCTTTTTGGTAAGTGGAGTCTGTTTTGCTTGTTTGTCTGCAGCAGGATTAAAGCTCCAGGTCCTCTGGAACAAAAGCTCATTGCTGCAGATCTCCTCCCTCGCTCTGTTGATCCATCAGAGGGCTCAGGGAGTGTTGACCTCCTACCAGACTGTGTTCCTGCCTCTCAGAGCTGCTCTCATCACCTCCCACTCAGACAGGCTCCTCTCAGGGCTCTGAGATCTCCTCACCTGACACCGAGAGCCCGACAACACCAGCTCCCCCCCGCCCACCCGACGAGGATGAGTTTACACGCTGGAATCCAGTCACAAGTTATTCGAGAGTAGGAATTAAGCCGTCAGCAGCAGCTTTGGAAGTGATATTACAAAGATGTCACATCTGTCAGGTTAGAGTGGTGTATCTTCAAAGCTGGGAAAAAGGAGCAACATCCAAGTGAAAATTTCATCTCATATTTTAGAATTTCACGAGAGCTGCCTTTCTGTATCGGAGGGAAAAACATAAAATGACGACAAAACTAGTTTGTCCCAGAAGGAGGGTTAAGTGTCTACCTGCCCGTAGAGGTCAGAGGTCAAGAGGTTTTCCAGGCTAGTCATTGTGGAGCCAGCCCGTTCTCATTCCCATGGCGTTGAACACCGACGCTTTGTCACGCACCGCTGCATGTGATGCCGCTTTCAAATAAGTACAATATAAACCATCCACTGCAACAATAAACACTCAGAGAAAGTGGTCGGGAGTGTGGTGACGTAGTTTAAAGAGCGAAAGAGACACACTAAGGGCGGGCGGGAGGGTTCAACAACCACAAGAACATGTGATAATCGTCACTAACGTAACTTACAAAACCAAACAACGGTCAACAACGGTCTTGAACACGAGTATCCTGGTTAAAAGTTCGGTGTTCGTTCTAAACGCCTAGCACATGATCATAGTATTTATATGCCTTTTGGAGCGAACAGGCTGATTATTCTGTAACAATGATCATCTCACTGATTCACTGTAACACCAAACTGAGGTGATGATGGGAATTGAACCCTCAACCCTGTCAGAGGACCACACACGGTCTCATTGTGCAGCCGAGTATCAGGAGAGATTCAGTTTCAGATCCTTCAGGTGAATAAAACGTGGGAAAAGAAGCTGACGAGTGGAAAGATGATCTGAAGGGAGAGATGTGATGAAGACCAACGCGGCTGTTTACTGTAAACACAACGACATCAACTCACGGTGTTACGCTGCTGATGTTCCTGAAGGCTTTTCTTCAGGAACACGATCGCTTTGTTGTTTTCTGCCTGTGGTTGTAAATAAAGACGGTTTCCATGACAACACACATCTGCTGACACCAGACTCAGTGTTAATCCTTTCTCATCTGTATGTGCAGTTTATAAATACCCTGAAAGTCATAAATCCTTAAATATTGGCAAAAATCAGTGGTGGAAGAAGAACTCACATCTTTTACTTGAATATAAGTACTGCTGAGTCATGCATTCACAATCTTACTCAAGTAAAAGTACAAAAGTATCATATATATATATATAAGTAAATAATTCTGCATAATGAGTACTTTTACTTTTAGAATTATTAATTAATTATAATCTCTCTCTCTCTCATATATATATATATATATATATATATATATATATATATATAAAGTAAATAATTCTGCATAATGAGTACTTTTACTTTTAGAATTAAATAAATATATATAGTATTATAATTATTGATGCATTGATGTTCATCACTTTAATGTTAAAGTTGGTAAAGGTGGAGCTCATTTCTGGGTACTTTAATCTATAATAAAACATAATTTATTAGTTTATTTTATTTGGCATTAATAATCTGAACCTGTAAAGTAACTAAAGCTTTCAGATAAATGTAGTGGACTAAAAGTGGAAATGGAAAAAATGGAAATACTAAGTACAAATGCCTAAAATTTGAACGTAATTAAAGTAAATGAGTAAATGTACTTAGTTACTTTCCACCTCTGGCACGAATAAAATAATGTATCCATTTCAAATGTTTGTTAATTTGAATATTAATGGGAGAGAAAGAAGTGGACACAGTGAAGTGATTTACTGACCTTGAGAAGAAGAAGAATCCTCGACGGCAGACGTGAAGATAAAATACTACAGTTCAGTACATGTACATGTAATAATACACGGACAGCAGCTTGTGATGACGTTGAATCTTCTTCATATCAATCTTGTTTAGATGAGTTTTCAGTGTGAACACCAGCAGACTCACCAGACACCTGATTGATCTGATTGATCTCAGGTGTGCTCTGCTGACAGGACACACACCTGGCTCATCACTCAACTCAGAGACAGAAATAACTCCACTTCTCCTGTTTGATGTTTGTCACTGTAATCTCCTTCTGAATATCCAGCATTGGAAAGAAGGTGCACATGAGCAGTACTTTGTTTATTCTGATGGTGTCACAGAGTGTTATTGGTCCAAATACCTTCATCACAAAAAAAGCATTAAGAATAAATTATATTTATTTTGAAGTCATTGTCGCTGGATTACACCATAAAATTAATAGACTAATGAAGGAAAGTCAATATACAGATGGTGTTTCTTCTGTTCTCTCCTCCTCATGTTCTGTCCTGTTCTTCAGACTTAAGTCGTCATCATAAAGGATTTTTCCAACAAAAAAATCTGATGATCGTGTTTCAGAGAAACAAACCTGGAGAACAGAGAGCAGTAAAAACTCAAACTGTGTTTGCATAACATTCTCGATCCGGTCGTCGCTCCTCCAGGTTTTTACGAGCTCTAGTCAGGACGTTTTTTATGGCAGCTTGGTTATTTTACAGCCCCCACCAGGAGCTTCCCAGCATGCAGGAGGCGTGTTGATGGTATACTGATGGAGTAATGCAGCGGTGAGCCCACATTCAGGTGGAGGAATGCGGCCTCATTAAAGCAGCAGAGAGCAGGAACATTCCTGCAGCGTGAGGTAAAGACACTCGGCGGAGATACCAACAAAACCAACACAGTCTCACAGCAGTTCGTTAGATAGTCACAACATTTAATCCATTTGATTCGTGGACATAGACACAGATTTTTTTTTTTTTCGTGACGCTCAGCACGACTTTTAACAACGTAGTTTTTGTGAGTTTTCCTACGAATGTCCAGCAACACATGACGCGCATATCAATTTCCACACCAGTCTTTTCAAAATAAAACTATTTAGTTAGGTTTAGGAAACAAGATTACAAGCTCTTTAGGTTTAGGCAATAAAACTACAACTTCTATAGGTTTAGGCAACAAAACTACAACTTCTTTAGGTTTAGACAATAAAACTACAACTTTAGGTTTAGGCAATAAAACTACAACTTCTTTAGGTTTAGGCAACAAAACTACAACTTCTATAGGTTTAGGCAACAAAACTACAACTTCTTTAGGTTTAGGAAACAAAACTAAAACTTCTTTAGGTTTAGGCAACAAAACTACAACTTATTTAGATTTAGGCAACAAAACTACAACTTCTTTAGGTTTAGGCAACAAAACTTCAACTTCTTTAGGTTTAAGCAATAAAACTACAACTTATTTAGTTTTAAGCAATAAAACTACAACTTCTTTAGGTTTAGGCAAAAAAACAAAAAGTTAAATTCAGGGAAAAACATTGTGTTTTGGGTTAAAATAACTACGAACACAAAGACAACTACACATTGTTGGTTTCACACGGGATGCAAACTCCGGTCTGCTGGGTGTTTTGTGTCTCATCCACCGTCCCCAATCTTCACCCTTTATGGAGGTTAACACTGTCTATATTACAGCACCTGACTTCCACTTCTGCTCCTGACATAATTACTACGGCCACTAGAGCTTGCTGTTGTGTTCTTTATACCTTCTCTCTGTGGTCAACCATGTGAATAGATGATAACACATACTAGTGGGTGTAGTAGGCCCCTATTGACCCACATCTATGGGGCTTATAGCAACTGATAACGCCTATTTAATGGCCTGACAACAGTCTAATCGGCTGCCTTAGAGGATCGTGGGCCGCAGAGCACTTTGGTGGATTCAAAAAGAAATAAATCATCCGTCCAGATTTGACAACAAGCGTACAGAGAGGCTGTGAAGAGCTGCTGAAAGTGAAACCATCTGGGACAAACTGGGGAAGGTAATGAGATTTTGAGTAGGCACTAAATGTAATGGCACTCCTTGAACTTTTACGATGACCTCCGGCCGGCTGGACGTAATAACCCTAAATGACTTTACAGCCTGGGTCGGTTAGTAGGACGTGCTTAGGTTACAGTCATGAGGTCTGCAGGGAGACGGCGTGACGGGGGGAAGGCCTGCAGAGGTCTGACTCAGCAGAGTGAGGAGATGGAAAAAGACCCGACGCAGTTCATAAAGAGACAAAAAGTAAATATAAAGTAAGGTAGAGGGAACAGAGGAGCTGTGGACCATCAAACTGGATTAAATTAAACAATATAAATATTCAAAATATTTATGCATCTGCACCAAAAACTAATGCCTTGTTCCTCTGGTCAAACTTTCCACCAAATCATTTCCCCCCAAAAAGGACAGCTACAACACTTTTTAATCAGCTGTTCCCCTCATGTGACAAAGAAGTGCTGCACATGGACTGTTTCTGTACAGCTATGAGTCCTCAACTGTCACATACTGTATGTACGTTCACAACTCAGTCAAAATATACATGATGGAGGAAAGGAACGATAATTTGGGATCGATGAAGTAAACATTTTCAAGATTACAGCACGCTCCCCAAGTTCAACTACATCTTACAATCACTGCCGGTGACAGTCCCAATTAAGTATTTCCACAAGTTTAATCAGCTTTGTAGCCCTCGATCGACCCCTTCCTGATTACGACCTCTAGTATATGGTACAATCCATGCCTACGTATCGGTAAATACCCATTCTGTTGGAAAGAATGGGTGCAGAGTGGTATTCCAGTACTCGGTAAACCTTTACATAGAGCCGAACCTGAAATTCGTCAACGAAAAGATGCAGAGACCCCCTCTTTTATAATCTCCAGCTATGGTAGGGGCCATGAAGCATCACTTTACTACTCTATGCATCTACAGAAATATAGCATCAGGCCCCTGAAAACTGTAAAGGAAACAGATTTACAGAAAAAGAATGGGTCAACATTTTACAAAGTACGTTCGTGATATTCGCACTAGGTTCATCCAATTTAAGATTATTACCTCCTTCCTAGGCGTTGGTTTGTTGGTTTGTTGGTTTGTCCGTTTGGAGGATTACTCCAGAAGTCCGTGATGGATTTGAATTAAAATTTTTGGAGGGGTGGGTTGTGGCACAATGCACAATCCATTCGATTTTGGTGGCGATCCGGATCATGATCCGGTTTCTGGGAATTTTTTTTAATAACTCCAGTCAGCCTGTGCATTAACACCACAGGCTTTAGGACATGCGCAGTGAAACTGATGATGCTTTCATGACGCTTCACCCTGCCTCTTTCCTTCTTCCTTCAGAGAGAGGGACAGAGCGAGAGAGCGGGGTGTGGAGAGAGGGGGGGGACACCTGTGGATTCGGCGTTTTTTAACATTAAACACTTGGAGATTGTTGGAAAGAGTAACGACGACGGTTTAGGTGAGTTTTACTTTGTTTCTGTCAAGTTTGAATGAAGTGTTTTACGCTGCTCCGCTACGTACAACTGATCTCAACATAAACAAAAATACACGTGGATGATGGCGCAAGCTGCACGGAGAGGGGGGGCAATCGTACTCGGGCAGCTTGACGGATTTCTGCGCTCTCCGAGTGCCATTCTAGTTAACAGAATGTATTGGACACCCTCTAGATTGTAGAGGGTTAAGCTTAAAAGGGACCCTGGATGCTGGAATGTACACCCAAGTTATATTGCCCCAAAGTACGGGACGTTTGGACATCAGTTCATGATTGTATCCAGAGAATTGTTGGCAGAGAAGTCCCCTTTTTGCATTTGCTGTACTCTACTGGAATATTTACATTTTCTGCTTCCTTCTACTTCTCCTCCACTACATCTCAGAGGTAAGTATTGTATTTTGTTTTTACTCCACTACATTTATCTGACAGCTTTAGTTACTTTACAGATTACAGTTCATCACCTGAATCGTCTGAAGTCAACCTGAGCTGCAGTTCAGAGCAGAAAAACAGAACAAAGACGCCCCCTACTGACCGTGAAGCAGCAGGACGAACTCCAGCAGCTGCTCTGAGGTCTGTTTCAGCTCCGAGCAGGATCACCCTGATGGAGACACCAGTGAGACTTTTATTCTTCTTATTTGTGTTTGTGTGAGTTGTGAGTCTGACCTCTCTGATGTGGTTTGAAATATTCAGTTATTTTATTTATTTTGGTTTATTTGTACATCAGTTATTCTGACCGCCAGCCAAAAATAACCAGTATCAGTTTTCAGAGAACCCTATTGGTCAAAGTGAGACCCCTCTGACCTCTGAGAGAACTAACGTTTGTGTCAACCTGTAGCTCCCTCTGTCTGCCTGCCTACAAATAAATAGGCTTCTTTGCAGTGATGGAAGAAGTATTCAGATCCTTTACTGCAGTAAAAGTACTAGTACCACTCTGAAAGTAAAAGTAATGTGTTCAAAACCTTATTCAAGTATTTAATACTCTTATCAACATGGGAGTGGACAAATATGCTGCTTTATGCAAATATATGTGTATATTTATTATTGGAAATCAATGAACAACACAAAACAATGACAAATATTGTCCAGAAACCCTCACAGGTACTGCATTTAGCATAAAAAAATTTGCTCAAATCTTAACATGGCAAACTGCAGCCCAACAGGCAACAACAGCTGTCAGTGTGTCAGTGTGCTGACTTGACTATGACTTGCCCCAAACTGCATGTGATTATCATAAAGTGGGCATGTCTGTAAAGGGGAGACTCGTGGGTACCCATAGAACCCATTTTCATTCACATATCTGGAGGTCAGAGGTCAAGGGACCCCTTTGAAAATGGCCATGACAGTTTTTCCTCGCCAAAATTTAGTATAAGTTTTGAGATTTATTCATCCCCCTTCCCAACCAACTAGTATGACATGGTTGGTACCAATGAATTCTTTAGGTTTTGTATGATACCAGTATCTTCACTCCACTACAATCTAAAAACCGCAAGCTGCGTTAATGCGTTAAAGAAATTAGTGACATTAAAACAAAATTGTGTTAACGTGCTATTATCGCATTAATATTGGAAAATGGTGAAAAAAGTATTTAAAACACTTCTGCATAAACAGTCTCACGCTTGCGAAGATGTGCTGCTCGTCCGTGTGAGTCCGAAGTAAAATGTTAGTGAAGATGCATGTGTTTGGGAAGTAGTGAGCGTATACGACTGGATAAATGAGACTGTGAGAGTTTGTAAACGGATGTTTTGATATAGTTTTGCTGTTGTTAAATGCGGCCCCCATTTACTTCAATTCATCCAGACTTTTCTCTGTTTTCTGATTCTCTGTTCACCGTGGAGGCATCAGAGGAAAAACAACGTTTTCTTCAAGAGTTCAAGGTAATATGGGATGAGGAATTGATAAACAAATGATCATTTTGGGGTGAATTTTTTTCCTTTAATTGTTGTATGTACTGCACCTGAAGGCAACATACACAATGCATCCAGGTTAAATCGTCCTCAAGTGTTTTATGGCCTTTCAAACAAGAAATCATGTGTTAAACAGATTATATTCATTATTTTAGTTGTCCGAGCCACAAGCTATATCTAGAGACAAAATGTCTTATCATGCTT